>NC_092436.1:3251008-3567437 GCF_036169615.1 Heliangelus exortis | reverse complement strand
AAACATTGATGAAGATAGCATCTGACAGAGGAAAAATGCTATTTCTCTTGCCAATACTTAGCTAAAAAAATTCTGAAAGAAGATCCTTTATGAAGAATTAAAATTTCAAGAGTTCCTTGTGGATACTTGAGTCGCTGTCTAGAATAAGTAAAATGTTGTTTTGTCCTTTTCCCACAGAGAAAGAGCCAAGGCTGCTTCAGGCAATACAACAGAAATTCTGTAGCTTTGTGCTCAGCATGGCAGCTAAATTCCACTTCTACAACAGAGAAACAACTGTGCATAAGAGAATTGCTTTATTCCAGGAACACTGAGGCAAGAAATGCCTTGAAAAATAGTTAGCTTCCTGAGTTAGGAAGTAACACTGAATTATTCAAGGTTCCTGATGTACATGTTACTTTTTATTAGGACAAAGATAAAAACATAGAGTTCCAATAAAAAGCAACCATGTCTATCTGTAATGTTGATTAATTCAAACACAAAGTAACAACAGAATTGGAAACTGGGTTTTACTCTTTTTCAGGGAGTATATATTATATTTTCCAGAGGTAACTGATCTATCTCTAGAGGTATCTGGAGGCATTGCCCCGAAGTTGAGACACAAATAATGTGAAGAGCAAGAAACGATGTTAATGGTGGTTTGGAGATGGAAGGTGGGAAAGAGGGAGGATATTAGCAGAAGCTACCATGGTAAATCTAACTGAATTAATTTCATTCAGTTTTGATCTCAAAAGATGTAATCATCTTCTGTACCTCCTAATCGCCTTCTGGTTACACTGTGTTACTTGGACTGACACTGAACTGGAAAATGAGTTTAGCTTGATTTTAACATAGTCAGACATTGAAATCCTTTCAGACAAAATGTGTTTGTCTGACATAATGACTGAATTTGCATTTACAATTTGTGCAAGACCATTTTTCCAGCTGATTTCATAGTGCTATCCAGGATAGAGCTGCTGCCAGAAAGCCTAGGTCAAAATTTTCATCTACTCTAAGTCATGTCAGAGCAAAGGCTGCAGATAACCTGAACATGCTGGGTGTGCAGGAGAAAAAAGCTAAGCCAGAGCCTCATGTTCTGTGCTGTCACCCTGCTTCAACACTTTGGATATTGACAAATACTTACTGATAAATATGTGTGAAAACATAATTCTGTTCATAAAGCTTGAGAGTCATTACTGGAAGCAGGGAGTTCATGTTTCAGCTCAGGGTATTTAATTCAGCCCCTTACAGCATCATCCCTTGCTCTGTCATACACAGTACATGTGTGTACTAAAAAAGGGATGACATGAAAAAAAACATGATTAAAAGAAATATCAGCATTTTAATGTATTATTCCATGTCCATCTGGTATAAATGAGCTGTGAGGATATACCACAAGAACTCAGGTTAAACCATGGCACCAGCCTATGTGCTAATGTGCAAGATCTAATGAGGAAATTCCTTTCTCTCTTCCTCACACGGTATCAATTTCATGCCCTGTAGGTCTTTAAATGGCTCACAAATCTTCATGATTTGTTTTCTTCTTTAAAGGAAGGCTACTATATCGAGCCTTTTAATGTGAGCTGAACAGTCAATAGCACTCAAGATATTTATTAGGTGTAATAGGCTCCTTAAACATGGAAGGATCTACATGGGATGTTGCCATTCAAGTGTGTGTAGCCTTTACTAGTGGCTCTCAGCAGCTGCTGAAGGTGGATGGTGGGACACTATTAATATACAGATAGATTTTATTTAAGGGCTTGGCACACACTTGAGACCAGGAGGTGTGAAAGTGCCCCTGCCATGGTTTGAGAAGATCCTTCCTGCTTCCTTTCAGTGGATTGTCACAGGAGCTCCTCCTTGAAGTTTTCTATTAGCTAATGAATTTAGCAGTCTGTCAGGCTGCGGGATGAATTCAGCATCTCCTGCTCCTGATAATTTGGGAATGTGTCTAAATTACATATCACTTAACTACATTTTCAGGTGGATTTCCAGATCACTTGGTTTTAACAATACAGGAGAAGCCAAAGGCCATGGCTGGAAGGGCTTTACTGACCCTTGCTATTTACTTGCAGCCTGACAAAGCAAACTCCCTGAGAGGAAGCTCATCAGCCTCATGACTACAAATATGGGAGGGTGATGGGCATTTTTACTTGCAGTGAACTGTCATGGTTTTACAGTGAAAAAAAAACAACTGCAACTTAATTGTCACTGTGCTGAAAATTCCAAAGTGTCAGAGCTGCAGTGCTGATCCTGTAAAATGTTGTTTTACCCTCAGCTTCCTCTGATGGAACTTGTTGGCAGCCTTAAAAATGCCATAAAAATGTCTCCATCTATGAGCAGCCAGTACCTGTACAGGCAGTACCATGTGCCTGTGCCAGAGAATGTGCACATTGAAAAATTGCCATATTTTTATTGGTAGCTAACTTTTAATGAAGAAAAACTAGGAATTGTTATAGCCCAGTGGTAGCTTTGGTTTCTCTGGGGTCAGGATTTCACTTCCCACTTTTAAATGAGTTTTGTTTAATGATTCCTAAGATAGGACCAAGAGGAAGGTAGGAAAACTCAAGGCTTATCTGAACAGCATCTTTTGTCACTCGAAGGATTAAAATACTTCTACTCTACTGCAAAACACATTTGAGAAAAAAAATGCATAAAGAAAAAAGAAATAAATGGAAATAAAACAACAGTAGACAAACATTCTCACCACCATGGTAAAAATACTAGCATGGTATTACATATTACAGCTCATACTGTGTTCTAGAAGACATAATGGAAGCCAAACATTAGGGACAGTTTGGGTCAATGACCCTCTCTCTGCATGCTGCTATGGTTCCAGTGTCTTTGTCACTCATGCTTGATGGTGCTATCATAAAGAGGAGATGGAGTAGCTAGAATCTTTCATTCTTACCCATTACAGCAGTTCTCATATAATGAATAATTCACATCTACATTATTTGCTTGAATTGCTGAATGCTGGGACTCACAACCAGATAATTAGCTAATAAAGAATAGTGGATTTGTTGCATGCTTCACTTACCAGTTTCTGCAAATTAATGTAAAGATGAAAATGTGCATTCATACAGAACATATACACAAGCAATGTTGGAAGAAGAAATCTTTAAAGCATCACATAACTACTAACATCTATAAAGATAATGCATATAGCTTCAAAAGGTTGTTAAATTTGTCCAGTGCTATGGTCTAACATGTAGATTTGCCTATCTCATTAGACTGCCTGAAATGATCCCACATTTTTCTATATTTGAAATCAGAAATGGAGAAACCTACAGCTGACCACATGGTCTTTCAGAATGGCAGCTTTTGCCCCCCTCCAAGAAGATCAGCTGGAAGCTGTTTCATTAGAGAGATTACACATTTAATTTAGGGTTACATTATTCAACATTTAAAAGCTTCTAGACTCCTTTGAGATGAAGTGTGTCTCTTACCACTGTCCTAGGCCATACCTTGAGAACATGCAAAGCAAAGCACGGGCTCAAATTTAGTGGGCACAGACAGAAAGTCCTTAGGGAACAACTGCTGCCCATTAATGTTATCTCAAGCTGTGCCCACACACCCAGGTCCAGTTGCTTCCCCTCCAGAACCATGAATCTTCCAAATCCAGTGCAGAAAAAACGTAATGTTTGTCATTTTGTTAGAAAGACAGGAGTGCAGCCAGCATTTTGGTAACATTTGAAAGAAGTATTCAAGGCATAATTTGTACATAACAGAAAGGGAGGGAACAGGGCACGAAGCCATCTGTGTTCTGATTGAAACCAACACAGCCTTTAATGGAGTTACACTGGAGATCTGGCATAAGAAGGCTGGCAGGGAAATGAAACAAATGCAGCACAGATAATGAAGCAGAATGTGACTGAACCTCAACCAATGTGATAGCCTGTGAAGACTCTGAAATAAAGATACATGCTCTTGTAGGAATCCCAGCCTCCTGAGGCAAATCTTTAGCAGAGAACACCTACTGGAACAGCCCCCAGGGAATACTTAATGCTACACGAAGAGCAGAAGGCTCCATGTGCATCTTTCAGTAAAAAAAAAATATCAACCTAAAAACATACCAATCAATTATTACCCTTGGCAACCCGTGAGAGAGAAAGAAGCACTAAGAGACAGAAATACCAGAGATCCTTTCTCAAGAGTTGTGTTTCCTACTGGCCCACTGCCCCCACTGGTATCTCTAGCACATACATTAATTTAAAGCTAAGAAAAATGCAACAGAAGTGCTATGGAAGTACTGCAGTGTTTCAGCATGCCAGTATTTTGGGTATTACAGGTTGTAAAAACTAAAGTAATTAACCACATATCTGGAGATCATGTGAACATATCCAGAGATTTCTATTGAACTCAAGTAATAGAATCTTGCACCTACAGAGGAATCAGGATTTTGAAACCATAGGTATAAACCAGCACCAAAAATGTCTTTTTGCTTACTCCTGAATTTGTTCTGAAAATGGATCAAATGCATCAAAACCAGTTGGTAAACTGAATGCACCACTGAAAATCCATGTGATTAAAACCAACAAATTGCCAAAAAATTAGAAGGAAACTAAAAAGAATAAGCTGCATTTACTGATGGGCTGCCCATTACACTATGTATAGAAGAGACACTGATAAAGTAAAAGGGAATGATGCTGGTGCCAACCAGCAGGCAGAACTCCAGTAAGAGAATGTGGTCACCAGCTCTAGGGAAAGGAGCCTGGGCTTGGTCAGGAATTACAAAACTGGATTTGCAGAGCAGGCATCAAAGAGGAGCCATGGGATCATGGGACAAGTTTTAGCTAAAAGCCAGACTGCTACTTTGAGAGCCCCTAAATTCATTATGTTCCTACCTGCAGTCTTGTCAATGAATGCACATTGTATCATCTTGATGTACAGCATAAAGAATGAATTCCCTCATTAATACAAATGGAACTTTTAGTTCCAAGCAATTCAGATTACAAGAGGCTGTAAGAATGTGTGGCTACCCCTGCCCAGTTATGCAGGATATGGACCTAAATGACATTCTTATGTTTTTATTATTTTATTAAACACATTATTATGATTTTATACTTTTCAGTTTTCTAATTTCATGTTTCAAAATTTTGCCCTTCAAATGAAGCATGGCATTTAGGTTTCTTACAATATTCACTAGCTAAAAAATCTGGGAAAACATTGATATGCTGGTCTTATTTTAAGTAATAGCTTGTAAGCAATGTGCTATGGCTGTAGGGTCTTGGTGAAACACACAGATTACACCAACTTCTATATATTCCTCTGTATAACTGAAGCTTATACTTTAAAAAAAAGTTATAATACCAGATATCAAGTTTAAAAGACAGTTATAACATATAAATATGTCCAATTAAAACTTTTATTCAAGGTGGCTGTTTGAAACACCTTCAAGAAATCTCTTACATGGAAAGGTGTTACACAGCTTTCTGTGCAGAGGCTGCTAATGGTGATGGGAACAACCTTTTCTAAAACACACTTTCAAACTTAAGTATTTCTTTCTAACAGCTGAGGCAATCTGAAGTGCTTGGGTTTTATTTCATGTGAGGGAATGCAATCTCTTGATACACTCTGTTCCACATTTCTTTACAGCCTATACAATTCAAACAGACAAAATAGAGAAGTGTAAGATTCTCTATTTGAGACACTATAATGAGAAATGAAAACATTTCTAACACTTAAATCTAACTCACTCACACTTCCATTGGAGTTTAAAAAATTCTAAGATTCTCCAATGATTGACAATTACCAGGTGGGAAATGATGTTTATGTAGAAATGTCAGGACAAATATATGAGGTGGGAAACCACCTCATTTGCCACTGGATTCCCCCATGTTAGGAATCTAAACCCCAGCTACTCCTCTGACTTGTTTTTTGACAGTTCAGTGAATGAGATGAATTGCACCCAGAGTACCTACTTGTATGTTTGGATATGTGAATTACAGGGACTTTCTTAACCTGAGATTTTATACTTTGGTTACCTATCAGAGCTGGTACCTTGTTCTGTTAGATGCAGCCTATCATTGTTAGCACCTCAAGAAGATTTTAAATTTCATTAGTAATCCTTCAAGGACTTATAAAACTGCAGGTGCTGCACTTCAGCCTGTTGGAAAATGGAAGCAAGAAGTTTATCAGTCTTAAGTCAGGAAATACAGACAACAAAAGGCAGAGCTGGGCAGAGAATACCAGCATCTCGGGATGCCAGTTCTGTGCCACTTCCCTGAAATGTCCTTCTCTGTCATGCTGAATTAGCCCCGTTGCATACTGCCCTTTGTATTTGCAGAAGCTGGAAGCTTCTGGGTGCAATTGCACAGAAGAAAGCCCTTGGTCACTGGGTGAGTAGCCTCTCTTGGCTATTTGCAGGACTGGTATCGACAGGATTAAAGAGAGGATTATTTTATTTGTGCTGTAGACAAGCAAAATCCCTGTATATTCCCAGAAATGTGAATAGAGCCCTGAATTTGACACAGTAAATCTTAGAGGAGATGCAGGCTACACTCCTCATCTCAGAGCTCCCTGCTGATCTATTGCAGAGATGTTCAGTGAAGCAATTTCAGAGCCTACTTGGTCTTGCACTGCCAGCCAAGCAATGAATAGGATGGTGCCTGTGAGAGTGCACTGAAGCTTGGGAGGAGAAAAAAGCAGGACCTGAAAATTTCCTGCAGCTGCAAAGTCTGCTGGTTTTTGAATTTCCCACCCCTAAGCAGAACTCAAAAAAGGAGATCACTTAACATCCACACTGCATTCCCTACAAGAAACAAGTGGGGAAAAAAGTATCAGCAGGTGAAAGAATTACAGTAAATATGTAAACTGAAGTTTCTGTGGCATTAATAATTCATAGGAAGGTTTGAATACAAGGAGTTTAACAGACAATAGCTCCAGGAAGTGAGAGAAAGTGGTTTTTAGGTTTTTGAAAACATAAAAAGAAAATTTATGCTCTTGGAAGGATTGTGATTACAAAAGTATTCCATATTGGAGGTGACAAATACACTTCATTAATAAAAGTTGCAAACTTGAGAAAAAATCTTTTCCAGATCTCAGTCTAAAATCAAACTCCAAACTTCCTCCTCCCTCTGCCATGAAATGTTTCTGGTTTTTTTTAAAGGTAACAATCCCTTCAAACTCTGCTACACAGAGAAGTAGGACTCCCAACAACTACTCTTGAAGTCAGATTTTAAGACTGGTGGAAGCATCATCATATCCCCATGCCTGGTAGCAGATTTTATCCCTAAGAACACCTCCTCAATATGAAAATTCATTATTTTTTACTTATTTGAGTTTTAGATAGAAAACCTATATTTCTACAATGCTCTGAATGCCGACAGTGTAAATATTAATTTCTTTTTCCTGTTTTCTTTTTATTTATTCACTTGCTTCACATACGAAGAGCTTTAATGGCCTGAACAGTCCCCTCTGGGAAAACAAATGGCCTAAGAAAAATGCAAAATGATTTCAGTTTGTTATACTAACAGCAACAAAAATTTCATTACTGCTGAAAGAGATTTGTGTCCCTCACAATCCTGGTATCTGTACAAAGTCAAAAGGGCTGTGTTTTACCCTCTATAGAGGAAATCTTTCACACCACAGTGTAAAAGCAGAGTCTACATTCCCACTGGGTGGGTTAAAGAGCTTGTCAAGTCCAGTGTTACAGCAGGGACATCTCCAGGAGCAGAGCACACACGAAAGGCAGATGGAAGCAATTCAAAGGTCACTTTTAAATTTCCAAAGTCCCAAAGCAGAAAGAGTCACATATGTATTTATTTCCCTAGGCATAAGCTAGAAGAGAATTCTACCAGAGCTACCTGATGCATCCATGAAAAATATAGATTTGCATGAGGAAGAGAAGAGTTTTCCTATGGAGGGATTTGTGGCCACCCCAAGTTTCGTGAGTTTTGGGAGATGCTCAGCACTTCTGGCTCTTGTACTGCCTCAGCTCCTGTGCTGAACCTTCCTACAGATTTTTGGAGAAGGCAGCAATAGGGTTTGCCATAAAGGAGATTCATTCTCTCTGTGTAAAGTTCCCTGCTGCTTTATTCAGCTTCTCAGGCTCTGCTCTGCCTCGCTCTCTGCACTGCTCTACAGTTTCATGACATCTCCACAGCAGTTTGTAACAATTGAGTCTGAAGTGAAGCTATTAAGAAAAGACAAAAGCATCTTGCTTCAGAACTCTCTATAAATGAAAAACATTCCTAATTTCATATTGGTATTTCATTTATTTTAGGCTTATGAAGGCTCTTATTTAATCAGACAAATGGCTAATGTATTCCCATTCCCATTAAGCTTCTGATGTCAAATTTTTCTTCAACACTGGGTTAATGGAATTTATTATTTTTTCACAAGTTCCACTGAGGATATTTGGTCTTTATTTGTAAATAAATAGAATAATAACCGAAGAGATAATAATAGTCTGTACAGAGAAAAAGTGTACTATGGTGGTTTTTCTTCAGTATTCTGGATTCTACCAAAGTAAATCTTGAAAGGTCATAATTGAAAGCCACTAACCCCTGACAGGTTTTACACAGATAAAAAGGGCAGGATAATTAATCATTTGCTTTATTAGAGAGATATGATTCTTCACAATGATTAAAAATGACTACAGGAGCTGATAACCCGTTACCTCCTCAGGAAGGCCACTTTGTGAGTGCAAGAGACAATAACTGCAAGTTATGTCAGCAACAGAATACAGATGAACTGCAAGAGAAATGGTAAGGGCAGTATTAGCATCAGAGGAGAAATTATTCAAATACAATGAAAACCACCTTCTGCTAAATTAAAAGAACAGACTAATAGCATCCATGATTAGCTGGAAAGAAAATCTCAATAGAAAGCTAAGGCTTAACTCTTTCCTAATTTTGCCTTTTCAATAGAATCACATTTTTTGTTCCTTAAACAATGGACCCACAGGGCTTACCTCTGGACTATTCTCTGCTTAATTAATGGTACCTTTGGTTTCAAGATACACCCTAGTTTTCTCTTCATTGCCTTCTGCCTTATCTCTATGAACCAGGTAATGCACAGAACCTGAGCAAAATACAAGACAGCTGCTTTGAAACTCTATAAAGAAAAAGCATCTTCAGCTACATCTAAGAATACAAACAAACAAGAAAACCCACACGCAGATAGGATTTTTCTATCTCAAATGAAAACAACAGAATTTTGCTGTGACTTGGTGCTGCCTGTTCTGATGGGTTATGACTGGCATCCTGGGCTCTTAAACATTAAATAATTACTTTTAAGTGATTCTTCTCTTGATGAAACAATAGATAAGACTAAAGAAGCTGCAGGGTTCATCTGGGGGACAAAGAGGCAACACGTGTGTTTAAATTTATGACGATGCTCAACGCCACCCCCAGCTGAATCACAAAGTCTGCCAGAAGCCTGAAAATTTGCTCAAATCAGAACTGTGATGAAGCTCAGCATCTTAACACGGGTAATAATACCCTTACCAAAAAACTCTTCTGGATCTTTCAGAGTAAGGAGAAAAACAACTATTTAGTTTGGAATTGATCTGATTTTTACAGCCTGAAGTTTTCAGAAATCAGGGCACTGTGATTCAGCAGTGATGCTGCACACTGCCTGAGAGACCACACAAGGAGACAAGGAATCAGCTTCTGGCTCAGAGATTTTGTCTTCTCACTGTCTTCCTCTTACACCTGGGGAAGAAACCCAGTAGGAATCTACTTAGGATGTTAATGACAGCAAACTCCTTCAGTTCACATGTTCTGCTGACAGTGACTCATTAGCCTTGTCTGCCCACCCATGCTTTATCTGCTCATAATTTCTTACTAATAATCTTCTACATCAAAGCTTTTGGGTGGCTGTAATACTGTAAAATAATCTAATGAAGTACCATACTTCAAATTACATTTTATCTAACAGCAGGTTCTCGGATGGATAAAATATGGCAGGAAAAATGCCCAAGTGTTAAACCGCTGGAGCTTGCTGTGATGCTCAGGACCCTGGCAATAATGACTCTGAAATATTTAAGCACCCAATTCTTGGCATTTCCTACAAGGGAGTGCAAAGCATGCAGGTGTGGAGGCTGGTGGGCAGTACATACCATAAGTTCAGAGTGTTATGCTTTGATTCAGGGCAGTATGTGAACAGGTAACGACTGAAAAGCCATCTCTCTGATCCTGTTTTTGATCTGTACCCAAAAGCTTTGATGCCTTTGACAAGACAGTGTCATAACAAATGTGAAGAAATCCTGAAAGCCACAGGTCAAAACTGCTCATTCTGTGGGGCCTTTAATGTCAGGTTTAGTAACCTCAAACAGACCTGAAGTGGGAGGGCACGTTGCCACCTCTCCTGCTCTTTGTCTGGCAGCACTCCAGCCCTGCCCAAAGCCAGGCTCTCTGCTGCCTGAGCCCATGTCCAGCTCTGAAGAGCCAGGCAGGCAGGCACAAGGAAAAGGCAGAGATGAAATTAAAGCAGCAATTCTGTTGCCATTGAATTAAAAAGAAAAAGGCCCCATTTGCTGTTTGCTCTGTTAAGAAAGGTGGTAGCAAACACTGCAGAGCTATCTCCCAGCTTGACAGGGCACCATCCACCAAGCAGATTTTTGCCCTACCCTGTATATTGGCTTTCATCAGAGAGGTTGAAGATTAAGGTTGGCATCAACATTTCTTTCTCTCAGGGCAAATGTATAGGCAAGTCTTTTTGGTACAGTGAGGGAAATTTTCTCCCAGGGTGTTTAAGCTAGTTTTCTGGGAGTGAAAAAATACCAGGACACTTTCATTTCCATGTGTGCAAGATTCTCTTCTTCAAACGTGACATTTGTGCACATAAACACAAGCTCCTATACCAGGAAAACAGTAATTCTTTCCTCAGGCTTTTTCAGAACTCAAAACTTCAGCTGCTGTATGGAACAGACAAGAGTGCAATGTGAGCAGTTTTTTCTCCTGCTGACCCCTCCTGACCAGAGCTGCAGAATCCCTACCACAGGAAAGGGATGAAATTAATAATTCCATGAAGTCCCCAAAGGCTTAGTCATCTATGGAGATAGCAAAAATACCTACAGCTATCATAATTAATCACACAAAGGCTTTTAAGGCTTAAATATTTCAAGGCTTAAGCCTGTATTTGGGAAAGATCAGAGGACCTGATGGGAAGCTGTATGCAGCTGTGATGTCTGCCTGTGAGAGTAGCTGTGCATGCTTTGCTTTCTGGTTCACTTGCTCTCTCAACACATGGTGCTTGCTGGCATCCCAAACCACTCTCTGGCATACTGAAAATCCATATGTGCTTTGGTTATAGGAGTTTCTGTTTTCTCTGAAGCATTCCTGCTGGTCCTGTCTGCAGCTCTGGGGCATTTCTCTGGTTCTGGAGGTGGCTTTGAGTTTGCTTTCAAAGGACAACATGGTGCATATAGAAAATTCCTGCCAATTTGCTTATAGCACAATTTTAATACACTTTTTTTCTGAGGCACCTGCCTCAAGCCACTCTGACAAAGGGAACGTTGGGCTAGTTTGTATCATTTAGGAAAAATTTCCTGTTTTCCTATGGTTTTTCCCAGCCATATATTCGATAGACTTGTGCTGACTTAAAACATAAATAAACTGTGTTAGGTGGCTGACTTGTTAAAAGGGTGAAACTGAATCTCACAGAGACAGCAGAACAACAACAAAAAAACCCACAAAAAAAAGGTGTTACTGGGCCTAAAAACTACAAGTGAACCCATTCCCATTAGTCATTCATCAAGAAAAAACCCCAGATGAGCCTTGGTTATTTTGCAGCCAAACGTGTGCTGCAGTCACTCCATCTGTAGCCTGTGTTCTGTACTCCAGTCATTTTCAAGAGACTGGACTGGAAGTGGGGCCCATTAGACATCCAGAGTTTATGAATAACATTCTCTTTGCCTTTTATCTTCTCTGCCTTTCATCTGTGGATATTATGCTGTGATAGATCCTGGTGTACCTTTAGACATAAGGAGTGTTACAGTGGCTTAAAGATAACCCCCAAATAGTTTTAAACCTTACTGATGTGGGGGGTTTTCACCTATTCAGTGAGGTTAATATTGGTAGACAGAGTATTTAAACAAAATAGCTTCTTTTGATGTGCAAATTGGCAGATCAAGGAAATGCAATCACTGAACTAAATCTCTCTGAAAAGCAATGCAGCATGCAGATGCTCATTACAGCACAGTATTGCCACTTGTCTGGCCTCTGAGTAATATTTCTAAAAGGAATAAATACAGCTAATGTGAACAGTTCAGTGACTTGAATGCCTGGAAATGTGTTTGAAGTATTTTAAGCACGAATAAGATAAGCCTTAACTTTAATTTATCTAAACATAACTGAAAGTTGGCAACCTGAGAAACTACTACAGATCATGGTCAAAAACAGTTTATTGTAGCACTGGTTTGCTCTTAGTGGTTTACAAGATATATCCACATGAAAAAACCCAAATCACTCTTTTTTCAACCTGGTTTCTTGGTAAAGAAAGCAGTGACAGTAATTCTGCATTTCTAATGCATTATAAGGGCTCAAAGCTGCCAACAAACATGTAGATATGAAGCAGGGTTAAATTTCTTGGCACACAGCTAGCACAGCCTCATCAAATACTACTGAGAAATTCACCAATAATCGGTGCCAAAGATGACATTTCTTTGTTCACTTATAAAACCTAAGAAGTGTAAAGATGAAAAGCACTGAGAAATTTCAAACAAAAATTACTGTAAATACACCTTTCTACATGCTAACACATGTACAGCACATGATAACCTCTTCCTTGGGTGACTTACACCTTCTTTTGCTCCCCCCATTTTCTGAGCTAGAATAAATTACATACTTGTCCCACTACAAAACCATTTTGAATGTTCATCCTCCACGTTACTGGAGAATGATCTGTTTCTTGTGTGATGCAACAAACCAGCTCCAGAAGGAGGTGATGTTTGATTGTGCCATGTTACCCAAGTACCTACCAACAAAGGACACAGGCTTTGCCCTGCTGAAAGATGATGGAATCATAGAATCACAGAATCCTAGAATTGGCTGGGTTGGAAGGGACCTCAGAGCTCATCAAGTCCAACCCTTGATCCACTCCCGCTGCAGTTCCCAGCCCATGGCACTGAGTGCCACATCCAGGCTCTTTTGAAATATCTCCAGGGATGGAGAATCCACCCCTTCCCTGGGCAGCCCATTCCAATGGCTGATCACCCTCTCCTTAAAGAAATTCTTTCTCATGTCCAACCTAAACCTCCCCTGGCACAACTTGAGACCTCTTGTGCCCTCTTGTCTTGCTGAGAGTTGCCTGGGAAAAGAGCCCAACCCCCCCCTGGCTCCAACCTCCTTTCAGGGAGTTGGAGAGAGTGATGAGGTCTCCCCTGAGCCTCCTCTTCTTCAGGCTGAACAGCCCCAGCTCCCTCAGCCTCTCCTCATGGGATCTGTGCTCAAGTCCCTTCACCAGCCCAGTTGCCTCCTTTGGATCTGCTCTAGGACCTCGATATCCTTCCTGAGCTGAGGGGCCCAGAACTGGACACAGGACTCGAGGTGTGGCCT
The DNA here is from genome assembly GCF_036169615.1 of Heliangelus exortis. Taxonomy (NCBI): domain Eukaryota; kingdom Metazoa; phylum Chordata; class Aves; order Apodiformes; family Trochilidae; genus Heliangelus; species Heliangelus exortis. Next base: position 3,553,956 of record NC_092436.1, on the reverse strand, counting down.
CACCAGCACTGAGTACAGGGGCAAATGATTGTCTCAATTACTTTAATTGAGTCTCCCTTTTTAATTCATAAAATGTGAGTAGGTGGATTAATGCCATTTCAAGAACAAGAGGGAAAGATACCTCCAACAAAGGGAAGCTACAGTAACTGGCACTTGCAAAAAAGAGTGGCAGTGCTTGATACCTGTTGTGTAACACCAGCAGACACCTGGGTTTGATCACACTGGTGGATCAAATGCTTTGAGATTAGCAACAAAAAGAGCACTGAGGGCACTTGTGAAGGGAGCAGGGGAGGAATAAGCAACCCTCAACTCTTACCAGCATCACTGGAAGTTAAGGACTCTGCATCTCCAAGGATGCAACTGCAGTATGTTGGAGAATCAAAGTCTTAAAAACCATATTTATTATTTTAACTTACAATATTGGCCTAGCTGCAACTGTATCCCTTTAACCTTAACACTTTCCTTTCAATGACACTGTCCAAAAGCCTTGAAATAACAAATAAATCCTTGACTGCTTGAGAGGGGGGCTCAAGGACCTGTCCCAGCATATCATCCCCTAGCTCTGCTGTTTCCATGTCTGCTCTAGCACTGTGCTGTATTATTGGCATGACTCTTACATCAAACTCACCCACCTACAATGTATTTCACAAAAAGCCAGGGGTTGTGGCTTGTGTTTGTTGTCAGTTTGAAAAAAAAGCTCTCTGAATTTCATTAAATGTCTTACTAGAAGATATTTCTGAGTGTGAAAACATATGTCTGGAGAGTGGTGTATTACAGACCCTGAGTGAAATGACAAATCGATCTTTTTAAAGAGATTACTGGGGATACAGAAGTGTTTCAGCAAGGCAATGACAGCTGCCCAATAAGGTCAAAAAAGGATACAGCAGATCACTCATATTATGCCCAGTGAGAGCCACCCCTGCCCTGGTCCTCCACTCCTGCTGAGTGCCCAAAGGCAGCTGCTGCCCTTCTGCAAGGGCAGGAGAACATTGGAAAGGTCCTACCTGGGAGTATTCTGCCTGCAAGGGCAGGTAAAAAGGAGGAAGAGGGAGAAGGTGGGAGGTAAAGAGAAAGGAAAAGGGACCAAGAGGTAGAATAAGACAAAATATCTTATAAAATAATAAGATAAAAGATTGTAGGGAATGTTTTACTAAGAGAAGTTATCATAACTAACACTGCAATAAAGGATGTAATCATTATTTGGCTTATGGAATCCCATCCCCTCACAAATGTTACCCAATACTATGAGGCTGGAATAATCTGCCTCCAGAGATTATTCACATATCCAACAGTTATTTGTGGCATGTTCCTAATTAACATAACATTATTTAAAGTAGATTGATCTTTTCCGAGTTCTAAAACAGATGTCAGTCCTGCCAAGAGAATCTGTACACACTTAGTAGATTTAAGCTGTCCCAAATGGAACAATGACCAATTATACTGGTAATTAAATCAGAGGGTTTTTGAAAATAGAGTCTAAAATATGTCTGGTCCTGCATTTTTTATTCATGCACAGTTTCCACCAAACTCAAAATGTCATGTTAAAGGCCCCTGTGAACTATACACTCACACTAGGGATGCTTGTGGTCTGGAGAGGACACTCATGAAAATACAAAAAAATTGCCCTCAAAAGGATCTTGCCAACACAGCTGTTCAAGCAGCAAATGTAAATTCTGCTCATATTCAGCAGAGAATGAAAGAAAATACAAATGGTCACTAGAATATTAAGACACTTGAATAGGAGGAGGTACAATAAGTAAAATTACAACCTTCATCTCTCAGCTCCCAAACTTATGCATCTTGATTTGTTTCTTAACAATGCACATAGCATAGAACACTAATAGAACTCAAGCAGCACTAAAAGGAGAAAATTGCAACAGAGAGTAGCTGAAAAATCCTTAACAACTTGAAATAATATTCAGCAAAAACACCACATTCTTTTCTACAGAAGGTGTTGCGTTTGGGTTTTGGTTTGGTTTTTTTTTTTTCTCCTTGTGTTTGAGGTACTGGACTGTGTCCCCTGAAATCTGGGTTCTATCCTAAGGAAAGCTCAGACCTATAGATATGGCAACTGAACCCCACTTCAGTACAGGTAATATTAGCATACTTGTCTACTTGAAAAATCTTTTCCATGAGAAAATGGGATAGTCTGTGAAGGATTCATATATTAGTGACTGACACTATAAAATCACCATATTTTAATAGGCTGAAAGCATTAATTGCCAACATTTGAGTTATTGGCAGATTTCTCTGTTTCTATTTTCTTGAAAAGCAAAATCAATAAAACAACAAACAGATTCCTTGCCTAAAGTTTTTAAACCCTTTTCTCAGCCAGCATGCTATTCTAAATTAATTTTTTCTAACTACAGATATTCCATGGGAGTTTTGACCTTTTTTTTCTATTGATTCCTGTGGAGCTGTTGTAGAAATACTACTAATTTCCCCAGTAAGTTCTGTGTCCTTCAAAATTCACCTTACACTTCAAGTTACAACTGCATACAGGAATAACAAAAAAAGTCTGTAAAAGACAGGCATTGATTTGTGCTTGATAGGAGAACTTAATTCTGTCCTACAGGAACAAGGAAACAGTTCCTTAAGTCTAGAGAAGGCTGATGCCTTACAAATGATCACACATTTTCCTCTCCATCAACATCCTAATTCTCTGAAGGTAACTTCATTCTTTTAACTAACACATGGAAATCCACAACTGACAACGGACTCTGACTTTGGTTGGTTTTATCATTATTTTTTTGAAGCTAATTAATTGATGAATCATGATCTGGAAGAGCTGGTACCTCTGAAATCACCAGCACCAGTGTACTGGGCCTGTAGGCTGTGCTAAAATCCTGTATGCATTCACCTCCATTATTCCTCCAGTGATGTTATTCTGCTTTGGAAATGCCTAGTGAAGAGAATGAATTCCCCTGTAAAAAACAATGGTGTGTTCTGTACCCTAAAGAATAGCACAGTATACATTTAAAACAGAAAATTGATTTGTATGAGGTGCTTGAGGAGCTGTACTGTTATCCAGTCACGCCTGGACAACACTGAATGGGTGGATAAATACATAAACTGAAACTATACAGGGTCATCACCAAATGCACATATTTTAAAAATGTATTTTCACTTGCCTGAACACCTCAACATGATTTGAATATTCCTCTGGAACAAGCACAGATATTTCTTTTTGCTTTTCAGGGCCACAGAACGATATCGCAAGACTCAAACGCAGAGGGCCCAAGCCCCAGGGATTCTGATGCATCCTATCCATCTCCTGGGGCTCTCCTTGACCCCAAGCAGTTCCCCAGCTTCTGCAGCACCTGCTCTCCTCCCTCTGAGCTTGTCTCAATTGGCCAAACTTGTTCAATTTTCCAGCCTGGAGAGAGGAAGTGAACCCTGATACTGCCACCCCTTGGACCACAACCCTCGTTCTCTAAATCAAATCTCTTTTCAGCAGATGCTCAGATACTTATGACCCCATAGGAGGATTAACAGGAGGCAGCAGAATGCCACTCCTGATTAAGGAGTTATCCATAATTCAAAGATTTCAGGGACCTGAATACCATAAGGGCTCTAACTTTTCCTGTTCTGAGCTTCCTTGCTTTGTAGATCTTTTTGACTAAGTGGCTGCGTTCAGAGATAAATATCTGAGCTGCACATGTTTATGAATTTTGCAGCTGAAAGGATGCCATAAATCACAGTTACCTGACAGAGCACAGTGAAGAAAAAAGGTTCAATCCATTCTCCGTGACTTTTGGAATAAGCTTTTATCATCTGAGCATTATTTTTTGAAATGCTGAATTTGAAACTGTTAAGGTAAGTGAAGTTGGCACTTTTTAATGTTTCCAGTTGTTCACCTAGTTGCACCAAAATTTGCTAAGAACTTTTTTTCTTGAAGCAAGCAAAAAACCAACAGTTGATTTCTTTCCTCAGGAGTACTTTCAAAGTCATTTATTTTAATAATACTTAAGACCTTTCACACCCTGTAACTACCCAGTCAAGAGGTTAGAGAAGAAAAACTGATTCCAAGTTAAAGTCTGACACAATTCCCCACAGCCACCAAACAGTATATTGCATAATGTCTATTTTCACTATGCAGTGTGCTTCCATAGTGAATTCAAATTCTACTTATCAAAGATTTCCCTTTTAATTTTTGTTTTTCCTAATGTCCTGATGCATGCTCTCTTACTCTCATATGCCACAGTTAAACTCCCTCGTGAATTTTAAGAGGTGTTTCTCCCCCCACAGCTCCTCACTTCACTTTCTGTTGTGTAGTTGACATTCCCCCTGGTGCAAGTGAAAAGATAAAAATGTTTTCATAGGTTTTTTTTCTTCAGAAAAAGATTTTAGTAAAACATACAAGGAATTAACTGCCTACTATAATATAAAATAAGCAATCTATAAACTCCTTCTTTACATGAAGTTGTTTTTTCAACTGAAAACTAAAGACCTGTTCAGAAAAAAACCTGAATTTACTATCAGGTAAAGCTAATAACAGAGGAGCTGTTGTGCCACCTTCATCAGTTCACGGATGGGTCCTCTGATTTTCTCCTAAGGCTGCAGAAGACCTTCAGTGCTTCAGGGGTTTGAGAACAGAGACTCTACTGTAACTCATCAAATCACTCCCCAAACATGAGCAGATTTTTTGAGGAATGATGACAAATACCACTTACTCATGAAATGGGACACAGATATGTGACACAAGTTGGAAATCTATCAATATTTTTTGCAAAGAAAACCAAGATATACAAGACTACATGGTGGTTTTATCTTAAAATATGAATTTTACTGAAAACTTCTTCACTCTTAACTCATTCAGTAAACCAAGGGGTTTTTAATCAAAGCTGCTACTGTGATGGGTTGTGTAGACTGTAATGTAGTTCTTTTTCAAAAGCAACCAATCAATCCACTAATCCTGTGGGCAGCTATCACTGACTGAATGATTTCAGTATAAATTAAAACATGCAATAGAACCACAGATTTCATTCCTCCCCAAATGATACTGTTCTTCCAGGTCTCCATTTTCATTGATTGTTTTTCTTTTCTATTTAACTATTTATGTACCTACACAATTATTATTAGTATTACACAGTAATACTTTACCTAATGTTTCAAATAAGCAGTGGAACATTTCCTTTTAAACATGTCCAACCAAAACATTCTGACTTTGCTGGGCCTGCTACACATAAGATGGCAAAACCCAACAACTTGAAAACACAACTGTCATTTTGTTTCTGTCACTGTTTCAGTGAAAAATCTATTTCCTCCTTGACAAATCTCACTGTCAAATAAGACTCTTGTAAAATTGGCTTCTTTAGCAAATCTCAAAATCTTTGGAATCTCCCTGGACTTGTATCTGTTACAGCTGCTGATACGACATTGTTTTTTTCCCCCTCCTCTGGGGTTTTCTTGGATTGTAGTGAGGACATAAACCATCATGTAACTCCTTTGTCAGCTTGTCACTTAGGTGTACAAAAGGCAATTCTGCTTGACAAGTGTCTTATAGGTGTTCAAAAATGTAATGAACAAGACAACGGAATGGGAATCAATAGCATACTAATAATTTAATGGAAGCTAATAATGATAATCAATATTTGCTACTAAAAATAGATATATCACGAACATTCTTGTAAATGCTCCCAAAAGAAAAGGAGTTTGCTGTGAGTCAGAGATGCTTATCTAGGTTCTCTAACATTAATGAAGTCCCCTGCTGTTTCTGAATTAACTTCAAGTACTCTTCCTGTAATATTTGTTTATAAAAACGTAAGTTTATAGTATTTCAATTTCCTTTTATGGGGGTTTGAATCTTCCCCTTGTTAATACACTTTGCTCTATTGAAAAAAAATCCCAGACAGCTGTATCAGGATCTTAGCACAACTGCTGCCAAATTCAGGTTTTATCATTTGAAATCAATCTTTATTTTGGCATTGATAGCTGTATGATGCTCTATATTGTTATCCCACTGTCTGATTGTGGCACTATAAAGCCCCAGATAGATTCAGTGACTTAAAGGGGGACCAGAAGGTTTAATTCATTGAGATATAACTTGAATCTGTATGATGGAAGCTGAAGTATGGGCTTAGCATGACACAGTACCAGAGTCCAACACTCAGAGAGTAGAGGGGTTTGTTTCTGAAGTGCAGTAGAACACATTGAAACCCTTCTGACACTGCTTAGTGGAAAATATAATTAATCCAATTTTTATAGATGAAGAAAGTGCAGCACACAGCAGTGCCTCGATGAGCTGGATCAGACAGCTCTTTCATTTAACACAAGAAAACAGTTCTCAAAGTCACTGTTTTCCAAAGGCTGGCACGACAAGGCACCGTAGATCTCAGACTGGATTGCAACACATTTCCTAATGTCAGGAGATTTCAGGAGAATTAACAGCTGTTGCTGGGAGTGCAAATGTTTTGGGTTAGAGAGAAGCAGGGAAGACAAGCAGGAAGAAAAGTGAACTCCTGGGCTCTTATCCTCCCCCCATCCCTTGCTGTGCCTCTGTGTCCATGTGCCACAGCTGCACAGCCCCACACCCTGCCACCTCATGCACATCAGGACTGAACATGGTCAGACCCAAGATATGATCTTTCCCTAAATCTGAGTTCTTGTTTAGGTACAGCTCTACTAAAAAGGAGATCGTGAAAGCCTAACAGACTAAAATTTTATTGGAATGTGTTAGAAACAAGATTAAAAAAAAAAATAAATAAATCACACACTGTCCACAGACAGACTGGTAGTCATCAGCTGTCACCTCTACTTAAAGGCTAAGGAAAAGAACTGGAGATTTATAAATGCATGCATGAATGAATTATTTGTAAACCTTTCAAACTTGCTTTCATGAAAAAACTCAGCTACTGATCTGAGGATGTTGATTTAGGGATCTCATACATATTCAGTACCTGGAAGTTTCTCAATCAACTAATCAAAACACTTGACTGAATGCTGATTCCTTTCTGCAGCAGGGTGGAACTCAAGGCTCTCAGACCTGGTTGGTGTTATTCCAAGAACTGATTCTAACAAGCTTCTATACTTACTTCTAGATTTACTCTTAACAACTGCATGATCTTTAATGAAAATTTATTCCATTCTCCTTTTCACCTAGCTTGAAGAAAAGGTGACTGTTGCTATCAGATTTCTTTCTAGTTGTCTCAGCAATGTTTGATACACTTCCCATACATCCATGTACATTTATAAGTCACCAGACCTATTACTATTTGGGCTTTAGCTGGAACATTTTGCTGAAAGCCTTGATGGATCACCAGGTGAAATAAAAGCTTTGGGACCTGAGAATGCAATCCATTTTCAGGCAAAACTGCTCCTGAAGTCAGGCTAAGATTTCTGTTTAAGGAGTATTTGAAACCAAGAGAAAACAAAACAAAACAAAACCCAGGCTACTTTCTATTTTCTACTCCTGCAACAGGAAGGGTTTTCTTAAAGCTGTCATTATCTGTTGGTTGCTTTCCCAAATATTGCTTATTTGATTGGCTTCCTACAATAGCAGAAGTACTTCTAAAACAATCTTTGAAAAGCAGATGATTTTTCATTTTAATGCCTAAAATATCTCAAAACTTTTGAATTAAAATTAATGATTTTGCTAAAGATTTTTTTTGCAACAGTGAAATTCAGTGGAAAATCCCAATTTCAACACATACCTGAAAAAAAAGAACTAATTTCATATGGTTTTAAGGACTCATCTTTATTGCTACACTCTTCCTAAATTATTTAATTGGTGACGGTTAAGGGGAAGAACACTGGAGAATAATATCTGAAGATGCCTAAAGATATAGACTAATGACAGGCTTAAAATTCAAGTTAAGTTATTTAAATATTCTGCAGATGATGTTGAAAGTGAGGGGTGAAATGGGAAGCTGCTACCTGTTGCTTTTCAATTCTGTCCTCCAAGGACTATTGCTGTCAGATTCTAGAGGGGAATTAAAGGCTACTGACACTTGGCAGCAAATGAGCTTCCTTGTGAAACTTGCTTTATTGTTTTGGTTAAATTTAAGATCTACAAAGATGATGAACTGGTCTCACAGCCCTGGAAATTTGGGTTATTTGTGGATCCAGACAACTGAACTTTCAAGCAAATAAACTTTCTTGCCATTGCTCTCACTCAACCTCCCCAACTTAAAGGGCAATATGGTATCTATATCCACTTAAAGACAAGTCCAGAGAGTTCCTAAAGTCATAAGCAAAGAACAGAATTTTTCTAATGGAAGCATTCATCCACTGGAAGCACCTTGTTTATGGCCACTGGCTCATGGTTATGTTTTCAAAGAGGATACATGTGAAAAAAAGTAAGATTATTCATTGCACCAGATTTATACTTGCTCAAGTCAAACACCAGAATCTTCTGCCAGGTATACAAAAATCTTGGCAGAAGACTCTTCCCACAGATCTAGACAACTATTTTAGCATCAACCTACCTTTCAAAGTTAGAGCAAATTAAAATGGGAATCAGAATTACAACAAAATGAAGAAGATAGATATTACAAACCCAGTGCATTTTCTTGTTACATCTTCCTCTGCAGAGCTCTGTAAGAACACAATCACTTTGGTACAGGAACAGATGTATTAAATACAGAAATTTTGAGCTCATAAGAAATTAGCCTGAAGGAGAAAGGCAAAATAATTATTCCTTCAAAAAGATATTTGCAATCTGGAGAAAAATTTCTTCTAAGGGAGACCTTTACACTGTGAGGATCTAGTCCCATATTTCTATGTGCAGCTAAACCTGCAGAGCTGGCAGCATAATTTGCTGCAACCCTGAGACTGTAGTTTTCCTATTATATAAAATTTCAAGAACAGCTTTTCTATTTTTCCTTTACTTTTATTGTAAGGGCCAGAAGTCCCTCTTCTCAGTTATTCCAGTGTAAATTGAAAGCAAAGCCTTGAAACTCTGTAGCATTACTGTGGATTTACAGTTTTATAACTGAGAGCAGGAAAGTGCTTCTAAATATTCTAGGTTATTGGGGAACAGTTTTATAGGAGAGAAAGATATTACTTTAAGGATAAAATAGGGAAATTAATCAAAAAGGATTAAAGTCAGAAAAATCTGACACTTCCAATCACTTAAATGGCACAAGAATGAAATCAACTTGTCTTACCATAGCTATATTACACTAATCTATTTATATATATATATATATATATATATATATATATACACACACATAATTTTTTTTTCCCCAGAAGGAAGAGATGTAAAGTAATTGCAGAACTAGCTAGATCCCAAGAGTATATTGCCAGGTTACAAAAACAATCTCCTGAGAATTCTTACAAAGCTTTTTAAACCAAACCTTACTGCTAGATAAAATTGCTCTTCTGCAATGCTCAAAGCAGACTTTCTCTGTCAGGTGTCAGGATATTCTGGTGAGCACACACTTGTTCCTCAGGCTTTCTGCAAAGGTGGTTACCAGTAACATCAACAGCTTTGTGGGCTAAAACCCAAGAGTGCAGTTTGTCAGACACTGGTCACATATTTCATGTTCTGCACCTACTTTTTGAAAAGAGAACAAGAACCAAAATGTTCCATATTTCAAAATCTCTCTGTATATGCTGCCAGGTCATTGGACTTTCTCACAAACAGACATGGCCCCAAAAATTGTTCTATTGAATTGTTCTCAACCCTAGGAAATTCATTACTAAGATTATATTTAAAAACCAAACCAAAAAAACCCCAAAACCAACAGGCTTCAGTAATACTATACTTTTTTTTTTAATTCTAGATTTGTTATATGTTCCTTTTTATAGCGATGCTACCAAAAATCTTGAAGGGTTTTTTTGGGGAAAAAAAAATCTAAAGTACTATGAGTTGAGATAAAGTACTTCAAAATGTAAGAAAACATTTTGGATTTATTCAAAAGGATAGAGGCATTCTAAATTTACTTAATACAAGTAGCAAATAAAGAACATTACCACAGGCAGGGGATATAAAACTATTTCCATAACAATTTGTTCAGCCAAGTATCAAGAGACTCTTTATTCCTACCTGCTGAAAAAGACTACAAAATGCTGGGTTTAACTGAACCTGACTAAACATACATTGCTTTGTATGAAATGCCTTTAAAGAACTTAATGTTGAAGTCAGTTAAAGGAGATGCAAAAATAAAGTTTCTGAGATCCACATAATAATGGAAGTAACAAAATATAAACAGAATTTGAATTTCCATTCATTGGTGTGTCTCAGTTTTCCTTTGCTACTAGAGAACAGCAAAACCATAAAACCACTGCTTTTCACATGTCTGATTGTCAGACAAACCTTTTTTTTTTTTTTTTTTTAACATCCTGCAGGTAGATCAGGATAGGAAAAAAAAAAACATTCTAAAGAGACTGGAAATACAACAACACTAATTGCAGAATGCAAACCTAAATGTTATACCCTTGATTTAGTGCTCACATATTACAATTTCTGATTTCTCGTTACTGAAATGTTTGATTTTCATCTGTTCCTCCCTGTAATTTGCCTGCAAAATTTCCATGGGAAAATTTATTTGATACATATTTTCCATTTTAAAACTTGTATCCACAGCATCATCAGACTAAACGTATTATTACACAGAGCAACACAATTCTCATGTTTAATTTTCCCCGTTTGTAACATATTTAGGGAAAAACTACTTGATACAGGTTTGCAGTAGGGCAAGAACAAGGATTTAATTTTCTGTTCTCCCTGGAATGGGACAAAATACAAACTGGTTAATGACAAATATTTTACACATTAGTTTTTACTAGCAGACCCTGTAAGGCCAATAGCAAGTGAGTCCAAGGATCCAGAGCTTTTAAATTCTTTTAAGCTGAGTATTTTGCTTGTGCTCACATACAAAAACACATAGAATTCTGTCCTCTTTCTATCCTAAGATCAAACACTTCCCTGCAGTTAGCATTCCCTACATTCCTACCTATTAACTGCTGCATAAAGACATTAATTTAATAAATAACTTCATTGGGAAGCTCTCTATGACACATCACCTCCTGTCATTTTATCTAAAAAAGAAATATTAAGCATGAGTGTCATAAGTGACTTATTCAACATTTTATTATATTCCCTTAAAGTTTTCCTGCCATAAACCAGGTAAAAATATAGATTAGGATAATAGTCCTCACTCTTTTGTCACTCTTATTTCAGACTTAAATCTTTCTTAACCATTTTTTGGAGGGGCTACTTTCAAGCCTATGTGACACAAAGCCTTGGGTATAACCTGCAGGCAATTTAATGCAATCATCTGGGGAAATCTTCCTTCTGATGGGAGATACCAGTGATTGGAGAGCCAGGGATTCTTTTAATGTCCTACTATTTAAATCTCTCCAGTGTGCCTGCTTCAGTGGAAACAGGTTTGTAACAGAGCTGTTATGAAAAATGTATCTGCTAGTTGACAGGTTATATGAAAAAGGATTTATTTAGCTTGCTTCCAAGTAACTGATTAGTCCAGTGGAAATATTTTGATCCTGACAGGATTTCCAGGGTGTAGTTCATGGGAGACTGACCTTGTTGACTGTACTTATTGCCAGCTTTCATATTCTGCTTCTCCTTTTTGCCTTTTTGCTGCCTGCTTGTCTGGTGCTGCTTTCAGTGATGCTGAAGGCAGATATCCCCTTAGACAAGTACCTTGGCAAGTGCCCTCCCTGCACACCAGTGGAGGCCATCTAGGCACTTTTTGTGCATTCACTAATTGTATGCCAAGAGATTTCTGTGTCTCTTACAGCTTTTTCTGATCAGGTCTTAGCATTCTCATTTGGATCTCCTCATGTGTCTGACCACTATGTGCTTAAACTCCCTGCCATCTTCCCACACCAATACAATATCAGCAATTCTATTTGGATCCTTGTATCATATCAGGATTTTTTACTTGCAGCATTGATTTTTCACACACCTGCTAAGACTGATCCCAAATTACCTTGTCCAACATCTGTATGTGTTGGCTGATGTCCAGCGTGTGGGAAACTTCAATTGCAAACATGTATTTTTCCTTCAATTTTCTAATCAGTAAGATTGGTTTCTTTTGCTGCCATTACAGCACAAAATGTGAATCCCTTCACTGGTTATCTTCCATTATCATGTTATTTTCCACACTACCCACAGGTATTCTGTTGCCTTTTATCTACTAATATTTATGTTTCTATTTTTACATTATCTTTGTTTCAATTCTTCTATCTCATTTCATGGATCCCCTAACTTGAATTATCTCTGTCTGATCCTTTTATTCTCTGTGTTCTGTATAAACCTGCTCAAAAGTATTTTGTAAACTCTAGAGATCTCGATAGATTTAGGATAGAGTCTCTGAATGCTCATTTGATCTCCCTCTTCATTTTTATTACTAATCTATCAGGATTTCAGAATTGCATAAGTCCATTATTTGGTACAGCTCAGCTAAATAGTGTTGTAATTTTTATTCAGGTGATTGCCCAGACTGAGTATCTTTCTTGTGACATTTCTGTGCTTTGCAAATAATCCTGGAGTGCTCCTAAAGCTTTGTGAAGATCTCTTTGCTGCTAATTCCTGGTGGTCTGTGAAACAGTATGTCATCTGCTCTTGTTTTGTTTGCCTTTTCCTCCAGCACCCACTGTGATCTGAAAAATACTCTATAGTAAACACATCCGATTCGTGTCCATCTGCATGGAGACTGGAGTTTGGTCGTTTTCCATAAATACTGCTTGATCTTTCTGTTCTGTTTACCCATCTGCACCTAGAGGAGTAACCTTCCTAATTACATGTCCTCTCCTCAGCATGAGAAGAAAGAAGGATCAAAACCAAGCAACATTTAGGCATTGTCTTTCCTCTCCATAGAGAATTTTTCTACTCAGCCCTACCAGGTGTGCTATCATCCTGCCTATTGATTACCACCTAACATAACTCTCCCTGATGAAAGAAGGAAATTGCTGCTAGAGGAAAACATTTTCCAGCCTCCAGCATGTTTCCTGTGGCCCACACAACCCTGCTATTATGCTGTGTTTTTAACCACCATCTGCTGGTTCTTTATCTGTTGATTAACTATTTACTCGTTGCAGCTCTTCTGCTCTGAATGAATATTTCTCTGAAAGCAGAGCTTGCACGTACTGACAGAACATGTTCCAGATCCAAAAAAGTCCATACACTTCATCTATTACTGTCATGAAAGCAGCCAATTACAAATGATCTGGCAAAGCAACTTTAATCTAACCTGTTTCTATTTTGCTTGTCATTACTTTTTTAGACCTAAACCGTACAGTTTCAGAAGAGTTGGTTCAGTTCCAAAGTGAAAAAAAAAATCAAAAAAAGAAGAAAGAGAAGAAAATCTTCCAAAAATCTGTGGAAGCTACTAATGCATATTTATACTCGAAAAATGTTACAGCCCAACATGACACTAACTCTCAGATTTCACTGCATTTGGCAATTGCTCATCTTTCTGTGTATAATAAAGGAAAACTGGAGTTCAGGACAGAAAGGCTGCCAGGCAAGGGGATGGCATTAACTGGAGATCAATGCTAGAGATATGGGAATTACAAAGGCATATGGAAGCTTCCAGAAAGATTCAGAGCAAGGCATTCCTAGTCTAAAACTCAGCATTATTCTAGATGGGTTAAAATATTAATGGCTTTGAATTCAGACTGGATTTGGTACAGTTTGCAATGAGCACTACCAAGTGTAACTGTAGAAGTGCCTGGGCACAAGCTAAGGAGATCATTTCAAGTGCAGCCTGTGTTTCATGTTTTACCAAACTGGAAGAATCCAGTTAAAAGAGGAAATTGCAGCTCACCCCTAAGTTAAAATTTTGGTTGGTAGATGCTAATGATCTTCTAAAGATTTTCTTCTTCCCTTTTGCTCCATAAGCTCCTGCTGACAGGAGATTTCATTTTATCCAAGGTTTGATCTGAAAGACCTCACCCCAAATCCTCCTTCCATGCTCAACTATAGCTCAGGGCTATTTGGTACAGTCTGTCAGCAAATGTTTCATGTTAATTGTGCCCAACCTCTGTCTTTCCCCCAATTTTCTTCAAATGAATTGATTAGTTGAAAATAGAATTGGCAGTGAAAATGGCTTAGCCCTGACAAAATAAACAAGCAAACTTGGGTTATCATTATAATTCTTTTCATATCTCTGGAACATTTGGAACATTTTCAGAAGTATGATTGCTCACTTACAAAATTCTTCTTGAAGACTCTGGAAGTCTGGAGGCAGAGTTTTAATGGTACATATATGTGTAATCCATATGCAATATATACAAGAATCAGCATAATAATTTACTTAAACTCATATTTAAAACAGAGTTGCTTCTCAGAGCAATTCTAGAGACAGTATCACTAGAGATTATATCTTCTAGATGATAATTTCCTAGAGATGACATCACTAAATCTGTCTTTAGGAGCCTAAGTACCACTGGGTTAAAAATTAGCAAGTGGCAGATGACATTTGAAAATTGGACACAGTATCCCAAGTCACTCCTTTAACAAGATTTTATAGGCAAATTTTCCAGCATTCCATTGACTGGGATGTAATTCCAAAAACCTGCTTTCTGTTCCTGAAGCAGCCATTAGACAAAAAACTCAGAGACTTGAGTCTCTTTGATGCAGAGCTTTCTACTCCTTTACATTACCAAATCCTTAAAAATTTCAGATAAGCAACAAACTTGCCTACAGGAAAAACTTTCATCATGTAAACAATTTGTCCAACAAGCTGCTTACTTAAAATATGGGGCTTTTTCTTAACAGGAACAAGGCTAGTAATGTTCCAGCTGGAAAATCATTCATTCCAAATGATGTGCACAAGGGCAGGTATTAAGATTTTTTGTAATACAAATCTGCAAAGCATGTTTCATGAATATTAACAAGGAGTTGTAAGTGCAGGTTCTATGCTATATGATCCTGGAATGGAGGATGTCTCCAAAATCTCACTGATAGTGATAGAAGGGGGAGAGATTGGGGATGATGCCACTGGTCAAGATGGCAGTAAAGATATACAATTAATTAGAATGCCATATTTAAAAAAGAAGTTTCCCTTGCAATGGCAGGCTCTTGATGGTAAAGATGACATTACTGGAATTAAAGTATTATTCTAATAACTTGAATCTCTAAGCAAATGTTACCTTTAGCCAAAAAACAACAAAAAACATATTCTGTATAGAATGGAAACTTGGTACAAAACAATAACCATTCTTAAAAAACGTGAAGTTGTTGGTGCTTACAGAGAGTCAGAGTAAAGCTGGTACAAACATACTGTTGGTTACAAAGCCCCATCTCCTAGATCTGTGTTGCCCAGAGAACAGCCATTTGCTAGGAAGGAGAAATAAGGCCCTTTGCTGGTTCCCTCTGCCACAGGAGATAACCAGAAACAGTAAAATCTCCATCATCCTAAGTCAATTTTAATTTAGGAGAACAAAAAGTAGTTCCTGTACAATACTGCTTCTCTTTCTATTGATATTCCTGTTGATTTCAGTGAGAGTGGTTATCATTCAGGACTACAGATCCCAGCATCTGTCAAAATCAAGCCCTTGAGGAACAATTTCCCCCCATGAAGAGATTTCTGCTCTAAGGGCTCTGCTGATGAGGCACAGAGTGAAAGCCCCATCCTCCTTAGCTTAGCTAATAAAATTGTACATGCATGAGTCCTTTTATGACATATCAAAGACATTTCCTACTTTGTGGAAGAGTTAAAAGAATGGCTTGAGGATTCGTCAGCAGTAGATTTTAAAGAACAGGAGAAATGAGAGGTTTTCAGAACTATTTGGGATATAACCCTACAGAAGTCCATGGAAGGGCACTTCTGCACTACCTGAGAACAGCTGCTGTGTTTAAGTACCAGCTTCAACACACACACACACACACACACAAAATTAAGTAAAAGATAACAGAAGAAAATTTTTTTTTGCTTTCTATAAAATCCCAGTGCCAGGAAACTCATATAACCCGTTTCCCAAGCTATTACCATTGCTTCTCAATTTTACTGCCTCCCTGCTGAAATATTCAGTGTGCACTTTTTAATCCTTCATACACCTGAACAAACAGCTCTGGCAACACAGAAGATTAATAAAATGCTGAGCAGGTTAAAGTGGCTTATATCTTACTGCCATTCTGCTGATAACTTGCTTGCACAGTCATCTCAGGTCATTCTTTATCTATTTACAAACAACTTGAAGTTAATCATAATGCTTCTTTTCCTGATTGTACTTATGTTTTCTCTATTTTTCATTAATTTAATCAAATCTCAGGAAACCCAAATGATCAGGAGCTTGAGCAACTGTCACTTAAGCAATGGTTTCATGATAGATTTGGAGCAGATCTTCCATCATGTAAAATGTATTATGAACATTAGTGCTTTCATTCAATAAAAGGCTGCTGCCAGAGCTCAAATACAAATAAAACTTTTTAAATTCAAGGGCCTCATTATATCACTCATTTCACTGGCTGCTCTCCAGGCCAATAGCCATTATTTATGAATTAAAAAAAATTCTTTTCACTGTGTCGTACTGCTTTAATGAAGAGATTTGTTAATGTCTACAGAATAAGCAACAAAGAAAGCCAAACTCTCTCATTTCAATAGAACTGATTTGGGCTCCTGAAGAACTGTAAAATAGCAATGTGTCTGTCTTGCAGGAAATTTCAGTAGAACATTATCAGCTCTCTGCCTTGTGAAACCAAAGAAAAAATGCCAGACTAAATCAATGGCAACAGATCATTTTCCTGCTATGTGAATGTAATCCATCTATAATTGCCTCAGTTAATTGGGAGCTGTTTTCTTTCCAGCCTTCAGCACTATTCTTATCAGATCTTCCAATGAGAAATTAATGTCTCCCCATTCTGCAAACCAGGGAAATATTTATGACATATTGAGAAATAGGTAACTTCAAATCAGGAGTGAACTTCTATATCCAAGACGGCTCTGGATCCATTTTTAACCTATTGATTGCTGATGTTATTCAATCATTTAAAGACTGCAATTGAATTTGAAGAGATCATCAAACAACCACCAATCTTTATCCGAGCTCATCCCCTCTCTGAAGATTCCTGAAGTGAAGCAGCAAGGAAGTTTTCTCTAGCAGAGCTTTCCTGGCTTAGTGGAAAGCTGCAAGTGAGCCTCACATTACTACAGGAGAGTCACTGTTGTGACACTGCTGCCTGTGGAACTGCTACAAAAAATCTGCTATTGACTCAGCCATAAGAAAGGTTCCACATTGCAAATGGAAGAGATGAAATGGGAAGAGAAGAAACTCAAGGTAGTTCTATTAAATTCCTTAATAAGCAACTTTCAAGACCTTCATTTTCGACAGTACCAAGTAACTGATAATTACATTTATTCTTAAAGTCCTGAATGTACATCAGTTTTGGAATTGCCACCAAACTGAAGAACCAATTCACACATTGTGCCCAGAACAAAACAATAGTGGATTAAAAAAGCAATAATGAGGATTTGGAAAGAAAACACAGAGACAAACAAACATCAGTGATGAAGGAAGAAGCTTTTAGCAGGCTTAAATATATTGGTGCACTGAGACCAAGCAAAGCAGGAACAGGCTTTAATGTCTTCGATAAAAATGTACAACTTTGTTCTGCTCCAAATTGTTTAGAACTGAAATGTGTCACAATATGATTTTTATGATCACACAGACATAGGACCTGAACCAAAGGCCACTGTAATCAATGGGAATTTCTTTTATTTCTGTGCTTTTCTGATTAGATGCACAGCAGTTCATTTAATACAAGATATGAATGCATTTACAAGGTTAATTTATGACTATTTTTCCCAAAGTGTACATGCTGTGCAGTATATACAGATGGAAGATAGAACGTGTTCATAGTAGCCAGCCCAATATATTACAAATTCTCTAAATCTTTTTGCAGAGGCAATATCAATTAGAATGTATTTTTAAAGTTCATTTTGCATCTACTGTATTATTTATCTTCTGCTATCAATATATATATATATATATATAGGATGATGTGAACTATTTTGCTAGACAGGGCTAATAGAATGCAACTGAACTAGGAGTGACTTTGCAGCACAGAGGTGATGGAATGGGTGCACTTCCCTGATTTCAGGTCAGTCAGTTACTTTTGATGGGTAAGAAACACAGGGTATTCTGCAAAGCTTCCCAGGTAAAATATTTCGTGTTGTCTAAAGGCTGAGGAATGATAACAAAACAATACAAACAAACAAAAAAGCAAACAAGCAAGCAAGCTAGAATTAAAATAGTGCTCAAAAAGAATGAAAATGAGAAATGCTGAGGATTCCTCAAGACAACCCTATCTGTTGCTGCACACATTTCTGTTCAATTATACTGCCTTTACTTCAGAGTTAATAAAATTCTACTACATAATGCTTCTTTATGGAGATTGATGGACATGTTTCATGCTAATTCCTTCTTGAGTTAGTAAGCCTTTATTTGCCATGTCAAGGCAGAAATGATGGCAGGCAGCCTAGCAGAAATGCCAGCTCATATGTCAAAATGTCATTAAGTTGCAGACCAAATTAAACTATTGACCAAATTAAACTCTTTACCACACATACCAGCTACACCTTGCTATAGTTAAAGGCTAAAGTGACACCAGATGGGTGCATTTTACATAACTGGCACTCAGATCTCATAGCAGAGACTATAGGATAATGTGCAAGGAGCATTGATTTATTTTTTTCTCCATTCACTGAACTAGCAAAAGAAAATGCAAAGAAAAGCATCAAGTATTACTGCAAATCTAGTTCACTTCAGGGTATTTCCATTTAATTTTATTTATCATACTGTCCTGAACTGGAAGCGTGCTGATGTGGAGAAGCTCTAAAGCTGGAAGGATTTGTCATAAGGAATATTCTGGTCCCTGCTTGCACAGAAACTGTGGGATCCACAGTGCAACTGCCTACAGCAAAACTATAGGCTGGTTCTGACTCCAGTGATCACACCCTATATCCCACAGACACACTCTCAGCTTTATTGTACGTACTGAGATATGTGACTTGCATTTCTTGTTCTGTGCCTGTTGTAGTTCTTAGCCTCAGATCGTTGATTTCCCTTCCAGAAAATCTCTCTCATCTTGTTAAGAAGTTTTCAACAACTCAGTTTCTGATTAGGGAAAAAAAACCCAAAACAAACAACAAACCTGACAAAACCACCTTGTCTTCTTGTTGTCACTTTGCCAGTGCTGAGGATCGAGTACTTTGCTTCTAATAGCTTGGATTTAGGCTCAGGCACAAGCAGCAGGAGGGATGCTCAGTTCCCACCAGTGAGAACCAGGTTCCTGGGTTTTCACTGCTTTCACAGTCACTTTCCCAAACAGAATAAACACTCCCATGGACCAGCAGCCTCTTCTCATGGATCTGGGAAGCTGCTGCACCTGCTCATTTCCTATGGGCTACAGGGCAGGCTCAGAGAACATGGGTAATATACTACCAGAAGTATAACTCAGAGTAACTGCTAAACAAACATCATCCTCCCCACCTCCAAATACCAACACAAAGCCAGACAACCAGCATAAAATGTGCTAAAACGAGCACAGGGGTCACTGGGATTTTATGTCATTTATTATGGCAGTCTATCTTCACACCTGGGACTTTTTGCTAATTGGCATAATTCAGTTAAATGCAGAGGTATGTTGAAATTAAAAAAAAACATAGATCAATTGTTTGGATAATGGATGGGGAGCAGGCTTACAGACCACAGAAATGAGGAAAGGAGTTGTCATGCTTTTTTGGACATTAGAGTGAAAAATGATCCCGGGAAATGGGATGAATAAGGCAACAATCAGTACACAGAAATACAAAAAAAGCATCATTACAAAGCAGAAATCAAAGGAATAAACAGAAAATGGGGATCCACTAGCTAGAAATAATATCAAACTTGATCCCAGAGTGTAAATGGACTGCAGGCTGAATAGGAATCAAAACTTTCAAGCTGCTGCTAAAAAGGAAGCTCTTTTTACAGGAGTGTATTAACATGAAACTCTTAACTAAAACGTGGATGATAATTATTCTGCTCTATTAAGCATTGTTGATGTTGGAATGTCCTCAGCCTGGGTAAAAGTGTAAACACAATATACAGAATAACAGGATCAGATGAGAATAAGAGTTCAGGGGGGAATAGTAAAATGGATAAAATTTTGCCTATAACTTGTGAGGAAATGAAAAAAGGAAATAGATTGAACTCATCAGGAAAGGGAAGACTCGACAGGGAGTCATGATATGCCCTGAAACACACAAATGCTTGTCATAAAACAAGCAGCTGTCCTTGAAGATTGTTCTCTGTGTCTGTGAGGACAGAACAAGGAAGAGCAGAAAAATTACAGCAGGGAGGTTTTGGTGAAGCATCGGGGGAGTCTTTCTGAGGAACCAGGCTGCCTTCTTCAGAAGTTTATGGTTAGCCTGGGCAAAAAATTGTTAGAGCTAAACAACCTCTTTGAGACCTCTGTTGTGGTTAAGTCCAGCAGAAGGACTGGAAAAGAAGATTAAAAGATTCCTTGCTGCTTTCCTGGCTCTGGAGGATCACAGGTTCTGCTAACAAATTGCTCTTTTTGGGAAGCAGTGGGAAAGAGCATCCTCCAGCTCACTGGGAAAGAACATGAAAAGCAGGGAGCCAAGGAAAAAGCTGGTTTCAAACAGGAGCAATTTTTATAACTGCAAAGAAAAAACACATTTCTGGGAGCTTGAATTCTCAAGAGACAACTGGGTTACAAGTTTTCTATATAAAAAGATAACAAAGAATGTGCTGGTTATGCTTGAAGATTAAGATTCCATTCACATCCTGATCTTAATTTTCCAAGTCATCTTTAGATATTTTAATACTAAACGTGAGACATGGAGGCTCTGGGGAACACCCAAGGGCTATTGATGTGGATTTACATGCAATCAGTGTATGACAGTCATATCAAGAATAATTTTTCTGTGACTGACTCTAGCTGAAAAAGCTATTCTAACCTTCCTATCAATATCTTACTTCTCTAGTTATCTGATTTTGTTGAAATTGGTTATAATCCCATTGCAGGTGTACATAAAAATAAAACCACTAATACAGTCTAACATGCTCAATTAATTAGAGTATGGCCAATGTCACTATAGCCATCTATAGGAAAAGGCACACAGTCAGCTCTAGTGGTGACCTAATAAATATTCTTCATTTTAGAAGATGTTTGGAGCAACAGTTACAGTGTAGTATGAGGAAGAAAACTTTCAGAGAAACTGTAAAGACTATATTTTGCAATTGAAGGAACACAGTAATTTATCACATTTTTTAGTCACTTTTCCCTATGAGCAAATAAGGCAGATTGAAAAAATTATCATTACCATGGGGAGGTTCTAAAAAGATATAAAATAGATTAAACTGCTCTTGTCTTTATGTTAGAATACAGAGGCAACAAAAATAATTTCAGTTCAGAGGAGCTGAAGGTAAACAACAGTAATCTGCAGTTTCATTTTCATTCTGGCAGGTCTCCTCATTGATGGTTTGCCCCTAATTGCTTTTATAGCTACCTAGTTGAGCATAGTTGTGTAAGATCATGTTTAAACAAACTCACTAATTTTTTAACTCTTGCAGGACCAACCTTTAAAAAAAAAAAAAAAAAAATTATTTATTTTTTTAACCTGGCTTTTCGAAGGAAAATGGAAACTGTCCTCACTTTGATATCTAGTTTATAGGCAGCTTTTGATGCCAGGAATACCTAATTGGTGTGCAACTGTACCTTTTTGACAACTATAAGAGGAAATTCTGTGAGAGAGAATGCACAGAAAAATGGGGCATTGCTGTACAGTCTGCCTTCTGCTGAAGTGTACTCAGCTCTGCCATCAGGAGCTGAACTGGAGTCTTCAGCCAGGAGTGGCTTGGCACAGAAACTTCAATCACAGTATTGCTGCTCACAGTCAGGTTTAAGGAACTGAGCTCTTTTTTATTTGTCATATCAATGATTCACTTGTTTGTAATAAAAAAAAAAAAAAAAAAAAAAAAAAAGAGAGAGAAAAAAAAGTCAGACCTCCATGCCTTCCTTTCTTTTATTTAATTTGATTTGCTATCTCAAACTGCACAAATCAAAGCGCAAAGACTAAATCATCACTAGCATCTAATGATTCAGGGAGAGAGGTGTGCACACTGAACACACATAAATCATGGAGGAGTGATGCCCTGTGGGCAAAAGGAATGATTTGGGGCATGCACAATACCATAAGGTTCAAAATGTAATTTAAAGATTCTAAACACTTCCTGGTAATCCTCACGCATTCTTTTTTTCCCTATCTATCTCTACTGTCATATTCTAAAGGAATTCTTTTCTAATAAAATGCCATAATTTAATGCACTGATGGAAATTCTGATTCAATTTTCTGCTTGCATAAATATCTTCTAAATCCATATTATAAAAAAAAATATCACTGGCTCTAGGTGCAAAACCATATATTTCTAATCATCTATGTCGCCAGAATTAATGGTCCAGTAATAAATGTCATTTGATAAAATGGTCAATAATACCCTATCTGCACTACCATAATATAATAGAGCCCTCCAATAGTAGAAACATTAAAAAAAATAAAAGACCTGTTGGTTCTGAACATGTTTTAAATTATTATTAAACCAGATGAAATTGCAAACAATGTGGAAAAATGATTTGCTCCCAACTGAGAACCAGAGACTCTGGTGAGGAAGACAAGGAATATAAACACTGCATTGCTTTATTTATGGAAGATACAATCCTAGGAAAATTTTCAATGCACGAAAGAAATGCTCGAGTTCTGTTTCATTTTACATTCAAAAAGGTTTAATAAAGTTATTCCAAAATGTTTTAGTAAAGGCCAAGCTCATTTTGTTCAAACACATGAATGGAAATATCTAGAAATAGTAAAATAAAACTTAAACAGTAACATAAAATAGCAAGAACATACTGCTGGCCTGTTCATTCCATTAGACTGATATTTTTTATATGTCTGAGTAATAATTACAGTTTAGGAGAACCTTCCCAGATTTCATGCCTGGAGCTTTACAGCACTGCACACCCATGAAATTGTATCTCAGTTCTCTGCAAATCATTAAAAACATTCAGAGAACACAAAGGTGGAACTATCAAAGAGGAAGGATATAGTATATGCCCATGCTTGCAGTCAGAAGAGTTAGGTTTGGCATCACAGAGAGGTGTTTAAAGACTCCCAGGTGCACGGCAAACTCTTGGTTCTGGCAGCTCTGCCAACTCCACAGTGTCAGCAAGTCCGTGGGGATGGAAGCAATCACAGCCCTTTCAGACCCATAACACAGGGAGTAATATATGGGGTAAAAAAAACTGGGAAGAGGAATGTTATGATGTGGTTTATCTGCCCTGAAAATATGCTAAAATTGTTATAGTCCCAATTGTTTGTGCAAGTTTTATCACTGGAGTCTGTAATTAATATCTGAACACAAAAACACTCCAATGTCCACACGCCTTAGCATTAAGGAACTGGGAGCCATAAAGCCATAAAGCATAGAAAACATCTTGGTAACTCTTCTTGACAGAAACTGTGTTACCACTTTTAGAAGTTGCTAGGGAGATTATGTAATGTCCTGCACTGGAGGTCTTCAAGAACACAGAGAATTAATGTCAGGAATGATGCAGATATGGTTGATGCTGCCTTGGAGAAAGGGGTGGATTGGCTGTCTGAGTCTCTTCAGATATCATCAACCTGTGTCATTCCAAAGCTTTGCAAGTTTAAGGAACAGAGGAAGTGATGAACTAATTACTTATGTGAGAAGATTCTGATAGGATGATATATCTACTGAACTAAGATTTTGCTGGATTTATAGTTTGTTCCCTGTCATTTTCATCTCCAGCAGATGAGGTGTGAAATTGCTTCAGAAGAAGGATGCAGTACCTAACAGCAGCAGACAGCATTCAGAAGAAGTGAACTACAGCTGCCAAACTTCAGGAACATCCCAAGATCACTACAGGCTCTGGATCTGCAGATTCTCTCTTGATGGCATTTGCAGGAAACGGTGGAACTTGGAGATCTGGCCACGGGCTCATTTTTTAATGGTTTGACTACTGGTATTTTTCATACTCTGCTATGAAGTCATCCCTTAAAAAACCAGCACGGAACAGCAAACATACAAAATAAGGACATGCACAATCCCTCCTGCTTCATGTACTTTGTTCTCTTTGAAACTGCTTTCAAATCCCTGCTCAGGAGAACACTGCCAGCAGTTAATGAGGAAATCTGAGGCACTGTTGTGACAATTGTGCTAAAGAGAAGGTAAGAAATGAGCAGGTGGCCTCCAAATCCCTCAAAGGTTTTAGATATTTCTACCAACGTTATCAACATTGCTCTTCCCCTCTGAGTCTTTATCTGCCGGAGGAAAAATGCCAAGATGAGCAATTCACCTAAGTTTAAAACCAAGAAGCTACTTTGCCCCAGATTTATTCAACTATTCTCAAACTATACAATGTCTATATGCATCACACCTGTGATCAGGTTTATATCACAATGATTGAAAATGATAAATACCCAAAGAGCATCCATTTCCCATCCAAGTAGTGCAAGTCTGAGCTAAATTCAAATCACTGTAACTTCACCAAGGTGCCTGCACATAAGTGAGGGCAGAATTTGACACTGCTGTAATTCTGCCTTTGTGTTCTACCTCTTAGTAATCCATTTTAAATCTATTTGTCATACATGTCTTCCAGTGTTAGAAGCTTAAAGGAATTAAACGAAATTTCTTCTTTCCCCAGAAAAAAAAAGGATGCAAAGGAATAAATGAATTCAGATTTAATGCCCAACTTTAACAGGCAGGACAGGGCAATTATATTATAATTCATTAAAATAAAATCCATTCACTACACATATCCACACCCTAGGCTTTTTTATGTTTTAGACACATCATTCAATGGAAAATAAATGCTACTACTAATTTTTATTAAAATACCCATTAATTCACATCTACCATAATTTAAATACACGACAAAGCATTGTTACTAACTCCCTATTATAGACTATACAAATATTTTAATGAATTTTTTTATGTAGTCAGCATGCTGAAAATTAATTTTTCAAACTAAATTCTTATCATTGAGGAAATTGTCTACATATAAGAACAGCCTCTTATGATTATTCAGTGCCTCAATAAAAGGCTGCTTGTGAATATTTCAGACTTTAATGTTTAATAATTTATTTTTGAAACATCTCACTGTGCCAAGGCACTGGAGAAACGCATGGAGGGATATCCAAATAGAATTTAATCTAGACATCCCAAAAATTATTTGCAATATTCTCATATGAAAAACCTTTGCTCCAGACATGCTTCTAAATCTTCCCTCCTTGCTTTCTATACCAACCCCCAGGAAGAACTATTTTCACCTTGTACTACCTTGCTCTAGCAAACTCCTTAAGCCCCATCCCTCCTTTCACTGGATACTAATTAAAAGTGAGTTAAAACTTCATATATTGAGGCCTGGAGAGTCTGGATTCAGTATTTTAATTCAAAACAATAATTTTTAATTTAAAACCTGCATAGAGATCACAGAATTTCACTTCTTTCAGAAAAGCAAGCAGAAGTCTCTTTCCTCTTTGCTAGAATATAAAACCAGCATACTAATGGACATGTAAAAATCAGCTATGCCAAAGCAGTGTCACACAGAAAATCCATTATTAAACTACCTGATTATTTTTCAAGGAATCAAACATCTCTACTGCACACTTCATTGTCACTTCTCTATGATCTCTCTTCCTCATCCCTTCCCAACTCAAAGGAAAACAGTAAAAGTGATGATATCCTGAATTTCCAGACTTGCCTCCAGCACACTCTTTTCCCCACTGGTGCTTTGCCATATTCTTGGCTGGGGAAGCTTCAAATACTCTGGACTTCACAAGGATGACACAAATGCTGAGAGGGTTATGTTCCAGGAGAATCCTGCACTCCTGTCTTAGTTATTTCATGTCACATGTTTCCTCTGTGTTCTTCTCTTAATTTGAAAGCCTGGCAGAATTTTTTGTCTTTTAAAGCTTCAGAAAACATGGATAAAGCAAGTTCCAAGTATCTTATGCTGGTGTGTAAACTAACTCGTCTTAGGTCTGGTTAGCATAGCTGCTGGTGTAAAGCTGTCAACTTTACCTGACCCTGTTTTAGGAAATAAGGTTAAGCCCTTACGTTCTGTTCCAAACTGTAGCCTGTGGAAGGCTACAGATATTTGCTGAAACACAATTAAAACAGGGTATAAAACTTTCCTCCTTTTTCTCTCATTCCTCTCCCACTCAATGGGTGGCCTCTCTCTCCTCTTTCATCTCAAACATTTTTTTCCATTTTGAAAAATGACAGACTGATACAAACAAGCCTATTTCCAAATCACATCAACTGTTGTGTCCATCAAAAAGTTCATCTTCAAAGCAATTTCACCAGCCAAGCTATCCCTAGGTGTTTGCAATAGTTCCTTGTATCAAACACGCTACACACAAATGAACCCCACGACACTAACAGGGAATACAACTTCCTACACAAAGTCAAGGGAAAGCAAAGCAATAGAAACTGAAGGAAGATAAAATGTTTTGTAGCTAGTGGGACACCAGCTGATAGCAATTTCTCTTTCAAGCCACAGTAAAGTTAATTTATTTATAAGCATTGGAAAAATGTTATTGTCACGGTCGTGTGTAGGAAAATACACTGGAAGTGCAAATTTATGAGAAAGCAGCTCAGAGGAGAAACATAAAGTTGTCCCAAGAACAGAACCTACTGATACAACAGATTTGATTCTAGTGTCTTATGGTAAAACTGGACTTGATAGTTACAGATGAAGCACTGCCCCAAAATCTGGATTTATCCCACTTGAATGGCTAAGGAGGCTCTGTGAGGATGTGTGTACTTAAGGTGACAAGGCTGCTGATCTTCCCTAGATAAAACAGATCTAATCCCCAAGCAGACACTCCAAGAAGGACAGCAGAAGTCAAATTCTGCTCTTTAGATCTATCTTTTCTGTCCCAGCACTTTAAAACCAAGTCAACAAGACCTTTAAAGGAAGCTGTTGGGCAACCACTGACAACAGAGACATGAGGTCCATCAGCATATTGTAACCAGAGACACCAAGAGAAAAGTCAGAACATGATTAAATTACTAAACAATCCTTACCAAACTGACACTAGTTTTCAACATACTGGTTTGGGATCTCTTTACTACAGAACATCACTAGAAAACAAGTGAAAACTTTTCATTCATCTTGATGTGTGCTGCTTAGCACCATTTTGGAGTTTCAAGTAATTTTCAAAATGACCAACGATTGCAAATCTCAGATACAAGCAACTAGACTGGAGCAGACATTTTATGCAAGTATTTTTAATCTGAGGCAAAAAGAACAGAGGAAAAATAGCTGTGATTCAATTAGTGTTTTGATGACCCAGGCACATAAGTTTACAGCACATGGAGATTTAATGCAATGCTAAATAATGCTAATTAATTTAATGCTAAATACACATGCACTGCCACGTTTTATCTAATGAATTAAAAAAGGACAGTTAACTGATTTTCATCCAAGTCTTAAACCTTATGGTTAGATCATTACCTTCTTCCTGCCTGGACAAAACCCCCAACTAAAATCCAAGTGCAGACTCAACTGTAGAAGTCCTCCTGACTCTATATTAGAAAGTATGTGAGAGAAGGAGAAGCAGACAGAAAATGGGCAGACTTTTGCCAGTCCCTCTTCCCATTCATAGCTAGGTTAGTTATCTGGGTGGCTGTTTGAGAACACCTTCAAAGCCAGGGACTCCACACCCTCTTTTAAATCTCCCTCCCAACACTAAAGGTTTGCTGTTATTCCAAAGGCTAAAATGAATCTTTGCTGAAAGGGAAGCATATTGCTCCTTGTTCTATCCAAAATGCACAGAGAACAATTCCTCCACTTTGCAGTTAATTTTATTTATGTGAAAACAGGATTTGTGCATCGTTTTGGTTTTGTTTTCTCTCTACAGAGGAGGTGCTCCTCCTCTTTAGTCTTTCTTCACAGAGTTATTTTTTCTGCAGCTCTGATCATGTCTGTTACTTTTCTAGGGGTACTTGCCAGCTGGTTCATACTGTTCCAGAAGACTGGTTCTCAAATCTGGACGACATATCCCAGACCAAGGTCTTACTGGCACTGACCAGAGCTGAAGGATTACTCATAGTCACACTATGCCAGTGCAATATTTGACTTTTTTGCAACAGAATGAAATTGGTGACTCATGTTCTAGTTGTAATCCACTGTAATCCCCTCCACTTTTTCTCCAAATTTATTTCTGTCTGATTGTATTTCATTCTGTTTTGTGCAGATCATTTTTCTTACCTAAGAACTTCACACCTGCCCAGACTGTACTTTATTCTTTGTCTCAAGAAAATGTCTTAAATTTCTTCAGGCAACTGTGAATTTTATTGCTGAGTTACATTTAATAAGCATACTGATTTCTATATCTACAATTTAATGAAAATGGTGAATAATTCTGGACCCAAAATAGATCACAGAGGAACCCAAATCAATTCATCCTTCCAGCTTGACACTGAACCATTGACAGCTACTATCAGGATGTAGTTTTCCAACTGATTTTGTATCCACCTTGCAATTATTTCTTTTAGACAGTATTTCTTTAACTTACTTATAAGACAGCAATGTAAGCCAATGTCAAAAGCCTTATTAAAGGCAAGATATGTGATACTGCAAGTGTATCCCTGAGTCTCAAGGCCTGTAAATGTCACAGAAGAAAATTAGTTTAGTTTGACATCTATACGAGCTTTATTCATCCCCATACCTGCTTGATGCTAACAAATATGTCTTTAATATTTATTCAGTCCTTGTTTTTTTCAGGGTTTCAGATTCAGCTTACAGGATATAATTTCCAATTTACTCTTTTCTCTAAGTTTAAAAAATAGTCAGGTTACTTGTGCTTTCCCAGCATTCTACAATACCATACATTTTCAGAGAGAACTTCTAGTATGTCTAAAACTAGGTTTAAGTGAATGGGCTGAAATAAGATCAATTTCAGCTGATTTGCAAACATCTAATTTACTCAGGCATGTTCTTTCCCTAATCCAGAATCTCACACTTCTGCTGAAGATATTAATTCCAAAGCCAAAGCAAAGCCAGGTGACAATGCTTTGGCCTTCTCAGAAATACCTTCATTTTAACATTCCCACTGAGCAGTGAGCCACCAGTTTTCTTGGTATTTCTCTTCCTTCTAAAACACCTGTAAAAAATTGTTATTCTTCAATCCTTTCCTCTAAACATCTCCTTTTGTACTTGGCTTTCTGACTTTGGGACTACTCCAAGACTTCAGCCAAGCTGTACATTCTGTACCTAACTTCTTGCCCCTAAGTCACTAAAAGTCCTGTCATTAACCAAGATTTTGGCTTTGGGATAGTTCATGTATGTGCCATTCACACTGAGGAAATGCCACTTATCCTATTTTTTCTTCCTCTACTTTCCTTACCAATTCTCAGTTTATTGAACTCTGATTTTGGAATAACTTCTCTTTGGATATTTTTCTCTTCCCAAAAATTCTGCACTGGATGCTTGTAGGACTATTGTCACTCCACCTTCTACTTTTATTCTCTACAGGAATTCCTGTTTTCCAATTAGTATCAAATGACAGTAATCATCCATTAACTCACAGGCATGTAAACATGTTTAAATACTGTGCAAATTACTCCTCAGACTGGCTAGTGATTTAAAACTCACTTTAACATGCAGTATAAATCTCCTGCTTTGCCATCCAATATTTAAATCAAATAATATTTCAAAGCTGGAGACTTTGCCCCTGATTGGTTTGGCCATGTTAAATCAGAATACAACCCAAAGCAGCTAATTCACATAATACCCTGGGGTCTCTCTCACAGTGAAAAAGGAAGGAAGCTTTGGAGGGATGTACTTTCCAAACACACTTCATTTTTAAAGGTGTAGGTAGGTTTTAAAAATGAACTCCTACACACTGAACTGAAGGAGAGATTTTGCTCACCAAGGGAGGTCAATGAGAGGGAGGTCAATTCCAAAAAATGTATTTACTTCACTGGAGCCAGATGAGCATGGGGAAGCATGGAGTTCCCTTTAAAAATAATGTCTCCTTCCCAGGCAGTGAAGAAAGACATAGTAAAAGGCATCCAGCACCATTTTGACAGAACTAACAAGTGCTCCCCAAGTGCTAATAACATTCAGGACAAGGCACCTATCGATCATTGTCTCAGTTCAGAGCACATCACCCATCAGACAGTCACAGGCAGGAACCCCATCTCTGTCAATTCTGATGCCATATTTGATGACAAAATTGGTTGCTTACAAGCTTCTAAAGAATTCAATATTATCCTTCTAGCACACAAAGACAACCACATGCATCTGCTTGGAGGATATAAGCAGCCATATGTGCTTGGAGGCATTTGATGGAAGACAACATATTTCATGTGCTGCATCCCAGCTATTGTTTCCTGTTGATTTGGTTAGCACGTTTTCAAATTGTACTGATTTACTGAAGATTTACAAACATAATTCAGGAGCAGTTGTCCTATGAATAAGCCTCTCAAACTAATTCAACCACAGTCAAAAAATAAATTGCAAAATAAGTTACTCAATTGAAATCTGCCGTCTGAGGCACAGTAATAGAAAGCATTTATTATAAAACCAACATATTTGTGCCTAGAGACGTGTACAGTATTAAACAATGCTCTGAAAGGAATTTACTGAGGCTTTTCTGAAGGAACATCTTAACTGGGCTAAGTGAAAATCCATGTTCAAAAATAATTGTAGGTTCTGCGGTTTTCATCCTGAGTCGAAGGCTTCCTATTATCATCCTTTTTGTTTTGGAAGTCCTACGTATTTTAGGCAATTTTTATCACACACAGCTGCAGGAAGCCATTTCTGGAGTCTGGATTTGTCAGTGAGGCACTGGAAACACACAGGTACAGTTCAGTGCAGAAGGAAGCATGGATGCCAATACAGCCCTCTCTAGATATAAAGCTCTAAATTTGACAAAATCACATCCATGGGGCTGCTGGACGGTGAAAGTCATAGGCTATGCTATGCTGGAGGCCACAGTCCACTCAAAAGCACTATTTCCACTTCAAAAGAGAGGGCATTTTGCTAGTTCAGATGTTCATTAGTGCTCAGGGGGAATTCTTTGAATAGATAGAGAGGACTTCATGTCTGTAATTAATGACAGTCCAGTCTACACAAGCATGCCTGACCTTAGAGTCAGTCACTGGTAGGTGCCATTCAGGCAGATGATTTTCATGTAGTACAGTGGAAGAGATTCTGGACTTCTGCAAATTTTTTTATTCCTCTCAAAGGCAGCTAATGAAAGCCCTGAGAAGCAATATCCCTGTCCAGACTTCTCAGTTACAGCTGAAGAGGACAGGGAATAAAGACAGTGAAAATAAAGACAAAGGCTGCAAAACAAGGTGGGAAGGAAGCTCAGAATATTTCTAACCAGGAGATTTTTTTCCTCTGAATTCCAGCAGGCTGGAACACTCAGGATTGTTTCACCAGCCCCTTTGCCTCAGGCAGGGGCAGGACAGGAGGCTCAGGCCAGCTCAGTCCTCTGCAAGCAGCACAGTCAAAATGGGAAGAAAAAACTTGCAGCTGCTTAGATAGACAATGCCACAGTTTAGTGGGTGGTTTGAGGCGTGGATTTGGGAAAAAGTTCAGCACTAAAACACAATTGAGTTTTTCCCTCCCCTTCTTCCTGTGTCCTTCTACAGCTTGCTGTCAGTAATAGTGGCAGCTTCATGGTCTAAACATTTTTGGATTCAGAGCTTATGTGTCTGCAATACAAAGTGCATGCCATTACTTCTGCAGTTTCTGTGTTTTGGGTAACAATTCTTTAAGAAAAGATATATAGCAAGTGAATTGGATACCATTCTAAACTGTTTCCTTCAACTTCAAACCTAACAAAATGTACTTTTTATTTGTCCATCTTACAATAAAAATTAGTAGCACCTTTCTGCCTGCAGAAGGATTTACTGCAGGTAGTAGGACATGGACTTTAGCAGAAATTTTAGACTTAAACTTACTTTTTTTATTTAATAACTTTATCTTATAATAATATATGTCTTAATGAATTAATTTAGAAATATGAATAGGTCCAGAGTATTAGACACATTTAATTACCATATCAAAATCTCAGACTTGAGAATGTTAATGCTAAACTTTTTCCCCGATTCCCTCTTGTTTCTCCCATGCAGATGGAGCAGACTAGGTAAGTATGTCAAGTTAGCTGTCAAGCTCCTTAAGAACTCTCAAATGACCTTGTCAGGAAAAATACCCCACAAGGCTTTGATTCATATTTTAAAATCTTGACTAACCTGCCCCTTCTGCCTTCTGCAACTCTGGCAGAATTGAGTTCAATATTAATGACTAGAATCATTTTCAGGCTCTATGCTCTCCTGCCTTCTGCAGTCCGAACGCCTCGTTAGCTTGGCTCTGTCAGGAAGATGCTCACCTTTCTCCTGGTTTCTCCAGGGTTCAAGATGAATAAAGAACTGGGCTGGTAGCTAGTCTAAAAATAAATAATGATCACTCAAGTATCCTCTGAGATGCAGCTGAACCATTCAAGCTGACTTCCCTTGAAAAGGTGTCTTATGCAAAGATAGCACATGTGACTCCAGGGGTTGTTTCAATGAAAGCCATGTGTGCTTTATACAAAACAAGGTATTTCTTTTCTTGAGCCATACATGCAAATCCTTCTCTCCGCATTGCTAGCTGAAAGCAGACAGGTTGACTACACTGCCATTGTTTGTAAATGCATAATTAAAGAATTCTATCTGCTGAAAAAAAGCTAGGTGTTTAAAATTTATTTATTTTAGAAAAGAATATAGACTTGGTTGGACCCGGCAGACTCTTCTTCAAAGCATGCAAATGAAGCACAAGCCTAGAAGCAGAACTCTGCTGATTTTCAAAAACTCTGGGTTGTTTTTTAAAGCTGTTCAATATACTGAATCCTCCAGCTGTCTTCGCAAGATCACTTCTGGCAGGTACCAGACACCTTCAGTTACTTCTAAATCCTTCCCTCTCATCTCCTTCATGGTGTTTCTACTTTCTCAGCTCCCATACAAAGACTTCACAGTTAGGATATTCAGACATGCAAAATAGATTTTACACATTGAAATCTTGTATGTCTGTCCCAAAGAGTGGCTATGCACACAGGTTAGCTTTAGCACAGCAATGCTAGACTGATTTCCTATACAACCCAAGGATTAAGGCCACTGTCTGCTTTCAGTCACCCACTGGAGAAGTTTTTTCTCTTTAGTCACTGTAGGGAGAATCTTGGTGTTGTGGGGTTATAATTTGCCTTGGGAATATCTCTCAAAATGATGATTGTGTGGTGAGAACACAGAGCTGCTATTGAATCCACAGCTAGGGCTCCTTATCACTGGATCTGCACAGGCTCCCTGCATACAAGAACCCAAAGAATATAAAATAAAAGCTTTTCTATCTCCAAAATCACACAGGAGGCATTTAAACACCCAAATGCCAAAAGGAACAACATTGAAGAAAATGTTACAGAAAGGAGGATGGAGAAGTAAAGATTAAAGATGGATTAACCAATTTTCTTGCAGCTTGCACTGCATAAAGGGTCTAAGACAAATCCCTCTGATTGGGTTTTGGTTTGGTTTGGTTTGGTTTGGTTTTTTTTTTTGCCTCTATATGTAACTAAACTAAGCAACAAATTATCTTGGGTATTTTTATGTGTGTAAGAAATCTCTTTAAAAAGGTGAATATTGCAATATTCTAGTCAGGGAAAATTTTACCATAGCCACAACCGGTGATGTCTTTGTCAAAAAGAATGACCTATTAGCCAAATAAAATTGCTTTGTCAGTCTTAAATGCGATGAGCAGCACAGAGATCTCTGGGCAAGGCAGAGGAGCACACTCAGACTGCATCACTGCATCTGCATTCTGCCTTCTGACAACAGACTGTACTACTCACAGTCTAGGAGAAATTTTACACTGAAAGAGAAATGATCCTTTTCTTTGTAGAGAGACAGGAATCTTTAAGAAAGGTAGGACTATTTGTATAGCTTCAAGGTATCCACATGTATCAATGCTTTGTTTTGCCCAGAGTCAAACACCTCAATAGCACCATGAACAAGACAGTTTTAAAGCATGTCAGTTCAGAATGTTTTTTGCAATATTTTCTCTGGATTTACCTTCTTGGTTTCCCTCCTGGGAAGACAGAGGGTCACAAGGCTGCTGAAGGCAGTGGAAGGGTGTTTCATTTGAAGTCAATAGGATTTGTAATCCTAAATCCCTCAAATGCCTTTGAAATTTTCTCTGTGGATATCTGCTGTGACAAAAACATCATCTTCCCTTTTCCTTTGACACTGCAGATCCATTTCCATAAAGACAGAGAATCTGCACTCTCCAGCTCTAGCATGTATAAGCTCTCAATGTTATTCCTGTGAGCTTCCTACAGATAATAGAAGGAACAAGGCTGGCAATGAAATACAAAAATTAATGTAAAGTGAAATTTTCAAAAGCACCTTCAGAGACTTCCGATGTATTTTCTTTGTGAACACTTTAGTAGTTTGGAAGATTCAAGTCTCTGATCAGCAATGCTGCTTCCTTTTATGACTCCTGTTTGTAAAATAAATGACTGCCAAAGCTCAAATTGAAAGCAAACAAAGAACACACTGTGGTTTCACCTCCTCCACTGGTCTGTCATTTATCTAGTTACCTCTTCATTCATTTGTTCATGCCTTTCTTTTTCCTCAGCTGATTCAGTCTTTCTTCTCACTTGTGATATGATTCACAAGTATAATTTCATCCTATTTAATTTCCACAGGCATAAAAATGCTTTCTGTAATATGAATTGCTTTTTTTTTTCTAGGTAGTTATTAAAAAATTAATACCTAATATCCACTGGCTACTTCCCAATGACACCAGAGATAAGTTGTGCTGGAGAAGCCCATCAGATTCCCAACTTCTTCCTTCCCTCTGTGTACCACACCGACTGTTTCACCTTGAACCCAAAAAACCACCAAGCCCCCAAAAAACCAAACCAAACCAAACCAAAAAAGCCAACAACTAACCAACCAAAATGAAAAGCAGTTTGCTTTCAGGAATACCTTTTTTGAATGTAAAATGACTATTATACACCTAAACAGTCACTTTACATTCTGAAGGGCAATGGAAGTCCCCCACTCCACTATGAACACAGGATTTGGAGGAGAGGATTGTGCAACTGATCTCCATGATGGAAATTCATGTGATTATTCATTTCTAAATGACTTTTAGCATAACATCTTTTAAAGTCCCAAGAAATTTCAGAGCAGAAGTAGATTGAAACTCAGAATACCACTTTGAATAACACTCTAGGATATTGGTGCTTTGCAGTTTCAAAGGCACGACGCTGAATAGTGAATCAAAGCTAGTAAAAGAAATCCAGGACCTAAAAATGCCTCAAATCATGGCAAAAGTCTACCATCTACCTGTGATTTTTCAGCTGTAACACCCTTGCTTCATGTATGTTCTCAAGCAGGAGTTATATGAGCTTTGTTGAACGTTACAAAGAGGAAAAATGAGCAATTGTCCAAAAGCAAACAGAAGCCAACTGATCTGCAATTTCTCTGGTGTTGCTGTGCTCCAGAAATCAAACAGCTCATTATTGGTTCTTCCAAGTCAAAAGAAGCTGTGCAAAACGTAATTTTTAACATTTATCCTGAAAAAAACACACTCCAGAAATCTTCATTACAAAATGTAAGAGCCAAATAGTTTCATAATACACTTTCTGAGGGTGCTCTGGTATAGACTGGTACAGATTCCTAGGGACAAAGATAACAAATATCAAAGCTAAAATACAATATTCTGATTTATCAGAATTATCAATGGCAAGTTCTTTGTCCTGGCATGTCTGTTGTTTCCAGTGCTATAACGGAAACAAAAGTTAGAATATTTTTATTATTTCTTCCTATCCTTTGCTGGATGGACTGGAAAGTATTGAAGTATTGCCATAACTTAGCAACTCACCAAAACAAAGTGCAAAACGCCATTTCCAGAGTGTAAATGAATGCATCTGAATCAGCAGCCTTTACACAACACATTTCTTTTAAAATCAGCCCTAAAATTCATACATTACAACTGACTTCAAAGCACTGGCCCCTTGAGTGTTAGGAAATGCAGTAATTACATTTGTGATTTTATTATGAAAATGTATGTAAAGATACCTGTGTCCAATTGCATGTTAGAGTGAGATCCATGGCTACAGAGAACCTTTCTAAGCATATATATAATCACTGAATATGAAGTAGAATGGATAGGGACTAAAAAAAATGCAGCTGAAAAATGCAGAGATGAGTCAAACCCTGACACATAAATCACCTCAAGCTGTGACTAAATTGGGAGTGAGGTGTAAGTATGAATATAGCTTCACTAATGCATGGGGGACAGATGGAGGAAGGCAGAAAGTATATGGAGACATCATAAAATAGCAGAAGACAACCACAAAATATGAACTAATTTTACCTTGATCAAAAGGCTTGTTTGGATTCCAGTTTCTGAAATAATCATCCTAAAAGAGAAAGGAAAAAAAAAACACCAAACCTCAGGAAAAAATATAATCAGTCTCTTCAGAATAATTTTACATAACTAAACTAAAAATCAAGTGAACCAATTTGAATCAAATTTATCAGTTCACTTTTGATCCTAAGACATTTAATTTAAATCAAATTAAACTATCAACAGCCTGTCTCCTGAAGAGTACTAAATGTATCTAGAAATTCTGGAATAAAAAATTCCTTAGATTCAGCACCTCTTCTTTTCTTCTAAAATCTTTTTCAAAGTACTATCCTTACTAAATATTTTCCAATACCTCTATTATTTTGAATGAGTCTACAACTTAGGAGTGTGCTCTTCAGATAACAAAATGATCCACACCATCCTGGTGTAGGGAAGGGTTAGCAAAGGAAATAAAATAATTATATTCATTTGGACACATATAAATCCCACAATGTGATTGTCACTGTACAGAAACACAGCAATAATTTTGTAAAAATTATACCTAATATACAGTAACTTTCAGGAGCACTCGCAGGGAATACTTTTGTCATTGTTTCTATTATTAAAATAGAATTTTTCTATTTAAAAAAATTTTAATTTTTCTTATCACTGATGCAAAGATATTATTCAGTTGCTCTTGTGCTATCCCATCACACTAAGCTGGCTCATTTTGAGACGTGGGAGGAAACTTGTCTGACTTTCTGGGTTCAGACCAGCCCATGGAACCATTACAGGAGGAGTGGGGCCTCTCCATGTCCTCACGGTACACCAGGAGACTCTCATCATGGCAGTGGTTCCTTTTGGAAGCCTGAGGCCAGCAAACACCCCTGCTTCCAGCATGGAGAGCTGCAGCCATCTCTGCTGCTCCACCATCTGCTCCAGGCACATTCCCCCCAGGAGTGAAAGGAGTTGGATGTCAGCCTGAATGACCATCAGGAGAAAATGTGTTTTCTTTCACCAAGTATGGTCTTGCTTGGTGCCCACTTCATGGCCAGTGATGATCCACAGTGACAATATAGATTATTATCCATAATTTCTTTTTAGATACATTAAAAGTATCTTTCCTCCTTTTCTTCACAAGCATAGGGCTTGGCACCAGAAATAATGAACTTGTCTTTGGATTTCACAGTTTTGTTAAAACAAAAAACCCTCAAAACCTCATTGTCACAGAACACTTTGTAATTATCTATAAAGTACTGCTAATTTCATCAGGCATTAATCACTTTTGAACTGAATATTATTTGTCCAGGAACAAATTTTTTTTGTTTGGAACAAGTTTTTTTTGTTGCTTTGGTTTTGGGGTTTTTTGCCTGCTTACATTTTTTCCACGGTGTTGCTTTTCTGCTGGGTTTTCAGCATCAGAAACTGTTCAATAATTCAGATCCCAAGAAAGATTTCTAAAACTCTTGGTATATGGAACCACTTTTGAAATAAGGATTTGAGAGGGGGTTTATCTCAGTTTTGGTGTCAAAGTAATGTTTTACAGAAAATATACTTTCCTCAAAAGAAAAAAAACAACCAAAACCACCTATCTACAAAATCACCCAACTCTTTTGTAAACCTATTTCTATTTCTTTTCTCTTTTATGCAGACCTGTTTAGTATCCCTTTTTGAGAACTGAAATCAGATTATGCCTAAAACCACAGTATGATAATATAGGAAAAAACAAAAGAAAAAATTGGGAAAAAAACCCCCTACAACATAGAATAGAGAAAACCTTTGAATCTTTAAATATTTCAAACTCATTATTACTTAAGGGAGTAAATAATGAACGTATGTACATTAACAGCATTTCAAAATATTTTCTGCCACCTGGACAACAAAAACCACAGCAGTCAAGATTCACTTTATCATGGGAACAGCAAGAACTGTAACTGAATGGTTATGGCACTCTAAAGGTGAAAATCATCCTGTAGTTATGGCTGAACAGAAAAAGTTTCATTTAAATAGCACCTAAAATTCTGACTTGAGAAATGGACAGAGTTTTGTGTGAGTTCTCTGCAAGGTGCTCAGAATTCATACATAATCCTAAAGTGACTTATGGAGGAGAACCTTAATATCTCCAAATGGACACCACCATTTTTCTGACAGCCAGCATATTGACACAGAAATATTCAGTGCCTAAACATGACACTGATTTCCAGGGGCATTTCATTCAATATAATCCACCTACCTTGATTAAAGAGATTTAACATTCCCAGGCAATAAACCTTCCTGACAATAATGACTGTACAGAAATCCACATTTCTGAGCTTTTTACTAGGATAGATACAAATGTGGTTTAAATACTAATGCCTGCTGCAGCATAAGAAACTGTTATGACATTTTAATATTAATATGTTCACAAATCAATATTAACACATTAATAATTCACGTGTGCCCATACATTTAATTTGTAACAATATTAGCACTTGATCACGATAGCTTAAAGTATAAAAAGAATTATTATATGTTGTGAATAATTTAACTTGTAAATATCCATAAACAAAAAGGAAAAACCTACCTCAACTTCCTGAATACGTAAGCATTACAAATGAGAAAAGAAAAAAGGCATGAAATAAACAACATAAGAACGTTAACATTCATCACTTTTCTCCTCAGCAGCCTTTTAAATGCAAAATCACTTATTTCAGATGACATTCACCTCCAAATGAAATAATTTAATCTCTTTTCTGACAGCAGTTTTCATCTGCTGCACTAGTAGCCAAATGACATTCTTTTAGCATGTTTCTCTTGTAAAGCAACAACAAAAAAAAATTACTTTCATTTCCATTTGGCTGACAAAAACACCAGAAAGTGTTTTTCCACATACTCATTTGTTACACACCTGATATATAAGAGAAATTTTTTTTTTTTCCTGGCTGACTTCAAAGACTTTCTGAGTGGACTTTGAAGGGAAGGCAAAACCAGGCACAGATCTATTTCAACACAACAGGTGACAGCTACTGAAAAGTATTTTTGATGAACAAATATTTAAAAATATTTCTCCTTACATAAATTCACACTTCCAAGGTTTTTTCCTGTGGTTCAGTGCCTGCCTATGACTCAGTCAATCTTTTAATTAACTGAAGGGACTCTTCACACCTAAAATCATGCATGAAAGAAGAAGAATTGAAACTGCAACCCAAGACTGGATTTGACTCCCTTAGCTCCACCCAGTGTTACAGAAATGTCATGGACTGGCAGTCCAGAAGTTGCCTTTGTCTCTCACAGAACAAAAAGACATCTGAAGGGAACAGTTTGAACCTTTAATCAAGTCCTGTAGCACCAGGTCCCTGACAGACTCAGTCTCACAGCACAGGTAAATACTCAGCTTCCACTTAAGGAAATCTCACTCCTGTCAAACTGGTCCCAGCCCAATTTTTGAGGATATTCGAGTTCTTTTCTCACTGGGTGCAGAATGAGGCCTTGGCACAATTCCTTTCTAACCCATTATAAAGCCTGCCTAGAATAGACATTCCCCTGGGACAGCACGGACAGACATCTGGCTAGGATGGCAAGGTTGATATCCTGAGATGGTCCCTCTGGCAGAGACCAGCTCATCACTGACATCCCCTGAGCTGATCAATTGCAAGACTTGGGACAGGAACTCTCTTTTCAGTTCTGTAGCTGTTTGTCTCTTAGCAGCATGGAATCCTATTCCAAGATTTTATCTTCAGGAAATTTAATGGAGAAAGAAGTTACAATCAACTAAAAAAATTAGAAAAATAAAAAAATAAATTGCTAGATTTGTGTTGCAGTTCTTTATTGGGCTTTTATTATCTTGATTTGAGCAAACAAAATACAAGATTAAACACATTTTGAAGTGATTTAAATCCATTTTGCCATATCATGCTTAATAACTTGTTTCTTGACAAAATATTCTTTTATCACTCAACAGTTATCAAATGCAGCAACTGTAGATTGAGGTGCCATCAACCAAGTCAATCGTATGGCTAAGTATGCAAAAAGCTTTAAAAAATGCTAGTTTAAAAGCACACAAAACTTTTCTTACAGGCAGAACTATCAACTATCAGAAGTCTCATTTATCAGAATTCATAGATTGGGTTCTGACTTGCAAAAAAGCCCAACCAACCAACCAAAAAAAACCCACAACAAAAAAACAACCCAACCAAACCAAACAAAAAAACCCAACCAAAAATGAACAAAAAAATCCCTTTGAACTAAACTTGGGTCCAAAACAATTTCCTGTTAACCATATAAGAAAAGTTACCAAATAGAAAGTGACCCTAAAACTGGCACATTAGTATATGACTGTTCTTCTATTGCCCTTCATATCACAGTAACACCACAGCTGAAAACCTGAAATTAATGGTAAAACCAGATTTATTCTCTTCCCCCCCCCCAACAAGAGAATAAACACAAGCTTCCTGTTCTCCTGAAGTTCCAAGTTATTCCCACCATCTTGCTCCACTATCACTTTTTGGTTTAGATACACCCTAAGACTTGATATTTTGGAAGAGCTAATGAAGCATGGTTAATTTAATGCACAGGCACTCTCTGTACTTAAATTTACTTGTCAAGAAGAAGCTCTTGCAAGATGCTCTTGTTTATAAATAGAGCCAAGCATTAGCTAAATGGGTGCATAAATATTTATATTCTGTTGCATTAATCAAGCTTATAGGTTATTTGTATGAATCAAGAAGAAACGAGAAGCTGATGGAAAAAACTTCACAGCAAATCCCCTTTTTCTTTTCTTTTCTTTCAGAAGGAGCCCAGGCTCCAAGGCCTGGGAAAATGACAGCAAGCTGGAGGAGCATCCATCACAGAGCTTTCCTCAGGAAATTCATATGCAAAAGCACAACCCCAAGGACTGCCAGATAACCCTCTGGAGGTAAATCTTCATCCCCAGCTCCTCCCAGCCAACAAGAGCTTAGGTTTCTGGGTGTCTCCAGGAGGGATGGCCATTAACAGGCTTTGCAGCCTGCTTTGTATTTTCCTCTCCCTTCCTCAATCTATGATTAAACCTTTTACCCTCATAAAGACCAGCTGGGAAAAGTGGCAATTACCAGCTCATTGCTTTTTTAAAATTAGCTCTAGAAAGATGCAGCTGCATTTTCTGCCTCTCTATCTTGCAGTAGAGAAGATCATTCCAGCACCGAGCAGTGTGAAAGCACCAGCTGCTGCTTGTTGAAGTCAATCTAGCCTGTACCATAAATATCTCCCTCAAGGCCTATTCCCTCTTTTAAGCAAATAGTTTGTGTCAGCAAATTAAGCATTCCTTATTTATTTATTTATTTTAAAAGAAGAGAAAATATTTTACCCTCCAAGTACTCCAGTGAATAAAGATTTCCCAATGCTAACTGGTGCCCAGACTCAGCATTAGTGCCAAGAGCTGCTGCAGCCTCCTAAGCACATCAAGACATTGCTTGCTCTCCTGGGAGTCAGAGAACATGCAGCCAAGCAGGATTTTTTGGCTTTGGAAATCTGTAGTACTTGTGTTCTGGGTCTTTAATTTTAAATTTGGTAGGGGAACCTTTGAAAAGTTTAAGGATAAATTTCCCAGAAAGGCCAGGAGCACAGGGGTTGACTTAAGTTGGAAGAAACCACCCCAGATGTAGTAGTACCAGATGTAATGAAAGGTCTGAGGATGTCAGGACCTCTCTAGAATACTGTAGTTAAACCATTAATAAAAATATAATGAATGCTTTAGCTTAGAATGATGGTATAGATGAATGGTATAAAGGATTCACATTGTATTCATATATAATGCTAAATACATGATTACCTGTTTACTAATAATGGCATAAAATACAAAAATCCTTGTATGTGTGGCATAGAAGAGCTCCTTGAGCAAATGTAACAATCCCAGATATCCTGTAAGACTCAAAATCTCAGCATATGTACTTTTTGTTCATCTACCACCACCATGCAAAAGAATTTCTTTTGCTTAACATGGCACAGAATGTTACTTTTTTCTTATTTTCATAAATTAAAAGAGTTTTCTGGTTGGCTGGAGGTTTTTTTCTGTTATATCAGAAAAAAAATTTGCCACTCCTGCTTTACTGGAAGACTTTTCCAGAAGTTTCCACAGGCAATGCTAAAAAAGCACAGTTTTTGTTTACCCAGAGCCACAACAATTCATTGGGGTGGGAAAACTTTCAGAAACGAAATCTTAAAGTTTGGAGAAAAAAAATTAAAATTAAGTTAACACTGAGGCCAGGTCAGCCAGAGTAATTTAATCATATGGACTTTTACATTGAAATCTTCCAGCTGCTCTATTGTTTTTATGCGAGGAGGGAGGGGGTTGCTGTTGCTTTTAAATGAAAAGACAAATATAGTAAGAATTAAAAATATTTCTCAAAAAAACCCAAACCCACTCTTTGTTTATCTGTAAGAAGGAAGCCAGAGGCTATGTCTACAATGTGTAGGGCAAACAGATGCTTGTTTACTCTGCTTTTGCTCCAAGCTGATGAATAAGAGCCAGCTGTGATCCAGAAGCTGTATCACTGCTTTAGCACAGCATTGGGCCCATACACACAGCTGATATATCTGGTGCCTGGAACAATCACACAACTGTCTGCACCAGCTTCTGCTGAAATACCCAAAACTGAAAACAAAAGCCTTGATTTGATTCTTCTTTGCTGGGCCTTTTAATAGACTAACTTCAGAAGTACATTATCACTTCTGCCTGAATTATTCCTCTCATCAGCACCTGCTAAAAAGCCTCTCATCCCTGCCTAGACTTAAATAATTCCTTCTGACTTTTTTTTTTGTTTGTTTTATCAGGCTACGCTGCAAGCAGTGAAGCCCCCACAAGCCCAGAAAGATAAAACTCAGGAGTCTCCCAGGCTCTGGGCTCTCTGACCCTTGTGCTGTGCTGTCAGAGATGCTGCAACTCCAAGACCAGATTGAAAAACAGAACCTTGGTTGCTTATGTTATAAATTAACAACACACACCTACTAAGTACAGTGCCTCAGCCACCCAGAAGTGTCTTAGAGGCACTGCAGGGTCACGTTCAATGCACTTTTTTCTCCAGTCATAAATTTTCCTTCCCTGACCTTTCCAAGGGCTTCCCCTGTGGCCATCAGAGGCAGCCAAGGGAGGGATGCTTGCAAGGTCCCAGCTAATGCACAGAAATAACAGGAGTGCCCGCTGCATGAACCAAAGGTTCACAAGCTGAGCCCCTGGCCTGATGTTTGTTTTCTCACACAATCATTTGCTTGTTTTCCACTCAGCAAAACCCCTGTGCCTCTATCCGGGATGATTATCATGAGTCTTGGTGAAGAGTGGTCCCCACAGGTTCTCTCTCTAGAGAATAATATTGCTAATGTAACAGTCTCAACAGGTGACATATTTAAAATGTGCCTTGAAAGGAGAGCTACTAAACACTCTGCATTTTTATTTTCATTCCGAGACTCAAATTACATACTTAGAAATTGTTTTCAGGCAGCTTGAAAGCCAAACACATTAAGTTTGAAGGTTAGAAAGCCACTGGCAATGTTACTTCACTTTCAGCATCCTTGTTGCTTTGAGAATACATTTCCAGGAGCTGTTTGTGACAGATGTACTGGCCCTTTTTTGCTGAACATTCTGGGTTTGTGTCTGGAGAACAACTTCCACATAAAGCAATCCTAAAATTACCACAGCTTTCATAAGTGAGAAGTGTTTTACAGTGAATAAAAATTTGCATAATGATTAAATGCAAAATTATTTCTTATTTTAGGGGAACTCTTCAGAAATCTGTTTTGTGATTATTATTATTATTATTTACTATTATGGGTATAATCTCATTTTGAAATAAAGCAATAATTCTCCTAATACCAAAGTTATAAAATAAAAATTAGTAATAAAATCATACTGATATTTCACTTAGATAATCAAATCCCAGTAGTTGAAACCTACATGGAACAAGCATCAGTTGAATAAAAT
Source organism: Heliangelus exortis (assembly GCF_036169615.1). Classification (NCBI taxonomy): domain Eukaryota; kingdom Metazoa; phylum Chordata; class Aves; order Apodiformes; family Trochilidae; genus Heliangelus; species Heliangelus exortis. Next base: position 3,509,680 of record NC_092436.1, on the reverse strand, counting down.
GAACTTATCTAACATAATTTTATAAGACCTGCAGAGATAAACTAGTTATTTTGTTCCAAATCTTTAAAATTATTTCTTTAAATGCATAACTAATGACTGGAAAGGGACTGTATATATTACATTGAATTAAGAGCAATAAACTGTCCCTGGGAGCAGTTGTAGATTCCAGGAAAATCTTACTCCAAGTATTGTTGAGAAAAACCTTTGCAAAAGGTAGAATCAAACTAACCATGCTGCTGCTTAAGAGGAGAACAAAAGAACTTTGCAGCCCTCTACCCAGTTTTAGCCAGCATTTGAAATTTATTAGAACTGCATCAGGAAAAATCAGAAAGCACTCCTCATTTTATTTATCACCAACAACTTTAACCTATAGTAAGTTATCTTAAATACCTTGATCAGTGTATAAAAGTTATCAGGAGGTGAGGTTTTTCATACTAGTAGACTAAATAAGATAGATTGTTCTGAATATTAAGAAATTTACTCCTTGTCTCATCTGCAAAGTAACAATAACAACATTTACGTTTTAGAAATTTTTGCTACTTGCCATCTGGTTGAAGCAGTGGCATTGTGGAGAGAAACAGTTTTTGTTGGAATGATACATGGAAAGATCAGCTTAAATAATCAATGAAAAAAGAAAACAGAAAAGTAACATAAACAGGCCAAAGAAAAAAAATATTCTGGTTCAGGCAAAGGATTGCTAAACAGCAGTAAGGGCTCCTGTGGGATTTAAATGCCAAGGTTGCAAGTGTCCACAGTACAAAAATTTCCATATGCATTGATTCTATTTTATTTTAGTAGAAGACAGCACCTGACTACCCAATTTGTGCATAATTTGTCCACAAGAAGTCCACAGAACACTGTCCCAAGGCAACTTCAGATCCATACTGAGTATTTTAAGCCACAAAAGTATCACCCACTCAGACCATATTTCCATTTTGCTACAGAACGACAACAAACATCAAGCAGGAAGACTCAAAGATGATACATTGGTGTTACACGATTTCAGAAACTTGAAAATTTTATTTATGCTTTGGTTGCTTCCTGGTTTGTTATTTAGAATTCATAGTTGAGGATGTAGGGCATTTCCCACAGTACAGGTTCCAGAAACAATGTTGAGTGTGAATAGGTGTGGCTGTGATGATAAAGCAACCATCAGGCTAAGTTTTTCTGACCAAACTGAGGAAACCAAGTGACCTTTCATTTTTGACACTAATGTGCTTCTGGGATCACAGGGGGAAATCTGAAAGCAGGGAGATGTGATGCAGTCTTGGACTTAGCAGGGAGATGTGATGCAGTCTTGGACTAAGCAGGGAGATGTGATGCAGTCTTGGACTTACCAGAACATCCACCTCTGCCCATCAGTGATAAAAAGTCAGCATGGTGTGTGGTACAGCATGGAATGAACAGTGACAGGAAAAGATAAGATGTAGAAAAACTTTATTTTACAGTCTCAGGAACCTCCTAAGCAAGCAGCAATGGCTCAAGAGAATTTATAGCTTCCAGATCTCAAAAAGGCATTTCTGAGCTGTTCTGTAAACAAAAGCATGTTCCTGATCTCTAGACATTTCAGCAATGTGGAGGCTGCACAGACTTGGGTTTGTGTTGGGAGTCCTATAATCAGTTAATAAGATGGAAATGACAGTTTAATGTATTTTTGCTAAACAAAATCCATTTCACTTGCTCTGCAATGCAACACCAGCTCAGTAATGGGAGACAACCAGGAGAGCTGCTGCTCTGTGTGTTTTAATGCGAACTGAAATGTTAAGGAAGAGAAGTTCTGTGCTCACTGTGCACTAGTTTTACTACCTTTAAGGACCAAAGCATATCCTGATTAAATACTGGAGAGATCTGGATTATGTGAGTTGGACTGTTGTGGGCTGAGCAGTATTACTAATTGCAGAGAAAGTGATAGGATTAAGTCTGATGCATCTATGTGAGATGAATCCAGAAAGTGAAGTTTAACACAGTAGCAAGAGGGCAAGCAGAGGCCTCAAAAACCAGGTGCCAACAAATTGTGTTCTGGATTTTTTAATCATTCTCTTCCTTATAGCAGACCCTCCTCTGAGATTACACCTATAGTTCATCTCTGTGAGAGTGTGGCAGATTCTGAAATTTGCTGGAGGGCATCATTATACATCTGTAACTATCCTTTGAAAAATCAAGTGTCATTAATCATGAGAAGAGTCGGGAAGAGCTTGAAGAGAATGGCCACAATTAGTCTCACATCTGCTCAGAAGGATGGATAAAAATACACCCCACACCAACACCCCTGCATGATCCAGCATTGCTTTATTTACCTGTGTTACACTCAGTAAAGTCCTCTCTTCCCTACATCTACAAATAGACTATCAAAATGTAGCTCTTCATTTCTGAAAAACCCACACTAAGTCAATATAATTACACTGAATAATGACATTCAATATTCTGTGTGATTCTTTGTGACTCTAAAGTGTGACCCTGTAATGTGCTTTCCTGGTTACTATTATATGTAAAACTTGCTTTTCAGGCACAGCCTTTTCCCTTCGTTCTGCTTTACAGCTTATTGTATCTAATTTTGCATGGTTAATCTAAAATTCTTGCCTCAAAAAAAAAAAAAAAATCATCAAAATCTCAAAAAGTGTGTGGTGGCAAAAAGTCACCAACCATAAATCTTCGTAATTCTGGATTTTAAGGCTGTCAGCACCTTCTGAATGCACCTTCAAACAGGCAGCTTTTCTCCTGAAGGTTTGTACTAACATTAAAGAGAACTGCACAATTACCTGTATATCTTTTATTCCTTTCTGCAAGGTTCAGTGGTTCTACATTTTACAAACCCTGTAAAGGTTTCTCTGCTGACAACTCCAGCAGCAGCAGGAGCATTTTCTGAAGATTGTTAACAGTTGGTTTTATTCTGTGCATATTGCTTCAACTTTAGTATGCAACTGCCTAAAAGATTTCTCATTACCTACATTTCTTCACCTTGACTGTGATTTTCTTTCTTGGGTTTGCATTCAATTAGGTTAAAAACCCCTTTGCTTTCACTAACCTGTTAAATTTCTCTCAACTTCATGGTGGTTTTTAGCCACCCTCATAAAATTTACCTTTTTCATACAGATATTTATAGCTTTATCTTGAAGATATGCACCCAAATATTTTTTACTTCCTTGTATTATGACCTTAGCAGGGCTTTTTGGCTTTTAGCAATTGGCATCTCTGCACTATTTTAAATTTTTCACATTAATGAAACTGTACTCTGCACTACTAATATTTTTCACATGGCATTTCTTCAACATATGCTAGAAAAACAACTATCCTGCTTTCTACTTCACTTCTGGCTATCATCTAGATACCATGATTTTTCACTGTCTGTCCTGACACATTTGATGGATTCACACCAGAGTTTCTGTCTCCTAGATGTCCTTGTGTCTTTAATTACCTATTTCTCTTTGTTTACTTTGCTCTCTCTGGGACAGATTATATTCTCAGCTATATCAGTCTAAATCAGGAGTACGTGAGCTAAAATTAGCAAATTGTGCAGATATAGAAGTGACAGACATGAGAGCAGAATATGTACTGAAGAATTAAAGCCTAATTTCTTGCTATACAAACAACAGAAAATTAGGGCTTAGAATTCACAATGCTTCCTCCTAAGCTCAAGCACAAGAGATTCCCTGCTAAACATCCTGCTCAGTCTGCAGCAACAGTACTGGTAAAAACACTGGTTCATGACTGCTGATGCTATAGAGAAAAAACATATAATCTTCCGTATCTATTAAGTATTTGTCAATACCTAATTTTTTTTAGGCAATTTCCTGAAAAATTAGTTTATTATTCCACAGATAATCACAAGATCTTGCACTTCTTCACCATCCTGCCACTTCCAAAATCTTCATGCATTTTTTGACATTCTGATAAACACAATTATTTATACCTATAGTACACACCAGCTAGACAATGAATTGCCTCCTACTCTATATTTCAGATTCAGAAAGCATTAACTAAACTGTTATCCTGCAGACAAAACTCAACAAGTAAGCTCAGAACATAACAAGATTCTCAGTTTATGTATTCATACTTTATACATATATATAAAGTATATGCAATTTCTGTATTCCCAGTCTGGATATGTCAGAATCCAGTTTCAGTTTGTTCTAGCCAGGCACTAACATTCTATTTTTTCATTCAACAGATTAAAATTTCCAGTTCACCAGGAAGAAATTCTCGAAGTGTTTCCAATTCACTACTCTGAACTTTTATTTATTTTTTCACATCTTTCTTTTACGCTGAAGAGTTGCAAAACACTTTCACTCCATTTTTACTTTCCTTGTGTTATTTTAGCATCAATTAATTCCTGAAGACACATGAGCTCTTAAGATGCAGAGATGGATGCACACACCTGCTCCCAGGTCAGGACTCCTGGCCAGGTTGGACTGGACACTCATGTCCCAAGGGGAAAGTGAAGTGGGAACACTAATGAAACCATGAGGGAGAAAGAGCTCTCTGATCTCTCAACCAAAATTTTTGGCTATACAGTTTTATAGGCTGGTGACCCAGCTGTGATCTTAAAACTTATTTTGCAGTAGATAGCAGGGTCAAATTCAAAGGTAACTCTTGAGCACTGACCTACTACAGGTATCTTTCTCCAGTTCAGAAGACTGATAGCTAAAATACTGGTTTTATTAATACCATATATATTCAGCTGTCATAAAGTATGCTTAGCTTTTCTGGAATGCACAGCAAAAAAGCCTGGGATGGAAGAGGGAAAGAACAGGGCTGGACATACAAGCAGCACAGATATGCTTCCAAACCCACTTTGTGCTGGATGCCTTTTATATCAACTTTATTCATTTCAGCTCATCAGTAAAAACAAGGCAGTTTTAGAAAGAATGTAGGGGTATGGCCTGGGGATCTCTCCAGTCCTGGGTCAAATTCATATAAACCCTTGAAATACCAAATTCTACCTAAACCAATTTCTTTGTTTTTCAGTGTGACTGCCTCCCCTTTTATATGCTAAGCAAGCTCTTAGCAGTATTTACTGGAGTATTCTCTTTAGCAATTGGAGCAAAGTACTCACAGCAGCACAGTGCCAGGATGATTGATTCCACACTTGAAAGTGATTTGGAAATGAACAAGTATAGAGTATTTTTATATATTCAGTTTCTGTGATGTATGGGAAGTCTGAACACATTAGGTACAGCCTGCAAAATTCTTAATGGGTACATGATTTTTTACCATAACCAATTTTTATCCTTAAAATACACGGGAACAACCAAAAAGTAAGAAAGTACATTTAGGTGTGTGATTAAAACCTATGGGGTTTTAATCTGTGTGTTTCCTGGGAGTGATTACTCAAATAAGATGCCTCTGACTGCTCAAGTTCCAAACAGCCTCCTTGTTCCAAGGCATTTTCCAGCCTCCCCAAGCTCACAGCCCAACCCTCTCCATCCCATGGCAGCTCTCTCCCAGCATGGGCCTCATGAGCTGTTCCCCTGTTGCTGCAGTAAAACTCTGCAGAGTTTTGGATGGGTAGATCCAGGGTGGGAACCAAGACAGCTTCTGCAGCCATCCATAAACTCAACTTATTTAAAGTTCTCTGCTACCTGAGGGATGCACCAGGGAGAAAAAAAGCCCAAACAAAAAATCAAACAAACCAAAAAACCAAACCACAAACAAACAAAAAAAATTAAAAATAAAAAGTGATTCATTTGGCTTCACCACCTGGTTTGGAAAAATGAATGACTGGATCCTACCACAACAGTGGGTAAAACCTGTGATAACAACTAAAGCTGTATTTCCCTACAAACATAAATAATGTGACAGCATCAAATTCCCTTTCCTCTTGATCAACAAACATCAGAGATTGTTTTCTGAGGATGTCTGACCTATCACAAGCATGAAAAGCAAATTTGTATAAAATAAACAAACCAAGACAGAACTGTGAATATTTTGCTCTGCAGTGTTCAAAAAGATTCTAAATGTCCCTGAAGAGCAGAATTGCTGAAATTCTGACAGCCAGGTGAGGAGAGTTGACCAAACCTTGAAAGTGTACAAACTGAAAGTATGACTGTGAGCTGTCTGAGTTCACCATGAAGTGGTACAAGAACTTTTCTCAGGGATACATCTTTTCCTTCAGCATAAAATAATAAATCAGGCTTAAGTATTAGAACAGACTCCTGTGACTGTGATGCCTATGAATGTCCTGAAAAAGCTGGCACATTTCCCATGCACAAAAAGGGAAACACTGACCTTTAAAAATTATTTTCAAAATGACTGTCACCATCTTTATGCAGGAACACTACAGTCTATGACTTTAAAATAAAGTTTACCTTATTGATATAAAGCTCTGTTATGACACAAATGTCTTGCAAATTTAAAAGTAACGTAGCAGTTGCCCTTCTAGTAAAAACTTGATTTCTAAGCATTAACAGTGACATTTTGCTGCCTTTTCAGTAGCAAAAGGAATTAATAATTTCCCTACAAATTTGAAAACACAGGCAAAATCTTCATCCATTAGGATCTGACAGAACCAGAGGGACCCCCGGGCTAAAAATGCAGGCTCAACCTTTTTCATATGTAAATTTGTCTGCTTGGTATAATCATATATACATAAAGAATATGATAGGAATGTTAAGCAAAGCAAATCCTCAGATATCATCCATTATGAACTTGGATGATATAATGTACATTATTGTCATTAACTTAGAGAGCAGGTGCAGATTTCCAGCTATGTATGAACAAAACACCAATAGACCAGCAGATTATGTCTCCCAAATATCTATCTTTGATGTACTTAGCATTTGTTTTAACTTTGTTAATTGAAACATTATATTTAATTGTTTGACTAAAACTAGGCATGTAAAATAGAGAATATATAAAAAAAATTGTTCTGGGGAGTGGTTTGTTTGGGTTTGTTTTTTTTAAAAAAATAACAAATAGGTAATTTGTTGATAAAATGAGAAATTCACCCAAAATAGCAACAACCCCTGAAAATCAAATTCCTTCACATCACCTCCTAACATGTACTAGTCAAATAAAATATCTTCCTTTTGTGGACAATATCTGGGACAAACTTACTTTCTTCCCTCCCAAGCTTGCCACTGGTCTCTGGCACTTACCCTGTATTTCAGTATTTGCTGATTAGACTGGCACAAAACTGGGACATACAGAGTATGTTTTGGACTGGAGGGCACAATCAATATTGATGTTGGCAGCCTCTCTCAAGCACAGACACGAATACACAGCCCAAAAGTGCTGGAGATTCACTGCTCTGCTGTGGCCTGGCTGGCACACGTCAGACACTTGAGCTGCTTGTGAAGAGCATCTCCAAATGGCTCATCCATTCTCTTCCCAATGGTGTTTCAGTTGAGTTTGCTTCAGCCTTTCTTGTACTTGAGTTCTGTAATGTTTCACACATGGTTTCATTTTACTGTCAGACTTTTGGTCCCTGATTCAAGCTGGGCAGCTGGATCATTACTAATAGAAAGAAATCATGCTGAGATAACTGAATTTAAATTATTTCAACAAACCTGCACACCTAATGACTGCCTGGATAGTCTAATGTATGTTGGCTGGACAAACAAAACTTGGGCACTATGAAAAAAATCACTTTGTGAAAGTCATTGTTTCTTCTAATATTTCCAAAAGCACATTTCAGTTGTGGCTCTCTGTCAAGTGAATTAAAGCCCTTTTTGCATACAACACAACTAATTCTTCAAACTAATAACCCATCCTGCTGTTCTTACCAGAGTAACCTGCTCCTAGGTTTTGTGAATACAAAGACCACACTCCCCAAATAAACTGCTGTTCATTCCCACCACACCTTACAGTCAACATCCGACCACTCTGTAGGGGAAATACAAAAAAGCACAAAGAAAGTAAAGTCTGTTTTCTGTAGAGCTGCCACAGAGGTGCAAGAACACTTCTGCTTCTCCCAGCACTGGATATGTTCCAGTTATGTCTGGGACAAACCTGATCTGGTAGGAGGTGTCCCTGCCTGTACAGGGGGTTTGGAACAAGATGATTTTTAAAGTCCCTTTCAAGGATTCAAGGATTCTGTTTTGAAGTAGAGCCCGTTAATGTAGAAGTGAAAAGCTGGTTCTGCTCCAAGATCCAGGCTATCTAAGCAATTCTTATGGAAAATGAATCCAAGAGAGGAGGAGAGAGAGATCATGAACTGAAGTGTGCAGAGAAAAAAAAACCAAAAACCAACAGTCTGCACATCCCAATCATTTAATTCTTGTCATTTCATTTTAATCAGTGTTCTATACACCCAATGAAAGACAGCAGAAAACTTCTTTTGCACTCATCCTGCTTAGTTAACTCTACAGAATAGTAACAACATCATCAAAAGTAGAATTTAGTCCATTTTTCTTAGACAATATTTGTTCTTAGATCAAATAAAAATTGTAGAGGTTTATCCTTTCCCTTATTGTAATTTAATTGCCATCCTCTCCTTTATGAAGAATAAAGATTAATGCCTTTTTGCCTTCTTGTTTTGTATCCTTCAGACAAAGCATGGATGAACATTAAACACCAGAGCTGTTGTGTCCTGGGGAGACTGAGTGGATAGATCTCTTTGCATCTTCTGACCTGCTATGGAAGCCTACAGAACATTAATCATTTCTGAGCTGAGTCCCAATGTGAGGTGGGAGCAAAGTAATTTACTGTGTCTGCATTAGATTTTTCTTTCATTAGACTTTTATATAGCTCAGTCAAAGAAACTAATACCTAAGAACTTAACAGGAATGTATTTCTGTTGAGGCTATATTACTCTCACCCAAAAGTAGAAATGAATAATTAAGCCTCTCTTAAATAAACATCCATCATACAATAAATCCTAAAGTCATTCATGCCATAAATTGAACTAATTAAATTAGGGATGTTTTTTCCTCCAATATACAACAGATATATAAGCACTGAGACAGCACAGTGATGTTCACAATACAAATGCCTACACTGATTAGCCAAGCCAGACAAAGAGATTAATGGATAACATCAGTGGCAAAAGGGATTAATGTTGTGCTGAAACTTTAGAACAAATCCTCTCTCTTAGTTCATGAAGCACTGTGCTTCTCAGAGCTGTGCACTGCACTACCATGACTCTGTGTGCCAGTAGCAGTGTTTACTGCCTCCAGAGATGGTGGGGCCTCCTAAAATAGAAGGCAGAGGTTTGAAGACACTGGAAGCCAGCACTGCACTGGGATGGGAAGGGCAATGCACACTTCCTTACTGGCAAGGGGGGGGGGCACATTTTCATAGCTGCTTCAACCTGGCCTGGGCTGAAAAAAAATCAGCCCCAGCCTCTTTTGTCCTTATTTTTCCTCACATCATCTCTTCACTGTCTCAGCATAAGTGATCACAGAGGTGGCTATGTGCTAACCTAGATCAGGAACCGAGCTGATTGTAATTCTGGGTCTTTCTTCTCTTTGCCTCCTAATCCTACTCATCTTTCCCTCTCCCACTGGATCTCCATTGGGAATGCTGAAAACAGCTCAAGCCCTGGTGGTACCGAGCAGAGAGGTACCCAGCTGGAACCTTTCAGGGCACTGAGGTGTTTCTGTAAGTTGCTCCAGGGGCAGGTCCAATAGGTGATCTCAGAGCTCTGCAAAACCACCAGGGAGGGAAGAAGAGCCAGGAGATGAATTCAGTTCCCTCTCCATCTAACAGGATTCCAATCACACCATCTGCTACTCAGGAATATGTCATAGCCACTTGTGTCTGAAAGGAAGAGGAGCAGGAGGAGGTCTCTAGCACTCTATCATTATAGGTAATGAGACAGAAGTAAAAGTTTTTTCTTTGCTTGATATTGTCTTGACTTACAATGAACAATAATTTATCACACAGAAAAATAGATAGCAAAGCCCCCAGCATTATATTTCTATGTACCTAAAGGGCCAAATGCATCAGTACAACCTAGCCAGACTCACAAAGCATCTGTAAACAACAGTCCCTGGCCTATTAATACAAGGAAACAGCAGTGTTTTAGCTTTTTATTTGGAATTGGCCAAAATTAGCAGAAGACACCAAAGAAACCCATCCTTCTTTTTAATCCTCCTTAATGCTTCATGAACACACAAGCTGCCTCAAACATATATATGTATTGTTACTCTTCTGTGCACATTTGATTCTATTCATGCCTTGGTGGTGCTGAGAACATCCTGAAGTGAACATCCAGACTCTGAAAGGTGTTACTGAACAGGGACCTTTGGTCCTCATGTTGCTGCATTTTGTGGGCAGGAAAATCTGACAGAGCTTGCACATGCCAGTTGTGGGATGCAAAGATAAGATATAAAATCAACAACGTTTCTAAGCATTACTTTTAAAAGCCTCAGTCTGATTTCAGGTAATTTCTAGCACTGATATCTCCCCTTTCACAGAAATGTCAAGGCTGTTTTCTTCACATTAAACAAAAGGAAAAAAAAGAAAAGCACCATGCTCAAGAGTTTCAAGTGGGAAGGAGGTCAATGCAGCCAACTTCCATCACCCTAGAAATCATGTATGAAAAGATTGGCAACACACTGTGCTGAGCTTTACATTAGCTTGTACCTCCTACAAGGACAGTGGATATGGTGTGCTTGAAACCTGGATAAAAATGTAGCTGGATCTGCAGATGAATATAAAGACTCATCAGAATGACAGCAGGAGATAGGCCAACAAACAATAAAGGAAAGATCTTGAAATAAAGATGTGTGTCTCAGACCACCAAACAAAACTAAACGCTGGAAGGAGATGTCACGGGTGCCTACTCTAACATTCTCTTCCCCCAAACCATACAGATGATTTTTATGACACATTTCAAACTTTCAAATCTTCTCCTACAAATCAAAACCAGGTATCTTGAGGGATAGGGGAAGAAAAAAAAATAGTGCAGTATGACTTAAGTGTGTCAGAAAACTATGGAAGTAGAGGGATTGGGGTGAACTGGAAACAGATTACAACTTCAACTCCAGACACCCTCTTTGACATAGATGATCCATTTATTTCTCCTAATTCAGGCTTTCCATAAACAGGCAGGACAACTATTAACATACTCACATAAATGTTGTCTCATTGATAAGTTTTCAAACCAGGAGGCACCAGTGGCTGTGTTAGCATTAGCACATTAATATTGTATTGCTAACAATGGTGCAAATTTAAAAAGGAACAGCAGTAAACTTCCAAAACACCATGGAAATAATTGGGCTTTCTCATATGCACACTTGTTGCACATACCTTGGAAGGTAACAGTTTCACATAATTTAATCACCAACTCGAAACACATTTTTTTACTGTTATTTCCTTACTTGTTCTAGCAATTTCCTGATATTTAAAGTGCTGAATGCAAGTGAAACAAAGGTATGCATGAGCAAAAACAATGCCCCTTCCAGACATTAATACACACTGACAAATACACAACCGTAATAATGGGCACATTATATATTCCTAATGTCTCTTATTAATCAAATCTTGTTTGTATTGAAAGAAGGAAATAACTGCATCCAAATTAACTTGCCAACATGATAGCCAATAATAATAATGTAGAGTGAAGACTCATGGAATGCAATTATGCTTCCGAAGTAATAGCAATACAAAAATAAAACATGATACAGTTGCTACAGAGAGTTAAACAATACACATTATCAGCTGCATCTATAAAGGTATTTTTGCAGGTGCTTATTCCTTTAGCTATAATTCCTGTAATTGAAAGTATCTAAAGTATTTGATAAAGTATATTTGGTCAGGATATATTTAAACCACATAGACAACTCCCTCTTTAATGTTTAATTTTCTGGACAAGAGTATTGGCTGATGACATGTGAAATGGATCTCTCCTGAACCACATATTTAGTTCTCCCTTTCAAGCAGCTGGCAATCTGCAGAGGGGCTGCTTCTGGAGTTATTCTGCAGGAAGTGCAGGAGAGCTGACAGGATGTAGAAGGTTCTGGAGTGGTGGAGGGATTTGACTGCCACAAACCAACAATGAAGGAAGACAAAATTGTAGGTGAGTTTAATTATTTCAGGGGAAACACTAGGGGGGACTTGGAAACCTTTGGTTTACTTAGACAGATAGAAAGTCCATTGCACCTCTTTAGTCCTGGACTCATGGCTTTAATCTGACCTCCAGTGACCACTTCAGCCAGTACTGGAAGTGCAATTCTCCCATTCTCAAGGATTTCAGCAAAGAGCATATGGAGATGATTTTCACAGTGAATCCAATCCTTCCAGTGGTATAGGGTACATAGGAACAGATAAACCAGCTATTTGCTTTAAGTAATTGGCTTAAGAGAAGAAACAACCCCCATCAGATATAAGAGAAATAATAATTTTTCATAGCTACACTAATTTTTAGTCCACTTTCCCAAGGATAGGCTGTTTATACATTCCTTCTGTGTCAGGTTTTGCATACAAGCCTAAAAATCCCCTTTGCCATCAATTTCTGAACACAGGGATTGATTTTAAATCAGTGTCATGGAAGGGTAGGGGGTCTCACAGATTACCACGTCCCAACAAGGGGGATGAATGAGAAACCAGCTTTCCTCACTGTCCCTGATAGAATACCAAGGCAGATGCTGTGCTATGAGCACATACATTATTCATGCACCTGAGAAAGCTGCAGAAGTTGTCACATGGCACAAATCCATAGGAAACTGAGCCTTGGTAGTTTGCTGCTCAGAGAATATTTGCTCCTTCCCTATTTGCTCCTTTCCTGTCCCTGTTATTAGTGGACACCTCAGACTCACCTATTATTTCCAGCTCCACAGCTGATGCAAAGATTTGGGCATTTGGCCTACAGCTGATAAGGGATTCAAGCACCACGAACAAGCCTGATACTGTTCAAGGCCTATTCTCTACTCTGTGACCAATTATTCCACTTGCTCTAATTTTTTATTTTCTTTTTTTTTTTTTTAAAGATCCAATTTTGCAAGCTTAATTATCTTTAAAAATTATTTCCCTAGCATGGTAAAGAATGCCTTGCACTCGCATTAAGGAGTAAATCAGAGATCAATATTCAAAATAATTAATGAAGAAACTTGACCACCTGAAGCTAAAATGTGATGGGAGGCATGGGTATTGCTTGATAGGTCTCTTCTTGGTTTTCTATTTTTCATTCATGCTGCTGTAGTGATAAGTTTATAATGACTGTGATGGCACAGAAATACTTTATCAGTTCCAGGCACTACCCATTTTGCTGCTGCAGACAGCTAACAGCATCAAAGATAACCAGTGTCAAAACAAGTCTGAAAAGTCATTTCTTCATAGAAATTGAAGATACGATTTCAAAATTGTCTTATTTTGGGTATATGAGATGAATTGTTGTTATGTATCTCTCATAAAGCCATGTTGCTTAGGAAATTCTTGAAGGTAGAAGAAACTATAAGCATGTTCTGGTTTTGTTGGGGTTTCTTTCAATTAAAAAAAGGAGGCAACATTTCAAAGTAGCCACTTGGGGATAGATTTTGCCACCTTTCCACATCCCATAGACACTCTGAATACAAGACAACCCTGAGTAACAGCAACAGCAAGGCAAATAATGAAAATAGATGAGCAAAATTCCAGTAAAAAAAATAAAAGACTGCATTGTTATCTTTATGGCAATAACTAAATCTGCAGAAGTCTTCATCTTTTCGAGTTGGTTGGCTGGGTAGCTGAAGCAAAGATGTGAGTCGCTACTCTGTTAGGGTCAGCACACTATGGCAGGTTTATTTCCACTTGGGGTTAAAGGCATTCTCTGACAGGTCACAAACTCCTGCTTTTCCCAGGCATAAGAAGTTTATTTGCCTGTTGAAGATTTTCCAGTTTGCATAAGGTAGTTAAATATTGATTCATCCAAAAGGCCAGACAGAATTTCTCTACTGCCAGCTAGATAAAGAAGTTGGAAGTTAGCCCAAACAGAGCCTAACACAGGCTTTCATTAATATTTACACATTTTTGTAGGAAGTGTAACAATATTAACCAAAGAGCCAGAGAAAACATAGCACAAAATATCACAGGATATCTCAGCACTGTGTAGGGATATGAAGGTTAAAACTCTATAGCTAGGAGAAAGATTTTTACAGGGCACACTGCATCTTTGCTTAAAAGACTAGCCCCAAAAATATTTTATTACTCATGAAATAGTCCAGTTTCTACTGAAAAAAAAACCAACCTACATGCTTACTGAATAAAAGATTTACCAAAATACAGCACAGAAGCATGCAGTAAAATGTGATGCAACACAGGAGTCCAGGTTATGGCTGGACACACACACACCCCTCCACTTCATCTCTGGTGAAGATTAAGATACAACTCACCCATATTCCTCTTGGGGTTTCCAGCAGAACAGTCCTTAGTACAGAGTACCAACCAACAGTCAAACAATATTTAAGAAAATGCTATTTCTGTCCTCAAAAGTAATTTCTTTCACACCCATCTTCATGCAGATACCCATGGATGACATCTAATCAAATTTAAGAGCATGACCCAGAGTTTTAAGGAATAAGACATATGAGGAACTGCTGTAAGTTATTGTAATCCTGGATAATGTGTTTTAATATATTTAATAATATATTAAAAGACATGAATTATACATCAAATATACAAATGATGCAGTAACGTATGTGCTAAAATTAATATTTCATTGTGTCAGTCCATTAGCATTTATAAAATAGTTTTCATCTCACAGTGTATATGCTGTTATAGCTCATAAATACAGTGTGTAAAGGAATTTAATTGTGCATCTTTTATGTGGCATTTAAGACAGTATTTAAAATGTTAGATCAAAGTGTCAAACATTGTTGAAATCTCCAAGAAAATCTTTTTTTTAGTAAGGATGGATACTCCCTACAAGAGTCTGTAGTAGAGGACTAGCTGTACACATTAAAGTTTCAGTTTTCTCTTGGCCATTAAATCATTATTTTCTAAATAGCAGCTAGCTAGTTTGCTCTCAAGAAAACTCATCTATCTTGCTCAGCTTATGCTCCTGTGGGATGAAAATGTGGGATTAGAACAGAAAAATAATAAAAAGCTTTAATCACATTTTTATTCAAATAGATAAGAAAAACTGCTTTACAAATCTAAGGTTTTTTATTTGACATGTTTAGCTATTCATGTTTATGCAGACCTCAATTTATGTCTAGTGACAGCAGGACAACTGAGGTAATTTCAAGTTGAATATCTCATTATTTTATTGTGGAAGATCTAGTAAAAAACCCTTAGTGCATACCCTTGAATCCTAGATGAGAATATGAAAAAGTGAACACCACTGTTGCACAGAATACCCAAGATGAAGCCTTACTCTAAACTTCACTTGCTGCTGCAATAAATAAACAAGGACTGCACTGGGACAAATTAGGATGTTTACCACTCCTCTAGAGTATTCCTATGTTCTTGTTTGGTCAGGAACACAAATTACTATTCTGGTGGCCTGAAGATCTTCAGAATTATATTTATTTCAGGAGGTGTAATATCACCTAATTATACTCCTAAATCAGAATATTTACCCAGAGCACTGACACGGGGATGTTTCACACTTCAGGTTGTGCAGCAATCTGAGACAAGTGGCACATTTCCCACCCTGTGTTGCCTGCAGGGCACATGGGCAGGAGCACTCCTGAGCTAACAGTGCCACATCAGGATACACTCTTTACATTTTCTTCTTTCTTAAGAGTATGGCCAGGTTGAGATTTATGACCCTTCCAGTCCACTATTTTTGTTTTGATCAATTTTGAATTATATATCAAAAAAACACTGAGAAAAAAACAACTTGTATGAAAAGGGAAAGAAACTTTAGTCAGGAGTCCAAGTCCCTTCTTTAGCTAAACACTAAGAGGTTTCACCCTCGTCCTGGATATATCCCGAATTCACACACTTAGATAGAGTTTATCCAGCTCTGCTGCTAGAGTTCCTCTTGAAGATCTTTAAAATTGAATGTAAATTTAAAGCATTTAAAATAATTACCCTTAATCCTGTGAAATAATCCCATGAAACAGGATTAAACAGTAGAACACTTCCCTCACCAGGAATAACACCTGGGGACCTCAGACCCTCTCTGCTGCTCAAATTACAGTAGGATTTGCCTCATGGCTTTCCTGAGCATTTGCCTTTCACCTGTCTCTACGTAGCTGCAGTCTGAGGCTATCTAGATAGTGCAGTTGTTGCCAGCTCTGGATCTCTTCTTGGACAAAATTTAAGGTCAGCTCTAACACAGCACCATTTCTGGGGCCCTTTTGCATTCCTGTGTTACAGGCTTTGGCCCTTTACTTGGAATGCAACAAGACCAAACTTCAATGCAATGCTTACAAATTGGAAAAATGCAAAATAAGAAGTCTCACCACCTTGAGCTGCTTTCCAAAAGCACCTTCTGTTATGTGTTTGCTATTTCCTGGGGATAAGTTACATGCCCCACTGGAACCTTCCTCAGCATTTTAACCTGTATGTTTTCTTTCCAAAGTTTTACTGGGAATAATTATTTTGCAGCCTAAAGCCTTCTGGCTTTAAGGTCACTTCTATTGATTAACCCCTTTTCTCCCAGAAAAGAAAACTTAGTCGTATAGATGACTTCATTTAAACAAACTGTGATTTCACCTGGATGATTTATCAACCTTGAACCGAAGACAACACCAATCTTATCAACCCAGTTTGGATGCCAGGAGTTCAATCTGAATAGCTTGTAGCAGGCTGTCTTCCTGAAGCTGGGTGACCCAAGGTCAGTATTGATTGTGTATTTATTGATGTGTATCTTTCTTGTTTAGAGAAACACAAAATTAAGCAGACAAGACTAGCACATAGAAAACACACCTTTGGAGAGAAACTCAACATAGTCTTGCAAAATGAGCAATTACTTATGTTACTTAATCCCTTCTCATGGAAGATCTGCTGTTAGGGGTTTACAATCTCCATACACACAGTGTCTAATGATCAAATGTTACATTTCTCCCACATCAGGCTTCAGTAACTTCTTTTGTGGTTTTAAAGCTTCAAAAGTATTAGAAGTTACAAATGTTAGTCAGCAGATTCCAGTAGTGGAAGAATTGCTTTAACACTGTGCTGTTGTAATATCAACAGCTCTGCAAAATTAATCTTAAGAAACCTCATTCAATAGTTTTCTTGGTTCTGTCTGATGTGTTTCTTACACATAAGGGATAAAGATAGTCTTACACCTTTTGTGAGTTTCAAGATCATTGATCTATTCAGAAGTCTCCTTGTGACAATGCAACACAGATAACAAATGCCCTGTGCTTCTAAAGCAAATCTGCACTAAAGGAAAAACTCAAAATCTCATTCACAAAACAAAGAAGTCCTATCAAAAGGAAAGAATTTTTATGGCCTAAGAAATCATTTTATGAAAGGACATCTCTTGAAATACAGGGAACAAAGCTACGGAACAAAGCTATAGATTTTGTTTAAGAAATCAGTTCTGGAATTTCAGTTTTATCTTTGACTTAAGGGAGGTTAAGATTTCAGTGCAAATAACTATGCAAGAAACCTCTGAATGTACTACAGCTTCATATCTGGTAATCCATGAAAAACAGAACAGACTCAAAATATATTTTTGCCAATTAAAACCAGGCCTATTCCACTGCAAGCATAGCAGGATAGAGCTAGGTAATAACCAGTAAAAAAACAGTTAGGGATATAAGAAAGTAGTTTATTCATTTATAAGGAAGAAGCTATCCCGGTAATTGTTAGATATATCCTACTGAAGTTTGTCTGCATATTGTAAGTGAATAATACATTCCATACTGAAATGATCACTTGTGAACAAAAGCACATTCATAAGCCTTAACTCCTGGGTTTGAGTTTTTCTGGTGGGATTTTTTTTCTTTTTTAAATAGATACTTGGCAACTGTAACATATTTAGCTTTAAAGGCTTTGGGCAGACAATTAATTGTCTTGCTCCCACAATAGGAGGATTCATCAACATAAAATATTGATGTTTTTTAAAGGACAATAGAGCAGATAATGTTTAAATCTTTCTTAAAAGCAAATAACTCTAGCTCAGCTAATTGTTAAGATCAGTGATTTCGGTATAATTGAATGGAAAAAAAGCAGTTAAGCATTAGAGACTTCAATAACCTTCCAAAAAATCAATGTTTCTTTTAAACTAGCATCTCAGCCAGGCCTGAGATCTCACAGCTTTTAAGGGTAGAAAAAAACAATAAAACAGTAACCCCACAACATTGCACATATTTCCTCTTCAGATAACATCTCTATAAATGCATATGTGGTGAAAAATTGCTTTAAAACTATAATTGGAAAATTCTCTAAACAAAGTAAAAGAGAAAAAGAATTGCTTTAGAACAGAATGCACAAGGACTCCTGCTTGCATGCATATGTGTTGCTGTCAAAGACTGACTGATTGTCTAGATGCCTGATGGTGAAGATCAGTAGTTTCTTTAAAAGGAGAAAGATTCATGGAAGCTATTGGATCCAAATAGTTTATTGGTCTGTGCTAATCCCTTTGTTTAATGGCAGCTCTCAGTGTCACCTGGGCAATTATCCTTTCAGTTGACTTTCAAGTAACTTACTTGCTCAACATATGGGCTTTTCAAAATAGTATTCAAAATCATTTCCTCCCCCCTCCCAAAGTGTTTAAAATATGGGTGCTGTTCCATACTTCAGCATCAGAAGATGGCACTTAATGGGAGTTATGTTATAAAGAAACATTACAATTTACTTTCAGCTTCTGCAGCAATCCTTTATCTCTGGACTTAACTACTTATTGGAAAAATGTGAGATTTGTATTTCAGACTTCTGAATGTCAAAAGAGTTAGTGACCTATTGCAGTTCAGCTGAACATTCAAATGTCTGCAGGCTCATCTCAAGGTACCTGATTTACCTGCCAAGGTCTCTGGCTGTGGGAATTCAGCTATCATGACTTGAAACCATGGTGAAAACCATGGTGACTGCATGATAGACAAGCTTGTATTCTCCTGGTGGGAGAGAAATGGGTAGAGCCAAGGTGCACAGTACCTTACTTCAATTTATGTTTATTCATTAGTTGTGGAAATAGTAGCAAGAAAAGAAGAGCATATCTTGGAACTCAAAAAATACTTGAGAAAAAGCAGCAGCAATTCTCAGTCAGACTTACTTTCTCCTTATCTCCCTAGGAACCATGCACACATCCTTTTGGCACCAAGTAGACCCTCTGCATCAATCACTGCTTGAAACTGTCACTTTTTCCACCCTGTTCCTGGCTTCACAAGCCACTAATATCTACCTCTCTGGTGAGGCCATACCACCAAGTCAGAGAAGTTAAATGCCCATTTTTCTGATGACTGTCTTACAAGACAAAAAGCCAAATACTATTATGGAAGCAGAAGTGAGCAGACAAGCTGTATGCACTGTTCTGAGAAAAGAAGACACATAACAGCTGAAATTTGATACCAGATATTAAAAAACTGCTTGCAATTTTCCCACATTGTCTGCAGAGAAATACAAAATACACACACCAGGTAGCAGAGGAGAAGCTGAAATTAAAGCCCCAACTTTCAGGAAAAATCCCCTTTTATCCTATATATCCCTACGGGTTCCTTCCCCAGCATGTCCAAGTATTAATCCCACTCTCTTCCACATCCACCCTCCCATCACCTGGTTATTTCTTCTCTTCACTTTACTTCACCGTGGGTCTCCAAGTTCTTTAGAACAAGTTTAGCTCTGTAGATGCTAGATAAAACATCCCATCTATTTGCATTTCTTTAGCAGATTTAGAATCCAGTTTTATATTAAATCCCTAGGAAAGCCATGGGATTTAATAGCATGGATTATTACACAGGTGTAATGGACATCTGGATGCTGGTTTGGCCCTGCTTATGTCATCAGGCTACCAGCTATCTACTTATACCAACTAAATACCACAGATTAGACTAAAATCCATGTTTATTTAGCCACTTTAACATGACATGAATCTCTGTTGCCACAGAAACAGAAAATGGGGACTTTTATATCTGTATCACACTGAAAACCCATCTCTTTTCAGGCAGCCTGGTTCTCAGCTAGAGCAGCCCTTGGATCTGACTTTCTACATTGCCAGCACAGAGCTGGAACGACTCCTTCCAGCCCTAAGGAGAGAGATTTTTTTAATTTTTTTTTTTTTTTTTTAGAATAAACCAACCAGGTAACCATGGCTGCAGTTCCACTGCTGTGAATTACCAATCTGTTAACACCCAAGTGGAAATACTGTTTCTACCATGGGCACACTAAGGATGGGAAACAAATGAGTTTCCACTTTTTAAGGTAGATATCACCTCTAGATGAATAATGGATAACCAGACTACTTGTGGATTCCTTCTGTATACCCAAAAGCAATGTCAGATTCAGCTATCTGGCTGCTATTGAAGAGCTGGCCACAGGCAGGTCTCGGGCACACTATCTGCATAAAAAATAAACAGATGTATCATATTTTGCCATAGCTCATGTTTCTATAACCTCAGCACATAATAGCACTACTAGCAAAAGCCAAATAAATTACCATTTATGCAAATCCTTTGCACAGCTTAGGGCTTCTAGTAAGTTTGCTACACAAAATAAAGGACATGCCATTTCTGGAGGTTAGTTTTAAAGACAAAAACTTGACTTCAATGTTATTCTTCATCTTTTATTAATATTCTATTTGGCAAGAAAGCCATGTAAATTTTCATAGTTTTTTCTTTTGTCTTTTTTTTTTTTTTTTAGTCCTGTGACAAATATAACAAAAATGTTATAGTAATAGCATCATTTCTGTTGCATTTATACATTAATCAACGAGAAAAAAACCACCCAGTCCTTAGAGAAATAAGTGCTTTGGCTTCTTTACAATGAGTCAGAGAGCTTGGTAGTCCATCACTGTATTAGCCTAAGTGGGATATTGGCACCACTGTCAGGTGCCCTTCCTGTGTCTGGAACAAATCTCTCTCCCATCAGATAAAACCAGTCCATTTCAACATAGGAGAAATATGCAATGTTTATTAAAATGGTGTCAAGTATGCTTGATCAATCGCCAGTGAACAGCTTTATCACCTGAGTGACAAATATTTCTAAGAGCTGCAAGGGAAAACTATTCATATATTCCCTAAGGAACACATCTTCTATCAGTCTGTCCACTCTTGTTAGAAAAACTCTTCCAGATACTGATATGCAGGATCTGGCTTTTTCCAAAGAAAAGGGCAAAGGAAAGGGCAGGTAAATCAAGGAAGACATAATGGGTTCCAGAATGTACCAACCATCTCCTTCTTTGACATTTTTTTCAGTAGAACATTTCAGAATAAATACGGTAACTACATATTTTTATATAATTCCTTTTTGCTCCTTTTTATGGCCTCAGAGTCCTTTGTTGTCTCCTTTGTTGTCTCTTCTGTCCCTTCAGTTTCTTTCCCCTAATTTCCTTCCCACTTTGCCCCTGTTTTCTCTAAAGGGCAAGTGTGGGTGGAAGAAACGAAAGCTCTTTTTACCTGGTCTTTTTTATTCTGGAGTAGGATTTTGTGATAATTATACACTTCATTAATTTCTACCATGAGAAGAACAAAGAACTTGTGCACTACAAGATCAAACACAGTTGCTGAGGCTATATCAAAGGAGTGAGTGTTTCCTGAACATACAATTTAGTCCCTCCCAGTCAGGCATAAGGTTTAGAGACATTACCAGAAGAAGAATCAGCCCCTGCTATGAGTGAGACACAGAATTTGGTTCTACTAAAGAAACTGCACACTGAAGAAAACAGATTATTTAAAACCTGTATTGTTAAATCCAATCCACACCCTTTAAGGAGCAAATCAGAAAAATGGAAGTAGTTTCTATGCAGGAGGAAAAGCTGTGGCAAGAGGGAGAAGTCTCCACCAAGACACAGAAAAACTGGGGAGCTGTTTCATGCACACCGAAGCAACCCTGCACCTGGTTCTTTGCTCTTTATCAGGACATCCAGATAATGGTCTGGGACAGCCTTCTGTGTGGTTTTCAGTCACAAAAATTTTAAAAAAATCTGTCATAATCACCAGTAGGAGAAGAGTGAAGGAGAGAACAGCTTTCAATAAGAATGAGACTTTAAAACCCTCTCCTCCCTCCAGTAATTAAGATTGATGACTTCTAAAACAGACAAAAAACTAAATAATCTGCTACTATAATATCAGTTCTAGATCTTTTCACTTCCATCACATTTCAATGCAGTGACAGGTAACAGCTGAAATCAGTGCAGGCAATCAATAAGCATTTCATGTCTGTAGAACATCCTTTATCAGCAAAAAGTCTTCCTACTTCTCATTTAATTGAACCATATTTGCTGACTGATTATTCTGTTTGTTAAATGTTTGTTTTCAAACTCTCAAAACACTAGCTTATACAAAAATACTTCATCAAAAATATGGTTTCATTAGGCCAGATTTTTAAAAATAATTTTAGTTGCTAAGAGATGCATAGTTTTGATTTAGGGAAATTCAAGAAGTGAGTATCACTGCCAAATTTCCATCAATTTCTTAAATGAAACTGAATTTGTGAACTTGAGCTAATAAATGGGAAGGGAATTGGGGACAGATGGGGAAAGCTTCTGGGATAATTTTCAAATACAAGGTGAGTTTTTAAATCCTGATAGGTGCTTGTCTATGTATTTTGGCCCTTACGTGTCAGGTCTAGACCCTTCCTAAAACGAAGCAGTGACTGTTTTCTAGACATTTTGCAAACTGGGACACACGTAGCATCCTTTGACTTTAAATATCTGATTTCCAGTTACCTTTTCCTCACCAACAACTGCTAGGCACACAAAATGCTAACTGAAGATAGCCTGGCAAGAAGCCAACAAAACTCAGCGAGCTGTAGCTGCAGCAGGATTATGAATTCCAACCCTATCTCAGAACTGGGAGGCTAATGAAGTGTTACAGCTCAACAGATAAGGAAACTGAGGTACAAAGTTGGGAATGTATTTCAAAGGTCACCCAGCAGACCAACTACACAACTGAGGAACACACACACACATCCTAGCCCTGTCCCCCATTAGGCTGTCTACCCAGAATATGCATCTCCTGTAAAGCATTCCCTGCACTCTCTGCTTCCTATAATTTTATTTAACAACCCACAAAAGTTCCAGTGTATGTAATTCTCTCAAACATTTACAGCCTCTGGTTAAAACAATTGCAATCTATTAAAGTGTGCTATAAGCTCACAAAAAAGAACCTTGTACAAAAAACCTCCACAGCATAGTATCCCTAAATCTTTACAAAGAAAGGTAATTGGTAGTGGTAGTTTTCCATCTTTCAAAGCATAAAAGAGCCAAACGTCCAACACCAGTATTTCAGAATGCAGACACACCCAGGCAGAATGAGACTCCTGCATTCTCTGCAGCAGGAGTAAGATGAGGGTCAAGGACCCCAGACACAGCTACATGGTGGAAACACAAGAGAACAACTGCAGAATACTAAGTTAATGAGAACTCACATAAGTAGCAATATTACCACACAGCACAAACTCACCATGAAACACCCAGCATTATGAATGCTTTCTTTTTAAAACCCTGAGAATTAAAAATTAGCAAATCCAGCTTCTTGCAAATTAAGATACCTAAAAACTGCAAAAACTGCTGTTCTGACACACTGACTGGACAACCTGTCACTGAAGCAGTGTGCAGGTACATTCAAAGTCTGCAGCACTTCAAAGTGGATTCTGGATTGACAGGAAGATGAACATGAGCCAGCAGTGTGCCCAGGTGGCCAAGAAGGCCAATGGCATCCTGGCATGTATCAGAAACAGCGTCACCAGCAGGTCCAAGGAGGTGATTCTGCCCCTGTACTCAGCCCTGGTAAGGCCAAACCTTGAGTACTGTGTTCAGTTCTGGGCCCCTCAGTTCAAGAAGGATATCGAGGTCCTGGAGCAGGTCCAAAGGAGGCAACTGGGCTGGTGAAGGGACTCGAGCACAGATCCTATGAGGAGAGGCTGAGGGAGCTGGGGCTGTTCAGCCTGAAGAAGAGGAGGCTCAGGGGAGACCTCATTGCTCTCTACAACTCCCTGAAAGGAGGTTGGAGCCAGGGGGGGGTTGGTCTCTTTTCCCAGGCAACTCTCAGTAAGACAAGAGGGCACGGTCTTAAATTGTGCCGGGTGAAGTTCAGATTGGATATTAGAAAGAATTTTTTCACAGAAAGGGTGATCAGACATTGGAACGGGCTGCCTGGGGAGGTGGTGGACTCTTCGTCCCTGGAGACATTTAAAAAGCGACTTGATATGGCACTCAGTGCCATGGTCTGGTGACTGTGGCGGTAGTTGTTCAAGGGTTGGACTCGATGATCTCTGAGGTCCCTTCCAACCCAGCCTATTCTATGATTCTATGAAAGGGCAACACTGGCTCATGTGTACCTTGAGAGTTCAGAAAGTTTCTTGAGGGAAACCCAACACCTGCAGTTTGCTGCCAATACAGTATGTGCCCAGGAAAGGGTATGACCTGTCTGTTGGGAGCAAGAATAATTTCTTTTGTCTTCCCCAAGTCACCTGGTTAACACCCCAACAGCATCTGCTTTTTCACTCCTTCAAAAACTTGTCATCGTTAGTTTCTGCTCATAAGGATTTGATTCTGATTACTTTGAAAATCCTGAAGGACAATACACTGCATGGTTCAGTGCACACAATTCAAGGAAGGACTATTTAATATGCCCTTAGACATGAAACTGTTTAAGCAGTAGAACTTAATTCACTACAGAGGGTGGCTAAACCAGACACCGTGTTAGTCAGAGAGCTCCCTTTACACTGCAATTATGGACAGATATCTAACCTTGAAATTCTAAATATGACTCTGCATTTCCTCTCCTTCGCTTGCTTCCCACTGTCACAATGGTTTTACCTAATAATCCGATTATTTGGATTTCTTTTTTTCCTCATTTAGCAGTTGGATGTGCCATAGACGGCTCTCCATTTTTTATTTTCTTTATAGTTTTTACCTCCCCAGTCCCTGTTCATTAAGTTCACACTGTAACTTGCAGATGCACTTTCTGTTGTCTGTACACTTCATTAATACCCTTTTTACCTACCTGTTAGTCTTTTACTAAAGTAATCTGAGTTTAGCCCCAATCTCTGAACCCTCTCTCTGACATTCTCCATTCCACCTTCAACAAAACAGTCTTGACCAACATAATTGGTCATTATATGAGAGATGGAAAAATCTTAATTAAAGTAATTGAATACAATGTATTTGTCTGCCAAATTATGACTTCCTAATGCATTTATTTTGCTATAGCTAGGCTCCTGTTACAAAAAGGGGAAGAAAGGATTTTACTGCTTGTTTAGGGCTCTGCATGCACATAAACTGAGTCTCTAGGATTACACCAGGAAAGCAGCTTTACTTTGCTATATTTTTTTATCTCCCTTCTCTCCAGAAGGTCAGTGTATGAAAATGAGCCTCCTACTGTGCTTTTAGCTTAATTACAGAGAGCGAGGAACAAGTTGATTGACGACCCTCTCATGAGATCACTCATCCCATGGCCTCCACAATCTTCATAAAAGATCTGAAAAAACTGTAGCAAGTCATAAGAGGGACCTCAGGCTTCTGTAAAAAGCAGAAATGTCTCCAAACTGCAGAACCTCATGACAGCACCTGAGAACTTTCAAAGCTGTTTTTATTCCTAAAGGTCCAAAGCTCACTCCATTTTTTCATCTATTTGTGATTTCCTTCCTTTTACACTTCTAGTTAAAAACTAAACTGTTTTTATTTCTCCTAGAAAATCAGAAATCATTTGGGATATTGACCCAAATGAAACATAATCGTGGGTTTTTTTTTTCCAGTAGTTAAAATCCATAATAAACAAGTTTCCCACTCACGCATGCCTTGCAGATACAAGAAATTTTATATGTAACCTAATGGGTGAAACTCTCTCTAAACTTCTCCCCTTGTACAACCTGTGTGCTTTAGATTGCAGTGACTTTTTTCCTTAATACTACTTTAAGTTCTCAACTTACGTTCTCTTTGCCCCCAACAATATATTTTTATGTTGCAGCTAAATTTATCTACAAGTGATGAAAAGGGTTTCCTTCTATTTGTATGCTACATACACCCAGCAATCAGAATGTGATATGCTTTTGCAGGTATTTTTCAAGAAACATTGCCAGGGTAGATTAAACACTTAAAACAGAATTTTCCTGTATCTCCTGCCTCATATCTGGATGCCCTGAAGTCCAGTTTAACAGGCACTCAGTGATGCCACAGAAAGAACCAAACGGCCCCAAAACACAGAGTAAAGGAAAATAGAGTACAGTACCCCAAAACAGAGTACAGGACTATTTTTTCAGGTATCATTTTGTAACTGAATCAGAAAAACCTCTCTGACAAGCCAGCTGGTCTCAAGAAAGATTACTGAAACTTAAATCACAAGGGGTTCTTCAGTCTAAATTATATATGAGAAATACCTGTTGTAAAAATTGCATTTTAAATTAATACTTTTATTATCAGGGGAGCACACAGCTGTACAGAAAATTGCCCACTAAGTCCATTTCACAAAGATGTTCTTTCCATACTCTTTTTATCAGCCACATTAGCACTTGAGATGTAAAGCAGTATAGATGAGGCCACACAGGCTGTAACTCTTCAGAAATGCTGGGGGAGTAGAAGAAAAGTGAGAAGAATTAAACAGACCAAATTAAGTGCATGTAGGTGGATTACATTAACACTTTTTGACATGTCAATAGTTCTATTTTTTGGTGGTGGTGGAATTTTTTTTATTCTAAAAAAGCACCAAATAACGTGACTGTCTTCTAGGTCAAAAAGTTTAAAACAGCTGGAACAGAAATTGAAAAGCAAAAGAGTTTTCACAAGAGCTTGGAGCTATTTTGTTGAAAATGTTGGGCCTTGCATTCTGTCCTCATGTAGTTTTTAATCTGAGGACACATTTCCACAAGCACAGATTTTCCCAAGAGCAACATCACACCCAAGCTGGCATTAAAATGTTAATGGAAAAAAATTAACATCTGCCCACTCTTCAGTAAACATAAATTATAACTAACGGTGTGTTAGTACAATGACACTTTTAATTTCAAATTAAATTTTAAATCCAAGTATATTTCTAACAATTAATATTAACAGCAGAAAAAGTGCAACTATTTCTTTCAATAAAGAGAAATCTCAACAGTATTTATAAAAATCAAGATTGTGGACCAGTTTCCCCCCAGAATACTCAATTGTACCTAGTAGCTAACATGTATGGGAACAGTCATTTCCCAGAGATGTGTGTGAGCTGGGTCATGGACATCCCAGAGAAGACAGTGAAGCTTTACTACATTAAATATTTCCTAGTGCTGCCATGAAATAGTTTCTCCCACCAAATCAGTATTTTAAGGGACTGTATCAATTGAAAAACCCAACCCCCAAAGAGAATAGTGCCCATGGATACTTAAAAGGTTTCACAAGCAGAAATAAAGTATTACACTTGTGGATCCATCTTCATTTCATGGAGCTCTCAGTGTAAGGAGACTTGTGTCATGAAGGGCAGAACAGGCCCTGAAGCCCCAAGCCCCAGTCTAAGGAGTAACCCACCATATAGGAGAGCTCAAGATGCACCTGATCTTCACAATCCTTTGTTAGCTCTCTACAGTTCTTAATAATGATAATAATGTTACTTCGAAAATGCAACTTCCCCTCCCTACCTCCCAAGAAAATAAAATAAATAAATAAATAACTAAAGGAAGAAAGAAAGAAAGAAGGAAAATAGCATCTGCCATTTTGTCATTGATTCTCTTTAAGAAACTCTGCACTTTATTCATCTCTGTCAAGCATTTGGAAGCAGACATTCATATGCCCCAACAATTGAATCCAGCTCCACAGGCAGTGCCAATTCTTCCCTCCAATGCAAGGGTGACAAGCTACACTGCTCATAGGTCATCTAATCAGCAGTGAAATAAAGAACTGCCAGACCTAATAAAATTTAAACTATCCACCTGAATGAAGTATGCTGCACATACAAGACGGATCTGGGGCACTAAACATGCACTGCAGCATTTAGAAGCCTGACTTCAGATTCGTTCCTGCTTAACTGCTTCCATTGTAATGAGCTTGTTTCTGTTTACACAGAAGCATTTTGCTTTGCCAACATACCATGGTGTAGGAAAACATAAGGGTAAGCAAAGATTATGATATAATATAATATATAAGATGCTATATATAATATATAATATGTAACGATAATATGTATATTGAGTATATATTTTTATAGTATTTATTTATATATATATAGCATATATAGTTAAGGGGTTTGGGTTGGGTTTTTTTTTGTTGGTCTGGTTGTTGGTTTGGTTTGGTTTATTGTTTCATTTTTTAAGTCAATGGATATTTTGAAATCAGCAAAGGGCACAATGTGGGGAGTAAAGAATAATACTGTAAACAATAGAAATTAACTCAGATCTCCTCATTCTTTACAGAGAATGCAGGAAGATACAGCTCTGCTAACAGAGGGCAGAAGAGGCCTTTAGCAGGAGTCCAGCACCTGAAGAACTGCTGACATGATCTGACACATATGCTGATTGTGAAGACCCCCAAAAGCCATCTGAGGGGCACTGTGGCACCTGTTGGAAGCTGTGTCCTGCTGTGAGGAAGGAAATAAGCCTTAACATAAAGACAAACTAATTTCCAATCTGCATTTTCTATGCAGCCCTCCTGCCTCAGCACAACCAAAGGTCAATCCCTTCAGGAGGCAGTGATTTAAAGCAGAAGCTTTTGTCTTTTCAATAACCTTAGCGAATGATTTTGCTTGGGAGGAATCTATGATGTAAGGAAAGGATGTAACTGCAGCTGTGTTAGCAGCTACACATCCTTTATTTAACCTGACCCTTTTTTTTTTAGTAGTTCTTCTTTATTTGTTTATTGGCCCAGGGAGCACAAGGTTGGAACTAAATGAGAAACTCAAGGGAGTTTCAGTCAATGCAGTTTTTCCCTCTTTAGAGGCTAAGCACAAAGGCAATCACTTTCCAGAGTTCCTTAACCTCTCATCCACCTATGAAACCATATTCATCATCTTCAGCCCTAAATTTTTCTCACCTAACACATTGGTTCTTCAAGCCCTACAGCCTCTATTATTTTTTTTTTCCCCCAGAACTTAATGATGCTCAGTACTTGGCTTTTTTAACATGCAACAAAACATGAACAGCTTTTGTGTAAATAAATTTTACATTTAACATGAACACCAAAAGGCCACAGGAAATATAATTATCAGTCAATTAAGAAGTCTGCTACTGCTGAGACCTTTTCATAATGTGTTTTATCTGAGCACCACCTGTACTTTAATTGTACAAACACCACCCATCCTAGTCTTCACCACAAGCTCAAGTTAGAGTTTCCATGAAGTATTCAGCTGGTTCAGCTCAAACAAACTCCAGAATAATCAATGGACACATTTTAAACAACCTTTACACCCTTCTAGGGCAATGAAGCATATTACATTTTAGCTACTCTAAACAAGCTAAAGCCCCTAACATTTCTTGGATATTTTTGCCAGACTGCAGATAGCATCACAGTTCTTTTTCATGACAGATTTTTGTTGGCCAGAGTTCTTCCCCAGCACATTTTGATTTCACACGCAATGCTGGACGCAGTTTTACATCATTTGCAGATTTGTCCTGAGGTCTCCAAGCCTGCTCCTGCACTGACCTAGTGCTATTGCCTGGAACATTCATGCTAAAGCAAACAACATTGGATTTAGTCCAGTGGCACCTGGAACTGCCCTTTCTTCACCAATTGGATATTCCCTCAGTCTCTTCAAATGTCTGCTGAATCAAAACTCTCAGTCAAAATATATGAGATTTCAAATTTATTAACGTAAAAGTGTCTCTAGAGCTCAATTTATACCACATTATAATTTACTGCATTTTGAGCATGTGCAGCAACTATTATTCATGCAATCAGAAATGTTTTCCTGATTGCATTTAGGCAGTTTTCAAACATGTATTACAACTGACCTTATTAAATATGCTGAAGCACCACTTACACAAAATCACACAAAAGCACAGTTCCTCGACTGAACCTTCAAGTAGCACTTAGGAGCACGAATCAGTGTTAATTGCTTCCCATTTATCATCTCTGAAATCACAGTATGGGCAAGAGTTCTCAAACAAACAGCTGTGTAGGTCACATCTTGGCAAGGACTCCCCCCTTGCTAGGGGAGTTATTTCCTCCACATCCAGCCCTTTTTTAACCCCATCTTCAGCCAGATAATCTGAGGCTGCAAAGAACATGTCCTTTCTCATTTTCTGTATGCCTACTCTGAATTTATAAACACTCCATCAAGATTCAGTTACATGAAATCATCACTTTGGGAGCTAAAATCCTGAAGTTCAGGTTCTAAATAAAACCATGTATTTCATTCACAGAAATTCTGAGAGAGCATCTTCAAGAAAGTCACTACAAACATCGTTCAAATTCAATTGAAGAGTGTTTTAAAACTGCTTTTTACAAAAGTGTAACATGGTTCTATATAACTATCTTTCCTCACCTCTAGTTTTTAGAATCATCCCATGTTGACTCCCAGCAAAAGCATCCCAAACTACGTCTTCTAAGTGACATCAATTTACATGATGAAAGGACCAGGTCCAAAACTGTGGGGTTTGGGGTTCCTTAGCTATAGCAGCATTCACACAGCACTTAAATCTTACTTCTGAAGTGAATGCTTGAGAACTGCTTCTGCAGACACTTACTTGAGCACATAATAATTGGACTCTGGGAACCAAGAGGTGGAGTCTGATTGGGCCTAAAAAAGCTGATTCTACTTTGGCTTCTCATTTTTTTTCAGATTTGCAAATGGGAATAATACAGTGAAAGGCACTTTGGAATGGACTGGTGGGTTGTAATATTTTAAAACCTGGCATTACTGTTCTACTTTAAGATAGAAATAAAATGTGGTTTAAAATGAGGAAACATTAAATTGATTGACAGAAATATTCATATTCTCACACTTCTTTGTATGATATGTAGCCCTTCTTGCAAACTAGGAGAATGATGCACATCTGATTTATTTTCATAAATTTTTCTAGTTAAAACAGCAAATTCCCTAAAAGTAATAAAACCAGGCCTGAATGGCACTGAATTCCCACTTCTAAACCAATCTAACAATCAGGTGCAAGTCATAAATTTTCCCGAGAGTTGTTTAAATGGCAGCAAACATCACTTTACTAATGCTAACAAGGCTATAAAAGGAATGGGAAAGCAAAAGGTGAGGAATAAGAGGGAGTCTTCAAGAGGGAGTTGAAGAAGAATGAAGAAAATGGCAAGAAGATGTTAAAAAAATTAACAGAATTCTACTTTGAAATGTCAGCTCTGCTCAATGGCACTGAATAAGGAATATGCCAGGATAATCTGCTGCAGTAAAAGACACCAGGGTTGAAAACATGCATCTTTTTTGGCATTTCACTGAAATGGTAAAGTTACCAGTGCATTAAGAGAGGCTTCAAACGAGTGGTATCATCTTTCTCCATCATGTTCACCCATTATATTCTTCCCAGAAATGAAATTCCTCTAATGAGTTTTCCTCAGTCTTGGGAACATGATGTCTGTCTGTGAAATGTTTCACAGTGAAAGAAGAGCCTTGCCTTAGTTACCTTTGTCAGTGCATTTACCTTGGAAATATTTTCCTAGTAAAGTTCATTTTTGATTAAGCTGATAACCATAAACAGTTGTCAAATGTATGCAGTACTCAGAAAATATGGAGAGAATGTAATAAGCTGCTTCAGAATTTGGGGATGCTTTTTTCCCTCAAATTCAAGCTGAAGTCAGTAACATTCTTGAAGACATGCAGAGTTGGGCTGGTTGAAATTTTTCTGTTAAGAACATGCTTTAATTAAAAGTAACATTTTTTTTACAACAAAGATGATATCTGCTGTCCTTAACAAATGTGAATGGTTTGGTCTGCCAGAATATTTGGAAGAAGTTTTTCTATTTACAGTTAGATAAGGAAATTCTACTGAGACTACTGAAGACTACTGAAACCAGAAGTCTTTAGAATATAAGGAAAACATTTTTAAGCATATCACTTACCACAGCTCTAAATATTTTAAAAAATATTTTAAGAACTTTTCCTGACATATTTAGTTCTAATTCCTAAGTAAGGCTAATGGCAGAGAAATGATTAATTGACAAATATTTTTAAAGGGTAATGACTTTTAAAGGGTATGGACTCACTGCCCATTAGCCCTAACCTTTCTTGTAACACAAACACAGACCACGATTATGTAGGAGAATTCCAGGTGTTTTTAAATTGTGCTCATGTTTAAATTATAAATGTTCATTGCCTAAGAGTTTTTTGTAGAAGATTTGCTCCTAACAAAAAGAAATAGATATTCTTAACTTGGGAATTTAAAAGGGTGGGGGGATAGCTGACAAACTACAGCTACCTAGGTACAAGCAAGTGTGGCTTGAAAGCATGGGAGGTGTCACAGTCTCCCAGAAATGTTCTGCTTTCATTGCCAGTAAAAAAGGGATTAAGATATTTTCCCCTTTTCATAAGGAAACAGTACAGATATAAGCAGTACCCTCAAGCTGCTAACTTGGCTGAATTACTTGAGGATTCTGCACAGTTAGGTGCAGAAAGTGTCAGAATGCTTCTAATACTAAAAATGCATTTAAAATGAGGGGAAAGAGGTAATTTAGATGTAAGGCATCATCTCATGAGAATGTTGCAAGGCCCTGAAAATAGAAACAAAGCA
Organism: Heliangelus exortis; assembly: GCF_036169615.1. NCBI lineage: Eukaryota > Metazoa > Chordata > Aves > Apodiformes > Trochilidae > Heliangelus > Heliangelus exortis. Next base: position 3,477,115 of record NC_092436.1, on the reverse strand, counting down.
GCTGCCCATTTACTTTGATTTTATCAAAATAGAAGCTGGCTTGCTGATGATGACAAGCTGAAATTTAACTCAGGCCTAGACATAGACACAAATGCTTCTGATGGAAGAGATGAACTAATAATAAATAAAGCAACTACAGTAATCACAGCCCAATTTGAAATGCAGCTTGATGAGCCTGGCACAACAAGGTCATGTTGCTTCCTCCTAAGTATCCGAGCTGAGAATTTTAAAAAGGGAAAAGTCCTCCTTCTTCCTCCTGCATTGATGCCTTTAAGTTCTGTAATTGCCTGTAAGAAAATGTTTCACATATCCAGTAATGAAATATGTTGTTTTATATAGTTACCAGAAATTTAATAGATCTAATTTTCTGCTCTATTAAGTAGCACCATGACTGTTTAAAAAAAAAAAAAAAAAATCAAGGTATTTAATGAGGCTGCATTTTCTGAATTTGCATTAAATCACACTGCTAGAGCTCTTGAGACAGAAGGGATGCTCTGGAAGGCACGTTCTATTTGTGGAAAGTCTGCAAACCCTGGTATGTCAAAAACTTTCATAATTTTATTTATAAATTGTAGTATATAATATACAATGTGTATAATTATATAGCACAATTATAATAAGATATCAATATGCTGGTTGTATATTAGCAGTTCACTGTATGTTTATAGCAAAACAATTTTAATAATTTTAATTCAAACCTTTCACTATTTCCCCAGAAGCTGAGTCTGACAGCTTTCTTGATTTCACAGCTTACAGTGGAGAACTGTGCAGAGTAAGGCACCAAGGAAGGTTTTTAATTGACTTGTAGTCCTGCTCAAAAATCAAATGCAAAAAGAAAGAGGTAGGAAAAAACTCTAAAAATGTGATAATTCCAAAAGAAAATAAATAGGAATTATATCTAAGGAAGAAACTTATTAACACAAAATGTTAGTCCAGACTTATGTCTTGGAGCTCTGTTAAACTCAAGAGCTCACTTTTGCAGACCTCAGCAGGAAGGTAATATCAGCCTTTCATCTCAACAAAGAGGCACTGTGTGTTTGAAATGGTTTTCATTATCCTGAGTATATGTTAATCTCCTGAAACATAAGATACATCAAACAAACACCACTCATCCTTACCTCAAAGAAAGAAAATTCCCAGACTATAAGACGAAAATGTTTCTGAGGCTCTAAAATACAGGAAGAGAGACTAAATGTTCAAAAGAAGCTGCTAAAATGGCAATGTCTTTTTATGCTTTTCATGAAGCTGTTTGCAGGGCAAAAAGCTTTCTTTGCAATGGTTTGTAACAGCTGTAGGATGTCTCAGGTTTTCTGAACCCTGTAATAACACAAGGGATGGAAATTATTTTGTGCTGTATTTTTCAGCTACTCATTTTCCTTATTCTATTAATCTTATGGATGAGACTACTGCAAAAACCCCATTTAGGAAGCCAAATGAAGCCAAATAATTTTGGCAGACAGACATATCAGTCATTTGTGCTTGACACATTTCAAATGGCAAGGTTCCTTTCAAGTTTTGTTCCCTCAGAGGATTCAGCAAATGAGCATGTTTTAAAAATCTCTTCAGATGTTATTAACAATACCCTAATAAGAAGAAATAATAATAATGTTATTCAAGGGGACAATTGCTTTTTGTAAAATGAGCCAAATGAAATACTATGGCCTTTCCACTTAGTGTTGTGTGCTCTTTTCAGCTGTTCTTTCCTAAATGGTATACATCTTTGATATTTTTACCAGGTTCCAAGTCATGTTAAATCACTTTTAACAGCCATTAATTATTACTGCTATAAAAGCATATCATCCATCATATGATAGAGTCACTTGTGCCTCTAGAACTCCCACACAAATCCAGGAAGACTGCAGTGATCAAGGCCTTGCCCCTATGTACATACTGAATTTACTTTTGTTTATGCCAAAAGCAAGTCAGAAGGTTTCCCTGCAGCTCCCAAGAGAATAAGGCAGTGCCCAGCATCTCCCAGGAAAGTCTGCATAAGGTTACTGGTCACAGCAACAAAGTCTGTTTCCAAGTATAAAAAGGTAAATGCCAATGTGTGCTTCATTTGGAAAAAAATAATGCTGCTGGCTCAGGGAGATTCTTTCCTTCTTAAACTTGATGAAACCAGAGATGAAAGGTATATTTTTTAGAGAATGCAGGTAGCAAATTCAGGTAGGAAAGCTTCTGTATTTCCCTGAGAGCTCAAGGGGTAAGCTTAACACCAGGCACCTAGAAACTGCACATGGAAGATGTGGAGCCTTCCTTTGTTTGTCTCCTTTGTATAGGTGCACACAAGGGAGAAATCAATTTTATTGGTCATGTCACAGTTTTCTGAGTGAAATAGAACAGAGCAAAGAAAACCTTCCCCTATTATAGGAGAAGAGAAAATTTTAAAGGCCCTTTGAAGTACTTAGAGTAGAAACACTAAGACAGGACATAGCATCTTCTGCTGATCAGAGGCTGTAGCCTTCTCTGAGTTTCTGCACCTTCCTCAGATGTACCACTCTGCCCTGTTATGTGAATACTCCACATCCTAAAAAATTCACCTCTCCTGCTTAAGCTGACCCTGAAGATATTCTGCTTCCTTAATTGAAAAATAATATATTAAGATTTACAATTATTTTGCTTTTATAGATTAAATTTATTGTAATCTAGTGCAAGAGCAGCAAATGATCCATGGAAAAGTCATTATGAAAAACGTAAGGACAATAAACTGTTGATGGAGAAAGTGGACTCAGTTACTGGTTCAATCTCCTTTTCTGAACAATACTCAAATAAATCTACAGGCTACATCTCGTGTCTACACCCCCATTTGTGAACCAGGATTAATGATTCTCTAATTCACAAAAATCTTGCAACAATGAAATCCATTACAATCGTTCAGACCATACAACCAATAAGAAGGCAAGAAAGGATTCTTGAAAAAATCTTCAAACTGGTGCTTTCAGCTGCCAAAGAACAGATTGTTCCTTTCTCATTTCCATTACATCCAAAGCTGATGAGTAACCTACCCATTCTGTTCAGCTCCACAGTGTATTGGGCCTTTCTATCTTGAGAGAGTTAGGTTCCAGCTATCATATCCTCAGAGGTGTAAGGTTTTAGCAGCTTATTTTAAAACAGTCTTTCAAAGGCATCATTCCTGTACTGCTGTACCCTGCTGCTGTATAAATATTACCACCACAAGCAGGGGCCTTTCTAAAGAGCTGACTAAGCACAGAGCACAGTGATCTCAACTTATTTGACCTATTATAAAGCCTTTTTTTGACCCTCACATTGCTTTAAGCAAACAATTTAAACAGAGTCCTTTAAATATACTCCTTAAAGTATACAACCCAATTTTATTCAAACTGAGAATTTAGGAGAGCCAAATAACTTTATCTATTGGCCGTGCAAAGGTTTGCATTTGTTATGCTGAAAAAAAGGCTGGTTCATGGTGGGTAACTCTCATTCACTGTTAATGGTTCTCTTGTCATTTTACACAGCACTTCTTAAAAATTTTAAATTGTAGTAGGCAAGAAAATAGGAACCGTGCAAACCTTTTAGAGACATTCAAAGGCTACTCAAGATGTTGAAGAGTTGCACAAAAGCATTTTGAATGATTTTTACAAGTACTTTTTTTTTTTTCCTCATCCATCACATTGAGAGTTAAGTAACCATCAGCTTTTGTGAGACTTCACAGGAGTGGGGACGCTCTTCTATGACTTAAAGAGTCTGTCAAGGCACATCTCTTGAATATAGAGAGGAGAAAATAATGCAGAAGAAAACTTCAGTGTATTGGGAAGCAGACAGAAAAAAAAAAGCAGACCATGTGTTATTAATTTAATGCTTTATAATATACTTTTTAAACCTTGCTTTTAAAATAAATCTATTTTTATCAAAAGATATAAAAAAATTGAGATTGTTTTATATGTACATCTTCTGGCTGGTTTACAGTAACTATCAGACCTAGTAGGATCCAAAGGTTAGAACACACAGAACAGTCACTGCAATTAAGTACAAGCTTTCTCTTAACAAGGTTGATACCAAATGTGTCCAGTAAATAGCTTGATAATGGGCAACACCTGCAAATTAACAACGGCTTGTAAAAAAAAATGGCAAAAAATGAGACCTGAGAGTGAGGGGTAGTCCAGATGTTTCATATTCAGATCCCAACTGAATAATCTTCACCCCAGGGTATTGGATGGCAACACTCACCTGAGCTCCTTAATATCTGAACCTCACACCCCATATAACGCCACTTCCTGCTGTGCTCTAGTGGGAAAAATTCAGTACATTTTTTACTGTGTCTTACCAGTAGACACAAAGGTCACCAAGGGTCACCATGGCATGACAGAAAGGGGCAGGCTCCACTCCTACCCTCCTCTCAGTATATTTTCTTCTGTAGCCTGCACGTGAAGGATCTCTCACTGCTGGAGAGGGAAGGCCACAGCCCCTCACCTGCTTTGTTACAAAAATAATCACTTTTTCTCCGATGTAGACAAGACAATCAGACAAGGAAAGTGTAGAAACTATTCACAGTTACAGTAAGGTTTAAGTTGGGTTTGTGAACCTGGAGAATTTCTATTCAGCTATATAGCACAAAAGGATAAAAAATAGGAGGATCCAACTGTACGCTTGAAATGTTCCTTTTAAGCAACAACCACTTTCATGAGTATGAGGTTAGCTTTGTACTTTTCTTTGGAGTTCAGAATTGTCATTTGTCACCGTAAGTTTTACTGCAATTACCATAAAGTAGTCCTCTAATCTATCCAGTGAATGGAAATGAAGTGTTACGAGTATTACAGTAGGAATTCACAGGAATACTGAACTGTTTATTAGTAGCAATGAAGCTGAAGAACTTTCCACAAAAATGAGAAGTACAAAAGATTTAGGACACCTCTAAATTCTGTAATATAGTGATCTTTATCATTCTACAAATACATTTTTCTATACCATATTAAAGAAAACTACCAAAACTACTGACAAACGCATAGGCATTTTAATTGTTTTCTGTGGAATAAGAAAGAGTAGTCTGCAAGAATCTCTTCTCAATGAGGTCACATTTAATCTTGATATTCATTGTTTAGAACATTAATATTTTCATATCACATTGCTGAGAAGCTTTGGCCAACTACAGAATACAACAATAGCAATGGTTAAATAATTGCACAGCTTGTCTGTTACAGAGGAGTCACAACTTGGCAACCCAAAGACATTGACTTGGTAAGATTTGGAGCCCTTGTTCCATTCAGGACTGTATGTTGCTTGAGCTTAAAGTATACAAAGATTGTGTGCCAGAAGAGATCTGAATATTGACCTGAAAGGTAGGATATATCTCTGTTGGTTGTCTAGATTTCCTTCAGTCAATAGCCAGAAGCAGGCACTATTAATCTTGTTCAAACACAGGTATCTAAATTAGGTCAGATGAATTGCACCTGAGAATTAATTGTCTGCCTCACTCCAATGGCTGCAAAACAAGTCCAACCACTTGGCTCAAACACCACAGTTGTGTAGCTACCTCCAGTTAGATGAAATGAATCACAGTCCAAGTGTATCTTTTGCTCTGTTAAAGCCTGAAAGATCAGCAGCCTGGCAGAATTCTATAATGAAAAATCAAGACTGAAATATCACTGCACTGCTTACCTAGCAGCATGGACACTGATGCCAATTCATTTACAGAGGGATTTTCACTACTCCTTCCAGACAAGTTGCTCCTTGAAAGTAAATTCAGTCCTTCCCTTCAACAAATTAAAATAGTTTATAGGTGACTTTGCCCTGCTGAGCCAACATATGGTACTTCAGTTTAATCACAGCAGGTGTTCCTGCTGAAACCCTCGTTATTTTAGCTAAGTGTGGAATGATAAACAGGAAAGAGAAGAATAATAAGAACCAAGTATGGAATGGAAAGGTCAGGGGAAAGTTCTAGCTTTTTTTTTTTTTTTTTTTTTTTTTTGCACCCGAGAACTTTGACTCTGGAGAATTAATTTTTTTCTAAGCCGAGTCATTTGTGGCCTGGAGAAAGTCCTTCCTGCAGTCCACAAAAGGTCCTTATGGGGTCACAGTGTGGTGAGCTTTGTAGACCTCACAAATGCTGATACATTATCTGCACAGTTCTTATGGGAATGGCAGCTAATAGTGTTCCTACTCCAAAGGCATTTGGCCACTAAGCAGGGGTACACAGTAACTTAGTGACTGCAGTGACATGAAAGGAAAGGCAGCTTTCTAAAGCCCAGCCTTGTGACTTCATGATGCTGCCTCTGTGACACAGCCAGTGACACCACAGACATGTCAGTGTGTTTGTACTCTTTGGAAAATATCCCTCCTGCAAAGGCCAGGACAGTGGAATAAAGACTTGGATCTATGAAGATGTGATGGATGGTTTTAACTCAGTACCAGCAACACTTCAAACCTGCAGTCACTGCTCCAGCCCTTAGATGACAACTAAGCCACTCTCACCTGCTTTGATACTCTTTAGTCCAGTCACGGGTAAGGATGGAGGATTTTAGTTACACCCTGGTTTCAATTCTGTGTACTGGGTGGTTAATCAGGCTGTACGTGGGAGAAGGTGATTTCACTTAGATGGAAAACTCAGTAACACAGTAGCAGCTGTGTTGTACATAAAACAGCATGACTAGGCATGCATCTGTGGGTACATAAGAGCCAAATAACACCCTTTAGCTTGCACTATATAAATCAAACCAAGTCACCAGATTATATGACTAATATTATAATGAGGTATTTATATTTATTTGTTATTTTAAATGCTATAATGAGGTATTCTGAACTCAAAGTGGTGCACTGCAATATAGGAGACAGAACACAAAGCTGGAAATCCAGAATTCAAATGGTTCAAGTTTTTTCTCATTGTTTAAGGCCTTTTGCCTCATCTGTGTTGCACCAGTAATATAAAAATAGTTTAGAGATCCTGGCTGTGGAGTTTGTGTGCAAAGTCAAGTTCTGCGCTGACTCAAAGGTGAAAGCAGACAAGGCTGCACATCTCCATAAACAGGAGAGCAGCAGCAACATCACAATCATGTGGCAACTTATTCCTCTGCCTTTTTCTGGTCCCTCTGTTCCACCTATCTGAAGTTTTATAGCTGTTGCCTTTTCCTGGTTTGCAGCAACACTGAGCCCTTCTCACACTCCTAGCCTGGGATTTGAGAAAGAAATCCTCCATTGGGCCAGTTATTTAACTGCAGCCACACAGAAGAGAATCCAAGCTCCTTTAGAGAGCCTGTGACCAGAGTTTCAAGTGACTGATACCTTCCTCAACAACTACATTGATCACTAAATAGCACAGGACATGACAAAACGTTATTTTAGAATAATAGAACACAGCTTTACCTCATCTTACACTTCTCTGTTACCCAGAAAAGCTATAGGAAGAGGTTTAATTCACAGTCTTTCAGGAAATCCAGCATTCCTACAATATGACTTTCCTCAGAAAGCAGACATCTGACTGTGCCTGTCAGGGCTCACACCATTACCTCTGCCCAATGAACCATGCTGTAAAGCTCTCCATTTACCTTCCTCTCCCTGAATACCATCAGTCACCCAAATAGTCACCCAAACAGCCACATATAAGCTCCCTTCCATGGGAATGCCAGCATTTAGCACCTGACTTGGTAATGTCACAGGACTTTGGATCAGGGTGTGAGACCACAGCCACCCAACTGCCTGCTGAGACAGCCTAACAAAGCCATTTTATTAACACCTGAAAAGTGTAGAATTTTTCCCTTATTTCCTAGTGGAATAAAATTCCTAAATATTTGAAAACTTTTGTAAAAGCAGTTTACCATGATGTCTGTTTTCCAGCTGGCAAAATACACAAGGCCAAAACATTTTCAGTGCTCCTCTCTTACAAGCTGAGCCAAGAGTTTTCCAGAGTATGGAAAACCTCCACGCTTGAAAACAGGACATTTAAAAGGTACCCATGAAACATTTTGTGGTTCAAAAGAAATGCGTATTAAAAAAAAAAATACTCCAACCATTTCTATTCATGACAACCTTATTGTCTACAAAGGTTTTCAAGTTTTTATCCCTTTATTACCATGCTTTTAATATCTTGTTTTCACAGGCAGTCAGAATGATTTGATGTTTTAGCATAAACACCTGTCAGCTGTTACAGGCTTTTCAGATCACAGAGTGCAACAACTGTTTCCTCTGGTATTTTCAGAGCTCTTCTACACGTATCCTTTGTTTAAGTTCCTTTTTGATAACATGCCATTTAGAAGGATAAACTTTGGGATCTCAGAGTGAGCTTTCAAAGAATTTCAAATGCCAGCTGTCCTTGAAATCAAATCTTATTCTAGCAGTTCTGAGCCACAAGTGAGAAAGGAGGGCAATGAGAAAATAGATTGAATTCCAGACTCATTTGCATGTGGACTTTTTTGGCATTGCTGTTTCTATAGTGTTTGCTTTTTTCAAAGTACAGAAATCCATATGAGTGAAATAACATGATCCCTAAACAGGATACATTTATTTTCCTCACCTCTAGATTTAGCTATTAATATCATAAGAATTAAGAAATTAAAACAACTGGCAAAGGCATTTGATTTTTTTTCTTTTTTTTCTTTTTTTTTGGGGGGGGGGGGGGGCAGGGGGCTATTTGCCCCAGAGTAATAATTGGGAAGAAAACCTCAAATATTAAGAGCTAAACAGGTTTTTTAGTTCCTTGCTTTGTTTTCTGAACCAGCTTGAAATGGTTACTTAAAGATCTATATTACTACAAATTTGAAAGAACTTCATTACTATGTCATATAGAGGGGAAAAAAAGACAAAAGGCACCCTAATACTTAGAAGCCACATTTTACATAAGCATCAAGCTTTGAAATGCCAACCACATCCACTGAAAAAGAACAGTGTGTCCCAGCTCCCACAGAGCACAGCTCAGCAGGAGTCACAGGCATCACAACTGTTCATGAAACCATTCAGTAAGGACAACAAATTCCAGCTCTAAGGGACCATCAGTAGTTTTCATAAGATAAAACATAGGTTTTAATTGGTCACAACCTTCCTCACTTAAAACATTGTAGTAGTCAGCTCTACCCAATTTTGATTTGGCAGCTGCAAAACACAAGAAGAAAAGAAAATGCATCCCAAATCTGTCTGGTTGAACACATCTGTAGCAAGACACAAAACACAGAATTACCATAAAATTCAGGTGTGAGAAAACTGCAGGAGGTCTCTAGTCCAATCTCCTGGTCAAAGCACAAGCACACAACTGATTCATAGGAGTGTTACTAAATACCCAATATATACAGAACCTGACATTTTTTTAGATAAGGTCCGTGGTGCACACTGAATCTGGGGGGGTCATAACTTGGGCCAGTCATGGCCCAGAACTTTCAAGAATATGCTTTGCAGCCATTGGTTCTAGAACTGGTTCTGGACACATGGGCTCAATCATCTCCTGTTCCTTGCAGACATCTTTAAAAGATGTTTGCCCCACTTCTAAGGAACAGAATCTTTTCTGTCTTTCTAGCTGCAGAGGTATTATCTCTGAACTACATATGAATTAAACATGTTCTGATCTACATAGTAAAATGGCCCTGACTGATCAAGAGACAATGATGTGTTGATAGAAATGCTTTTGGGAATTTCCATATCATAACATGAATAAAAGAAACCTAAGTTCAGGTGCAACACAATTTATTACTTCACCCAAGAGAGTAACATTTATTTCTGTTGCTTTTATTGATCTGCATTTTTGTTATTTGCCTGAATGCTGAAAAAAACATGGTATAAGCAGAAGAGCCTTATGCTTAGAACATGCTTAGAAAGTCTTAATGTGCTGCACTACAGAAATCACACTAATCAATATTTTGCTTTTAGCCACTGCTGGAAAAACATGCAGCTACCTTTCAGAAACTTCTGTAAGAATTTATTAGGATTAAGAGATATAGGCTTGACTGTTATGAATGTTCCCTTCATGCCAGTGAACATCAGCTTTTTCTATGCTGTCAAAGGCTTTCATATCATCACTTGATTGATGCTTCTTGCCAGGTGACACACATATGAATTCTGATGATGCCTTTTTTTTTTTTTTTTTTTTTTTGTGTTAACAGAGTATCCATATTAAAGATGAAAAATCTATGCGATTCCTGAAAAACTTGCAAATATACAACAATAATAAAGCACATCACAATTTCAGGGAAACACAGGCTCTGTGTTCCCACAGTATTTGAAAAAATATCTGATTTACTTAACTCTGCAGATGCAGCATTATTGGAGTTATATCAGCAGATTTTTGACTAATGGCCAAACCTGATAATCATAACAGAATTGCAATATTATGATTTGTGGTTCTATTAATTTCCTTATTTCAGTGAAGTTCCATTGGCTTGAAAACAACAAGAGTGAATTAGGCTGAGAGCATCTGAACTCTTGCAGACTGGTTTGTATAGAGCTGTGTGGGATAGAAGCAGAGAAGTCTAGAATTTGAGGTAGTTATATAAAATAAAGAGTAAAATCGAACACTAAAAAATAATCTCTAAATCATTAAGTAAATGCAACAAGAGGAAAGAAAGAAAATTATATTTTTAATAACTATCCCAAAACATAATAGCTTTTTTCTGACAAAAGCTACTATTCAACAGATAGGCAAAATCACTCACTGTATTCCCAAAGACCCAGCTTTTGTCAGCTCTATAAATCATAATAAATCACATGCAACATATTTAAAGTAAACAAACACAGAACTAAATGACCCCTTGAAAGACAAATAATCACTAGTTTAGACACGGTTTGGAAACTAATAACATATAAATGGAAAATTATGAATCATACATGATTCCACTCAATTCCCAGGAGTAGTAATAGAAGAATGCTTAATTCATTAATCACTGGAAAAGACAGTATTGTTATAAAAGAAATGCAGAGGGACTGCTACATTAACATTTACCATGGTGTGAGATTAATGCTTGGCCTGGTGATATTGCCATTTGTAAAAATGAACCTTCTTTCTATCTTGGCCTTTTTATCCTGCCCTGGAAATCAGAGCTATGGTGCAAGTTCTTTTTTCTGATCCCACTTTTGGGTTGCTCCCAGGCCACAACTCTAACTTTTTATGTTTTAAGCAGTATCTCACCCAGGTACCAGCATCATAGCAGCATTGGTCTGGCAGCTACTCAACAGTCTTGCTCATCAGACACTGGACCTGGTGGTTTAGTGACAAAGCATCTGAGTGGTTAAGTGGAAATTTTGAAGTGTTAGTCAGCATCAGTATTTCCATACCTACAGAGTTTCTAACCTTGTTCCAGTTCCTTCTTTAATCCCTATCTGCATGCTCCCCATGCTGCTTAATTGTCTATTACAGCTTTTCATAATACTCAATAAATACATTTCCCACAGGCATCACTGCAGATCTTCTATTGCTTGACAGAATTACCACATAAACAGGAATATTCAAGTGTGCTGACTTTCAATAACTGAATAAAATCATTAGCTACAGTTGCATGAGGAAGATCTACAATCAAAGGAAAATTTTTCTGCCCCCAGATTTGCTTGCAGATGGGTCAGAAAAGCCTCTACTGAAACACAAGCTGAAAGAGCCAGGCAGGGAAGCAAGAGACCTGAATTCTTTTCTTGGCTCTGCCCTTTACCCAGCAAAGTGTCAAAACCAAAAGCTACATCCCTTCCTCTGCCTCAGATTCCTGAAGTGGAAACATGCTTTGTGTCTGCAGAAAAAGCACGAGGTGTATGAGTAATGGTCTCCCATTACTCCAACCTCATTAAGGGTGTTGAGTACATTTTCACTTCTGGGGACATGTTATGATATCTTTAAATCACAGGAACAGTGAGAAGGCTTCGTGGTCAGATCCAAGAATGGATCAAAGTGCCTGATTTTCTACTGACTCATTTTGTTAAGGGGGGGGGGGGCAGTGGCTGGAGCAAGGTGCCAGTGAAAATGAAAATCTGGTCCCAGTTTTCAAATTTTAAGCAACAGCTTCATTTAAAAGATCAGCCTTGAATTAAAATAATCCTCAGTCTCAAATGTCAGTGTTTGACCAATTAAATTACATTGTTAACTGATACCTTCCACAGACTTGTGTTTTAATAGTGTTATTTCCAATGTTATTATTTTAAACATCGTAAGCCAGGATGTAATAGAAATTTGGATACAAAATTGTCAGCCAAGGGATTTCAAAAGGTAAGCAGATTACCTGTGAAAAGAGTTTGCCTGTTAGCTTTAGAACATTTATAGTACACCTTACTTATGTTTTCAACTATTTCCCAAACATTTGGAGGTAGAAATTAAATTTAAAACCTAAGTGAGCTGATCTGCCCTAAGAGCTGATTTATAAGAAGAATATCTGCAGATATTTGCAAAAACAAACAAGGCTGATTAAGAGAGTTAAACTGGTCTCTGAAGGCCCTTTCTCAGCTCTGGCCTCTCCCACTACAGTGATACCAGCACTGCTGGGCTGCTGGCCTTGGGTGGATAAACCAAACTGTGAACTCCAGGCAGACATGAGCTCACTGAGCCAGGAGCTGACAGGAAGCCAGACAACTGCATTAGTGCAGTGACAGAAACAAACTGATAAAGCCAACCTCAGAGCTGGGCTCACCTGCACCTCATGACTCTGAGCTGATCTGAAGCACAGAGAGACTTCAGATCCACCCAGAATATATCATGTAACCCTGGCATCTGCCAGGCACTCGGGCTCAGATGTCCCAGGCACCAACTGTTATCCCATGAAACCCCCAAAGATCCCATTTGAATCTCTTCCCAAAGGATTTGCTTATGAAAACAACCTACTACAGAGCTAACCCTTGAACCAAGAACTGAAATGCAAGTTCCAGATATTGCCTGTTTGGATTTTCTTTATTTTTGAAATGTTTTTTTAATGAAACAGAAATTGTCGTTTACTGAAATGCATTTAGAAGCTCAAATCTTGGCAAAACATGTGATGCTTTGGGATGAATCTAACACAGCTTACATCTGGGCCACATTGGTTCTGTTACTCCATTTCTTCTTCTCACAGACCACAGTATTTCAGCTGCTTTGATAAAGCAGCAATGTGATCATTTAGGGAAAACATAAAATTTAACAGAAGGGAAAAAAAAACGAGTTACATTAGAAAAATATACAAAAAATGTGAACCTATAGCAAAAGGTAATTCATATTGAACCCAATTATATAAAACTATTTTTAATTTCTAATAGCTATAAATGGGGAAATAATTCATGACAGAACTTCCAATTACCAAAAGGAATTATCTGCTCTACAGCAGATAGTTTTGTGACACCCATAATACACAAGAAAACAAGAAGCTTAATTATTTGAATTTACCAGTGCTACAGATGCTGTACTGAAACCTAATTAAATAGATCCAGTAAGACTTACAGATGGTAGACTACAAATTGGGAATTTGCTGCTTTGTGCATTGTTTTAAAAGGAAGTTATAATGACCTCTAAATAAAATTGAAATCAACCTTTATTTTAACGTGTTGCATTGTGAAAATACACTGCAAATCAAGAAAATGTTTTCACCTTGATTTAACATCAACAATGTATCAGAATGAAAAATGGGATGGTTCTCTTGGTTTCAGAATACCTTTGTAGGAACAGTGTAACTTCTGTGTTGCAAACTTTACCAGTTTAACCACAAAGGTATGTCTCTTGCATTAGGATTTTTCCCAGAAATAATAAAGGTTCTCTTTATAATAGAACAAAAATTAAAATTAAAAATAAAAATAAAAACAAGAAAGAAAGGAAAAAAAGGTAGGTGGTGATGGCTTGCAGATTTTAGCCCTTGAATAACAAGGGTTGTTGCTGAACAATTCCAAACAACATCCAAACACTCAGGGTTGAATGCAAGCTGAATATTCATTCTTTCATTCCTGCATGCATGCTTAAAATGCTGCCACTTACCTAAAAACCTTTCAAAATGAAAGGAAATTTGTAGGTCGTTGTAGCTTCATTTATTGAGCCCTTGGGCTCAGAGTTGTCTCTTGCCAATCTGTGTCTGATTAAAAAAATTATTACAACTTTATTGCCATCTTGGAATTCCATAAACTTGCAAAACCCTTGCTGCAGTAGCTATCAAAGTTATATTGCTCTTCAGCTATAGGTTGCTGCAAATTACTTGGAACATTGCTTATTATTATGCTATGAATTTGTATTTCTGATGCATTTGATTTTCTGCCATTATACGTAGAGCCACAAACTATGAGCCTTGAGTATGACAAGATAGTTACTTAGACAGAAGTTTGTTGCTCAGGCTCAAATCATTTGCATAAATTCTTTTGCCACCCCAGATGCTTCAGCCAGAGATATATTCAAAAAGAAGGGATAAAATTAGACTCTCCTTATATCACACAGCTCCAGACTGACAGGATACTCTGCTGGACTAGAACAGGCCATAACTGGATACAGAAACCAAGTTCTTGCTGACCTTGCACAGATCAGCCTCTGTGGAATCAAAGACCTAAAAAGGACATTTTTGAGCCTTTATCCTGCAATTTGCTCTAAGCAATACTTCAATCTTGCTTCTGCTCCATTTATTGCTTCCTTTCACTGTCTTCATTAAAAGCTTGCTCTAATTAAGCAGCCAGTACATCTTTCTATTTGCATGGCAATATAGGCAAAATAGCAGAAGATCATAGTTTGGTTCTATGATATAGATATAATAGATATATTTTGCCTAAATATATCATATTCTATGCTATTTTGCCAGAAAATGAGAATATCCTAGATCAGTGATTTGTGACATGCTACTCCATACTGCAAAACTGGAAAATATGTAGCATATCAACCAGCTCTACATTTAGATTCCTGAGCATTAGAAAATATCAGGCAGATGAATCTGAATGCTTTGACACCAAGTGTCTCTAATGTTTATCATCAAATCAAAGCTAAATTCATCAGGCTCCAGACAGTACGAGTTGAATTTTATTGTCTGTGTCCCATCCCTGTTGCAGGATACTCAGTGACTGCCACAAGGACAGACATGAAAGGGCATTTCTTCTGAATAAGAAATCCTGGAGAATGACACAGCCAGAGAGACAATCAGCAGCCAAAGGTAGCATCATGTGATGAGCAGAATCGGCCTCACAGCAGAATCCAAATAAAGATGAAAAATCTCTCCCAAGGAAAAGCAGGAACAGTGTAGGAACCAAGTGTTTTACACCAAGGACTTCTATAAAATAAAGAATGCTGCTATTTCCCCTGAAGGGCAGCAAGTACTCCGTGTTTCAAACTAAACTTCCCAATGACCTCTCACTGAAAGCAGCCTGCTAGACATCCCATCTCCTTCTTCACTACAGAGCCTTTCATGTCAGGTCTAGCTGCATTTGGTCTCTCAGGTAACCATCCTGCAGCAAGTCACTGAAAAAGGAGTCAGAAGCAACTTCCACCCTGGCTTCCTAGCCACATACAGCTGAGTCCTGCCTCCAGCAGCAGCAAAAACAAAGGAAGAACTTGCTGGGAGATTTATTGTAGTCTGGAAACTTCCAGCAAACACTGACTACTTTTGACAAGCATGTCCTACAGGAAAGCAAACCAGTTCCTTCTGTCTGAGGCCACAGGCAATTTCTCCTTGCAAACCTCTGTGGCTCTAGTGGTGAAATACGAGCTAAATCATGGCTTTAATGAAAACTTCATGCTGGCAAGAACTTTATTTCACTTTGCAATAGAGCAGCATAACCCTTCCACTGAGGCACAGGCTGCTCAGGGAAGCTGTGGCTGCTCCCTTCCTTGAAGTGTTCAAGGCCAGATTGGATGGGGCTTGGAGAAACTTGTCTAGTGGAAGGTGCCTTTGCCCATGCAGTGGGGTGGGGAACTGCTTTAAGGTCCTTTCCAACTCAAACCAGTCTGTGATTCATTATCAGTTGCTGGAGAGGCACTCTGTCCCAACTCCTGCCAGGATTCAGCTCTCACCTGTATCTCCAGGATTCACAAAGATGTCAGCTACCCTGAAGACAGGCTCTCTGCTACCTATTGGTAGGGAGAAGAATGCTAAGGACAGAAAAATTCTTGAATATCTTTCCATTGTTTAACAGGATTGATACAACCAGAAAAAGAACTCTGCTTTTATACACCCACACTAAATTCAGCAAGAAATTTGCCAGAATGATGATCGTCTTTGAACAAATTGGGGTCTTTCAGTAACTTCTAAAAGGAACAGAAGAAATTAGATGAAACTCAAGCTCTCTTTGTGAGGTTTGAATTACAGCTCCTGCACTTCAACTCACCTACCCCCTTCCCAGCACCCCTAGAAAAATTTGCATCACCAGGTCAGCCGGTGCTACTTTCTGTGTGTTTTTTCACCAGGAGAGCACAATGTTCACTGATGACCAGGGATGTTTACAATTTCTCAAATACTATTAGATTTCATTTCTCAATGAGAGAGCAAGAGACAGGATGAATGCATTAATGTTTATACACGAAAAGGCTAACAAAAGGCTCAGTAAAGACAATAAACTCAGCTACTCAGTTTTCATAAGGTCTGCTGTTTAATTTCATCAAGGCTTGCTGATTTTAGCATTCATTCAGCAAGAGACAGTGGTTCAGCTCCAATTCTTCTAGACAGATGGCCACTATTTCCTGCCTGCCTGCAGTGGCTTTTCAGACAGGAAGAAATATGGGGTTTCTGAAAAATACAGGGATTCTTCTTGAGGCCTATGGCAAAAAAAAAAAAAAAAAAAAAAAAAGCACTCCAGATCAGTGACCAGCCTTTGTATTGTCCACTCAAGAACACCCCTCTTTACCTGCTAATTTACAAAGGCATTTTCATCTGAAGTGGATTTCTCCCTTGGGTGTGAACAGTGCAATATCAGACATGAGGATGTTCCTAGGTAGTGGGAAAGAACACATTCCCCAAGTCACTGCTACTGCTGAATTTAGCTGCAGAATTCTGGGCTGATCTAGACACTGGCTTATGAGGTTCTTCAAGTGTGCAGTACCTAAATGAGCTGTCACAGCACAGACCTTGGGGTTGCATCACAGCACAAAACACTAGAAGTAACTACAAGGAAATAACAGACTAGAATTTAGTAAGAACTGTAGAAGAGAACAGCTTCTCCAAATACCTAGAAGTTCCTCAGCATCTCCTAAAGCCAGCACACATAAACAGAAAGCCAGCAAAAAGAAATCCTTCATACTAAACTACCTTATTCTTACCTTCCACTCAAGCCATGGACAGGTAAGTAAATACATTTTGTAGAGAAGTGATTGCTAGTGTATAATTAAGCATATTTGAAAATAATTTATTTCCATTATCATCCAGGATAACACATCAACAAATACCACAGAACAGTCCCCATGACAAAAGATAACCCACTGGGGTTCCTTCCAAATGGAGGAAATGTTTCCTGGTAGCTGACAGTGGTATGCTGTATAATGGGAAGTGTCACTTGTGCCCTCTTATCTCATGTTTAACAGTTATCTATTTACACCAAGAAACAACGCAGCAAAATGACCAAGGACAAATGTATAACAGATCAATAGCAACCTTAAATCAGAAAGTAATTATATGGAGAGGCAAGAAAAAAGGGGGAGAAAAGAAAAGCAAGGCACTTCCAAATACTGTAGTATTGATCATTAATGTCGATGCATCAGACTTAATTGGAAAATAAAAATTTCCTTTCACAAATTACAAAGCAGCAATACTATTATGAAAAAGGAATTCAGACTAGAGGAAGTACACTACAGACCATGGTGGCAGATCCAGGCAAGAAAAATAAGTGAGGATAATTTTTAACATGATCCTTCTCTTTCCACAAGGCTGCCAATCTCTCAATAAAATCCATGTGTTCCTGCTTTGGAAACATTTACCAGATTGGGTTACAAAGCCTAAAACTTGGAGTCCATTGCATCCATGTCTGTGACACACTGCTGTAGAGCAGAAGAAAGTGTATTTATTTCTCCTTTTATGACCTTCCCTTGATGCTGATGTCCTGTAAAGTACAAGTGAGTGAATTAATTCTTTCTAATCATAAATGTCTCACAGCCACATTATTTTGCTCAAATTCTGAAACCAATTACAGTACCATTGGCCAAATGTAGCCATTTCAGTCACATTGGCAAACTCTTATCTCTGCCAACATCTTGTTATGGTGGATAAGAGCTCATACAGAGCAAAAGAAGAAAACCTGAGTGAAGAATTTTTTTTTAAGCCATCACACACAAAGCAAAAACATTACAGTTTTTTCCAGAAGATATGAGAAGAAAGAAGATGTGGGGATTTGCACCAGCTTTTATTTATTTATGTATTTATTTTTATGCTCCAATATAATTGAGTATAGTTGTAGATTTCTCACAAGAAAAATTCATGAAAATCATCCTTTATATGAATCACTGTTATTATGAAATTATTTCTGAGGAATATGCAATACACACTTGAATGGATACAGTTTTATTTCTAAGAAGATGAGAAGTATACACTTCTCCTGTATACAGCCAAGTATAACACAATTTAAGGAAACCTGGATGAAAAGTTTGAAATTCATCATAGCAGCCTCTTCAAAGGAAAACCTGGAAGCTTACTATGAATACCAATAGATCATTCAAAACTCTGGCTTTAGTATTCTCATGCAGTTGGAATGCAAACTGAAGCAGTACAAAGTACTATATTTGGGGCACTTTAAATGAGTTGTCAGATGAAATGCTAACAGTAAACCATAACAAATCCAATATCACAGGGAATAAAGTCAATTAGAGAAGACACCCCTCCACCCCCCTTTTTTTTTTTCCCCTTTTTTCCCTTGTATTTAGAGGCTGTTACTATTTCCATTCATTTTGAGTTCATACTGTACTGGATATGACATATCTTAGGGACTTTAGGACACACATGCTTAGGGAATCTTCTATTAAAGTGCAGAAAAGAATCCAAGGAGTAGCCACTAGAACAGTGATACCCACTGTTAATAGAAGACAAACAACTGTGCTGGATGAAAAGCAATCTGAGTTTTTCTGACAGGTTATATTTGAAGGGAAGGGGAGTATTGATCTTGATATCTATTTAGAGTTATGACATGACAATGAAACCCACAAAAATAATGCAGCTTATTTTATCAACTGACAACTTCAAATTGACCTTTTGCTAAAATCTAATTTAAAAACTTTTGTTCCAAAAGAAAGGAAGAAAAAACACACAATCACCAACATCTGCCACTGAGAAACATCTGTCACTTGATAATAATTTGACCACGGCAGGTACCAGGAACAGCTTAAGGGGAAGGCAGCAGACACAGCAGCAAAGCACGTTTAGAACAATTTCTAAAGGCCACTTGCAATAGTTTTCCTGTGTTCTGACTTGAAATGATATTTTTAAACCTACATCTCTAATTTTCTCCTTCAGGCTACTGACATATAGCAGAACACAGTCATGTTGAAACAAAATAGGTTTCTCTTGAGAGGATTATTTTCAGGTCTTTAGAAGGAAAGAAGTTTTAAATTAATGTATGAGGTTTAACATTTTCACAGGGAAAACATGACTCCAGTAAAGGTAAATTTGACGGACTTCAATGGGACCACAATTTCAACCTTAAACACCAGACACTTGAAAATTACAAGTAATATCTAGAAGTGGCTAAAAAATTGGAAAACACTGGGAGAGGTTCAAGTTGAGGAGTAAGCATTTGATTTTATTTTGATCAGCAACAGAGGGAAGAAAGCTGAACATCAGATACAGAAGCATTCAACCACATTCAACCTTAAGTTTTGTTTTAGGTGAAAGCTGCTCTTCCCATGGCTAATATTTCAGCTCTGCCAGAACTCAGAATTTAACAGCACTAAGCTGAGGAGAGAAAATACTGTCATGGACCTATAATAAAAAACTATTGAAGTAGGTTCATAGCAAGGTATCAACCCCACTAAAAAGAGAAGGCAAGTTCAACTTCAATAAAAGCTACACGTCAAAATACCCATGATCTCACAAAATATGTTTTGTGATACCACAAAGTAAAATAGAAAGTAGCACATTCTGTATCTCCTACAGCAGTCAGTTGTTTATTTGGAATTGACATTAGTTAAAAATGCTTATTTCCAGGTCTGCCTGCAGCCCCACAGCCTCACACTGTGATCTGGTCAGATACCAAACCTTGCTGGGTCAGGTCAGGTTAATTCTTGTGTGCAAGACAAGCTGCTACATCCTACCCTGCAGATAGCTACATTTCAAAGGCAGGTAAAGCTCTTGTAATTCTGTGAAAGTTTAGTCACTAGAAAATTTTTTCCAAATACTGTTTTCTAGCATTCAAACACATCTACCCCTTTGGCAATGTATTTATTACTTTATTACATCAACATATAAACATCTAAGCTGCTCAGGAAGACCCTAATTTGGAACATGCAAGCTAGCCCACCAAGTTCTCGACCATTACTCTTCCAAAGCTGAACAAATACTTCAACATTTGCAGATTTAGAAACTTGAAGCATCCTGTCTACATATTAAATACACTTGTTAATGTATTTTTACAGTGACCAAAATTCATACTGAGTTAGTTTTTCTGTTTGTTCCCGTTAGAAACAGCACTGTCCAGAAGTATGTAAAGAGAAGTAGAGATGGATATGAAGAGACTGCTGGTGGTAAGCTGGTTATAAAGCTCCAGCTGATGTTACAGATTGCTATATCTTCCTGTATCTTACACAAGAAAAGCCTCAGAAGAAAAATTACCAGAAGGCAACTGAAGAGATAGATGACATAGTCTGGCAGCTGATAAAACCAGTAGAAAAGCAAGAGAAAGGTTATGTATTTATTTTGTTTCAAAGTGTGAGGAGCCCAAGTGTTTGACCAGCTTACTGGTCATGCAAAGTGTCCTGGTTGCATTGGGTCTAAACATCAACATAAAAAAAGGAATTGTTGGACAACCAGAACCCATCTGGGGAAAATGGCAATACCACAGACTTTTATCCGTGTGGTTACAGGATGGGTCTACACGTGAAATGGAAGGACACCAACAACTTTGGTAGATTTTCTTTCAGAAAAATGGGAGTGGGGCTTAAAGAGGCAGTGCCACATCTCACACTTCATTTTTCCAAGCTCTCAGGAAAACTGATTTGACAGGTGAGTGGACCAGATAAGTAGAAACTATGGTTTTCCATGAAGAAGATAAGAGAGCCTAGGGGGGTTATTATGAATTTCTGAAATATGCTGAAGTAGTATCTTTCATCTGAACATGATAAAGCTTTATCAGGGTGAGGTTACAACTTCATTATAAACAGCAATTTATTTGAAGCTTCAGGCATGCTATTGAAAAAATAACATACCTATGCTGTCTGCTCAGTACTTGTGGCTACAGAAATTAGTTGACATCATATTGACTTAATCAAAAGGATGCATTTTAATTCTATGATATTTTACATAACAATGGTATGGCTACCATTTCCCTGATACAGAGTATGACATTTACAAAATCTATTAATTTTTGTAGCACCTATAAAATGATGACTATTCTGTACAAAGAGTTAGCTTTGGCTTTCAAGCAGGCCTTTAATACACTGTAACTTGCTTTACACACAACCAATGTTTCCTACATTAAATGAGTATAGATGCTTTATGTTAGAGCCTGTCCTTTATGCAACATTCCAGGAGGCTTTGTTCAATTTACTTTCAAAGCAGACAAAGCTGCACTTATTGATGATATCCTGTCAAACAGAAAAATTAATGACTTTAGTGAGGTTATAAACTTGCTGAAAAGACTGTACTGATCTGGGAGCTATACACCACTCTCCTAGGAACCCAAACTCCTAATAATCTGGTATCTATGTACCACTTAGTCAATAATCCAAGTTTTTATGGACAAGTGTTATCCTAAACCATTTGTTTAGCACCACATATTCATAGATATACCAAGATCAAACATATCAGGAGATTCCACCCATAAATAGGATACAATTCCAAGGAGCCAGACTGACAGCATTGGTTTGGATAAACCTGTGCTGCTGTGACTTACTGGCTAAGAATATTTGGTAACAAACTCACAGGACTTGGCTAATGGAAGAATATATAGAAGATACCTATAAAAAAGGAGGAGAGAAAGATAAACACTAGAAAAATGGAGGAAAGAACAGAAATGACAGAGAAGAAAGAATAAAGTGGGAAGTGCAAAGTAAAAAAAGGTGCTGCATAGTTGACTACAAGAGACACAGAAATATAAAACAGAGCATAAGAAAAGAGATGTAGAACAGCAAGGAAAAAACCCATGAATCTGAGGATCAAGTGTTAGATGTCAGGATGAGCCTGTGGTCTGTAATTACACTCCAGAAGCAACAGTGAATGGCTCCAGGCAGCACACAACTGGGAAAGAGAAGGTACTTGCACAGGCATTCTGAGAGCAGGACTGCACAGCTGTCTGTGCAGGACCTCACAGAGCTTGTGCACAAGTGCCAAAACAAGATTTTCAGGATGACAGATGCTCCGAGGTGGAAGATTTCTGTAAAGCTTTCTCAGCAGCAGAGTTACAGTCATTACCACAACACATGGCTTCATTGTAATTTTCCATGTGAGAGGCTCCCCTTCACTGGACAAGTGAGTCAAGTATAAAATACTCCCAAGCAAATGACAGCTTTTAAGCTCATCTTCACATCTAACAATGACAGCTGTTTGCCTGACTCAGATGGATGATTCAACCAGTGTTGTCCTCTCAGCTCACTCTAGAAAGGAGGGAAATAGAGAACCAGTTTATTTTTAAGTATATCTTGCTAACAACATTTTGAGGAGAAAGCCTTTAGAAAGCTTTCTTTGAGAGCTGGGGTCTTATTTAAAGTCAGCTGCAGAGATAAATAAGAGTAGATGGCTTCCAGAGAATCTGGAGACCATGCAGGAAGCCTTAAAGAACAGAAAGATCATATTTTGAAAGCATTGTGTGACACTTTTGGTGCTTAGTCAAGTCTTAAGTAAAGGCCAAGAGTCAAGCCCCTGTCTGAAAAGGGCTGTAGAGACCCATAGTTTTGGTAGTGCTGAAACAGCATTATCTGGTGGCTAATTAATTCCTGAAGAATCCAGATGGTCAGCAGACTCTCAATCCTTTCTCCCCAGTAGCCATTACAGATTTAAAGACTGTTCAGACTAGTTGGGAAACTAGCTGGACAATTCAAGGAGGCACTTTCTCCCATCAAAAGGTTTCAGAGATATTTTGTCATTCTTTTCATTCATTCAAAATGGATCCAGAGTTAGATGCTGTAATCCAAGATGTTTCAATTCTACTAAGATCTCCTTACCCAAGACATGAACCAAAATATAACATGAACCAAATCTCTTTCAGGAATACCTCAGCTATCCCTATATTGCTGATAAATATTTCAAATGCAGAATTTTAAATGTCAATACAGTGTTTCCAAAGGGAGAGAGCACTGCCTGAAGAAAAATCTATACCAGCAACAGCCCTTTCAGAAATACCAACAACCTTGCATGGAGCAGCAAGATATTCTATGTTTTTTACACAGATATCTAGCTTGAGGAAAATATGGTCCTCAAATAGGTATAAGTCACCAGAAGGAGAAATAAACAACATTTAATTGTTTTTACTTTCTCTAAACTATCTCCAGAAATCATGAGAGCTTGGCCTTGGCTATCACAGTCTATTATGTCCAAAAGAAAGTTCAACATATTACAAGAGATTCCCTCACAGCCTATCTCACTGCAAAGCACAGTAAAGGAACAGACAGAATACCAGATATTTCCAAGAGGAAACTAAAACAGAATCATAGAGTATGTCTACTTTAGTTGATAGCAAGGATAACAGTAACACAAGCACAGGAATGCTTTTTGCACAGGAATGTCTTTGATGACTAAGAAGGTCTTAGAGACCAAGGTAAATTCATTCTTTAGAAGACATCTTTATATAGAGAGACACTAGTGCTTCATACAGCAAACGAGCATTCATTCCAAAATGCTCAAAAATGCCCATGGATCCTTTCCAGTTAGGTCACAAGCACAATAAGATTCCTCTCCCAGAGAAGTCCTAATCAACAGAGAGACAAGCAGAAATCCCACTGCTTCCAAAATAAATCTGTCAGAAGCACAAAATGATTTAATGGCCCAGTCCCCTTAGGTGCAGCCATACCCAGACCACGTCTCAGAGCTCTTCCAGGCACCAATCTAGGAGCACTGCCAACTGCACAGGGACAAAAGAAGCACCAGTCAGATATTCTTTTTAACATAGGTTGGTAGTTTGCCATTTCATTTGTTAAGTGAGGCTGGCTGTGACTTTTAGTCTGGCATTTTCTGATTGTTATTATCCAAATTACAGCAATAGTTCCCACTCCCTCACTTCTGGGAATTTACTGTGAATTTTTGAAGCTTGATCTAAGGTTTATCTCTGAAAACCAGCCTTCTTTCTCCTACATTCAGTAGAGTACAAGCAAGACTTCAGAGGTTAAAAAATCCATGCATTTTTGCAGTGCTTTTCAGAGAGGCAAAGCTGGAAGTTAAAAATAAAACCATTTATGTAACACAAATGCTGAGGCTGAAATGAAGGAGGAGCTAATCCTGTAGCACTCAGCTTTTCCCATTTGCACTGTCTGCATGTGAAAGCAAAAGATAATGGGAGCAGCATTAAGTAAGCACAGCACTGAAATCAGTGTCAGATTTACAAGCAGTGATGAACTGCAAAACATGGATGCAAGGCTAGGGAGCTGCTGTGCTCCATGCAGGAATATAAAAGAAGACACTTCCCAACCTATGTGGTGGCTGTGGATGGGCACTATAAAAAGGATTTGTAGTTCTCAGAAATGGCCAACAGGACAAGGCCCAGCACTGCTGCTGACATTTGTAAAGGAGATGGGAAAAGAAGAGTTGCATGAGGGAAGCAGGGTGTAAACCCTACACACTTTGAGATAACAGTATATTTGCTTTGCTAGAAAGTTTGGGAAGGCAGACATTCATCCAAATCAGGAATTTGTTCCCTAAAGAGTGGTTTAGAATAAAAGTGAGCAACAACTTGCATTGTCCTTTCCCCCAGAAAGAAATGCTTTGTAAGCAGCAAGTGAAAATTTGCTTTACAAAATTCCTTTTTATTTTCCTTCCTGTCATTCCCCCAAATTGTTAACAATGAGCTGTTTTCTCCTTGTTGTTGGATTTCATGTTGTTTTTATGTAGCACAACACCAGGCCTATTTTTCTTGTTCTACTGCTGAGCAGAGTAACTTAATGATCCTTTAAAAAATAACAAGGCAGGTTTCCAACTCCCTTTCCCTTCTTGTGGTACAACCACTCTGCTTTCTCAAAGTATCTGCAGCCACCCAATAAAGAGTCCTAAAAACTACACTGCCAGCAGTGCTGGGGGAGTGGGTTAAGTGGTCTTAATTTCTTCCTCAGTTTTTTGCACAGTCACATTAGTGCAAGTTATATTTTTTTCTGAAAGAAACAGCAGATAATTCCCTGTTATTATAGGGAATGCTATGGAATTCTTCAGCCCTTCAAGGCAGTTGAAGTTGCAAACAGCACAGCTGCAGCAACTTCAGATGAACCTTTCTAGTCTAAGCAAAACATTCTTAACAAGAGCAGCATACTGAGAAGGCCCAGAGATTGTCTCCAAAAAAAGACCTCAGACTGACAGAGATGTTTTAATTTAGCTCTCCTACTGACCACATCAACTGAGGATAAAGATTATTTGTATAAAATTTGCCTTGGTCAGCAATGCTTGCAAAGATGACAGCTATAGTAAGTTGGCTTCTACATGATCAAGTATTTCTACTCCAAGATTGAGGTAATTTATGAACTAAATACATTCAAGAATTTTTAAAAAATGTCAGTTGAACTGAATATGGACAGACAATTTTTTCAGTCTTGTGAAGTAACTGGCAGAGTTGGAAACTTTAATTTTCATATTGGAAATTTTTTGAGCCAGTTTTACATGAAAATTAGCAATGAGAAAGATGTCTGGGCAAACACAAAACTACATGTTTATTCTGAGAATTACTTGTGAAGAGATACAGGGAGTTTAGGATGAAAAAAATCAAACACAATTCACAAGGTATTTATAGTTCAGCACAGGAGAAAAATAGGTGCCATCAAAGACCATTTTAGTAGCTATTATAGATACTGCCCAAAAATATTCCATACATAGAGGGAACAGAGGGAATGGCACCACTATTTCCACGGAAATATTTTATATCTGTACCCATAGAGTCTGCAGGGAGAAAGAATGATATAAAATAGTTTCAGAGGCTAAGAGAATATCCTATTCACTGTGACTTGAAGGTAAATACAGGTCATCTCACAGAGATAAACATCTCAACATGGATTCATTTATCTTTTTTTGAAAAAAAAAAATGGTGATCTTGACTAGATTGGATGGTTGCAATAATCCATCCATCTCCTTTCAGATAGAGAATGCCATTTTTCTGCTTTATTGATGAAAAACATATTTAGAGTATTTTTCTCTTTAGCAACATTCTGTTCTCCTCTATGCTCCTACATCTTCTTAAAATAAAATATTTTTAAGTTTTTAATTTGGGGAATGGAATGATGCAACTAATCAATCAGCCTTTGCATCCAAGATCTCTGATTGTGCCTGCAGGGCTACCACTGCTTTCTAAAAAGATTACATAGACCAAAAGAAACCACTTTGGTTTGCCCTCTGGCTTTCTGTGTGGAACAAGTGTCATAGTGAAACCCTGACAAAATCCTCTCATGTTTTTTAGCTTTGAGAAACTGCAGCACAAGTAGTATATACGTACACGTGTATATATATATATATATATGTATGTAAGGGGGTTTGTTTTGATGTTTTTTTAAAAACAAGCTACAGTACAATATTGACCACAATTTGAGCAGAGAACAGAACTGTTTCTTCTGCACAGAAATAAGGACAGTGGAAAAGAAAAATGGGCATTTTTTCATATTTGCCCTTAAAAAAAAAAGCATACATAACAGGTTTCGGCTATGCAGGGTGAAAAAGTTCTAAACTCATCCTTGTGCATCATGAGAAACTGGCATCCTGGAGATGTTTTGAAAGTTTGCATGTTCTCCATGCTTTATATATGTCCTACACACTAAATTACACCAATTGTTCCAAATTCTTTTCCTACTTTACTCCACCACTGTATTAGAGCACTATTGGTAGGAACAGAGCACACTGCTGCCCAAAGAAGCTTGCAGCAGCACATGCTCACTCAGTGGATGCTGTTTAAAACAAGCTTTGTCCATCTGTTCCTCTGCTAACTCTGAATGCTACAGATATCCATGACTCCATTGCAAGGAAAACAGTGATAAAAGCACATCTATTTTTTCTACAGTGCACCTTCACAGTTTACCTTGAATGAAAAGCAGTTCAAGCTGCCACCCAAGTCACAGAGTAGGAAGATCACACGAGGGCAGATGTTGATAGCTCCTCATCGGGCAATAAGCCAGCAGTGACTGCTTGGGAGTCCAAACCTCAGCAAGACAATGTTTATAGCTGCTCCCAGAATTTCACATGGTTCTGAAGTGGAGGCTCCCAGGAGCTTTGCTCACAAGAACAGACACTGCATAGGTCAGGGGTGGCCAACTAGACCCCAGTAGTATGATCTTTATATCCCTTCCTGCTCTCCTCTCCCTGCTCAAAAATTGTCCATTGCCACCCATTAAAGTTTCTTTACTTATGATATTCAGTTGTATTTTCTCCTTTGTGAGTCTTTGCACCTGGATAAGAAAAGCCTCCTCACATCTCTAACAGCACTACTTCTGAGGTAAAAAAAAAAAACAAAACCAAAACCTTTAATCTCAGGTTATAAGAAGTTCATTATAAGCCACAAAATCTTGCCTCTATCAATCATTTTAACATTTATTAAGATAAGACACAGGCATAATACACAAAACACCTCTTCAGGAGGAGAATCAAAGGCTCTGTAGAGAGGAATGGAGACTAGATGTAAAACTAGACATTTGTGTCACATAACAATCATAATTTCAGTCTATCTTGCCCTATATTCTAATGAAAATAAACCATTAAGCATCTTGTTGTATTGAACTTAACTGTTATATAAGCTCGAGGAGATTAATAAACCTGTGGCCATTGTTCTGAATTACTACATAGTTCCTCATGAGTAAATATATCTGGTTCAACTCTTTTCTTAATGCTGCAGAAATGCAGTTATACACATAACTGATAGTTGTACAGTATTTTTCCAATTTATAGTTATTCTAATTAAATGTGGCAATTTCTTTTTGGATGCTGTTGTACTGAGTGAACCATAATGTGGAGATTAATGGTTGCATTTAAGGAATATGGAAGAGAATTCTATATTTAAATTACTAATTAACCCATGCCTATGGGTATCTTTACTGAAGGCAGCACAAGGTGTTCTTTTATGCGAGAAAAGTTTTCTTAGCCATACAAAACATGAGTTTAAAAGAACAGTAGATTTAAAATTTTTAAGTCAACTTCACCAAATGTAGTTTAATATTAAAATAAAACAAGGTAAAAAAACAAGTTTTGCATATTATGTCTGCTTTAACAGGAAATGCCTGGCTCTGCTTCCATATGATATCAAACAAAAGGTGTGACTGTCTAATATTAAATAAATAAATATCTAGCTAGAATCAAAAAAGTCAGTTATCCTGGTGTCACTTGGAAAAAAAAAAAAAAAAAAAAAAAAGGCCAAAATTTATCCCTTGTAT
The DNA here is from genome assembly GCF_036169615.1 of Heliangelus exortis. Classification (NCBI taxonomy): domain Eukaryota; kingdom Metazoa; phylum Chordata; class Aves; order Apodiformes; family Trochilidae; genus Heliangelus; species Heliangelus exortis. The sequence continues at coordinate 3,448,596 of NC_092436.1, read as the reverse complement.
ACTTTGAGTGAAGCCTATGTTATCAAACATGAAATGCATTTGACCCAATAAGCACTGCTGTCAGCTGCTGGCAAATCTATCCAATGGGAACCCTGCAGACCTGTTAAGCTTTGTCTTTCTGTATTCCAACCCAGCACAGAGCTCAGTAGGAGAGCACCGTCCTGAGACTTACACGGCATACATTTCATTGTTAGCTGTGGCACTAGCCTGATGGATAACTCTGAGCGAGCTTTATCCTCCGCTTCCACATCTGTCTAATGTAGCTGTACCTCTCCGTACGCCTAACCAGCTCGGGAAAGTGCTTGGAGAAGCAGCAGAGAAGGCCCCGGAACCTGCGGGCCGGACACGAGAGGCAGGGGTCGGGTACAGCCCCGGATCGCTCCCCGCAGGCGGGGCCGGGCCGGTTCAGCCCCGGACAGCGCCCGGGGGCGGGGCCGCTCAGCGGGGCGGGGGCCGCGCAGGAACGCGCTGAGCGCAAAGAGCCAGGGGTTTACAGCATGGGAGGTCCGGACCCATACGCAAACACCGAAAGACTATCAGAATCGTCCTAGAAATCAGTGTTCACAGCGCAGCACAATCCTGTTTCCGTACAAGTCAGTATTTTTCCCATTGCCAAATTGTCTAAAATGCATTTTTATTAATATTTACCAGCTGCAATCAAACTCTGCCAAGTACCTCAACTTCCCTTGTACAAACAGAAACACGACTCTAAAAAGAATTTTTTCCACTTCCTTAAAAATCAACTCCCTCATTTCTTCTTACTCCTGCAATCATAATTTTCAGCATCCCTCCCCTTCCATTCTCTAAAAGTTAAGCAATGCTCCCCCAAATCCAGTGACCACGGCTGACTCTACCTCAATCTCCTGTTCAGCCTGCAGAGGCTGAAAAGCACATAAAAGCTCCTCACAGAATACACTGTGACATTTCAAATGAAATTGGATGTGCAGCCGAATTTCCTGATCAGGCAGTTTTAAAATAACCTGTGTAGCCAGATCAGTATCAGTGCCACTATCAATCCCCAGCCCGTGATATACTGAAACCCTCTTCGAAAGCTGATCTGAATATAGTTACTTCAACAGGAATTTTTAATAAAGCATTTTTCTACCTGCCCAGGAGAAAGCAATCAGTGAAGTGGATTTATGACACTAAGTTCATTAAGAGGACAGCTAAGATCACAGAATTAATTGATGCCCCTTGTACCTCTTTAATGAGAATGATTTCCTGTTATCCAGGATTACAAACTGAGCTATAGAAGTGACAGATAAAGACCAATTTACTCCCTGTCAAAATCTCTATTCAGTAGTTTAGCAATTTATCTGTAAACTGAATATGGAATCATATCTTAGCGTTGCAACTTATTGGACATAATTTGGTCCAAATATGTGACTCTTTTTTAGCTGCCAACCTGCAACAGCAAACCCAGGGAGGATAACCCCTGGAGTGATGATGACATTTCAGGGACTTGGTAACTTAGGCCCTGTGAAAAGCTGAACCAGTGAAATGTAGGTAATATAGAAACTGATACTGGTGGCAGCAACGTTGCCTTTGCTCTTTTTCAACTCCACATTCTTGTCTTGTTTGGAATCTATAAAATATGTACATTGTAGACTGTAGATATTTGATTTTCAGATAGCTTCATTTTTCCGTTCTTCACTTCAAGCAAGGTGCTTCTATTAATTCTGGCCAAACACCTGATCTTTCAGCCTTTTCCAAGTACAAAATGTCCTCTGAAAGTCAGAAGGAATTGTTTAATCTAACTGATCTTTCATGTACAGTTGTTATTTGTCTAAGAGAACAGGAAGATGAGGAATATAAGAATCAAGCCTCAAGAAAAGTCTTCAAGAATTTGGTTATCACCCTCAACATAAGCAAACTCTTTTGGATTAATATAATTTTTCATTATGTAAATAATAATTTGTTTTAATAAATAATAAATAATTTATTTTCATAAATGATCAAACAGCCCTTGAATAAAGAGATGTTACCTAAAAAGAGTTTTCATGCTCTAATTGTAATATTTGATCTCCATTTCCCTCATGAAGGGAAAAAATAAGTACTTTTACCTCTGGTGCCTCACCCCAAATGCAGGGGTTTTAGCCACAAAAAAAAAAAAAAAAATGCACACACTTAAAGATGTGCTGACTAAAATTACATATTTCTAGCTTCCTATTTAAAACCATACACAAAGAGCAAACAGTTAAAATATCTGGGACGACAAAAAAAAAAAAAAAAAAAAAAAAAAAGCCATAACCTTCTTGATTCAAAACACAGTATTATAACTAAGCTTAAACTTTTGGCATTTGAGAATGAGCCTGATTTTCTCAACCCTGATCCCGAACAATTTATTTGAAGTAAACCTAGTATTAGTTACCCATGGACACTTGAGCCTAATAACAGTGGTTACACAAGCAGACATCAGAACTCAGCTTCCTAGACTATTTTCAATCCATCCATTTTATGTTACAGTTACATGGTTTGACATGATGAATGGTTACTCTAAAAACCTGTAAAACATATTAGTGAAAACTTCAATCCACAGAACTATACAGCAGGGATATGATTTGTGACTGTATCCTACAGAACATTTCTTTAAGTGAAGAAATTATGAAACTATTCAAGGTATAATTTAAAATACATGGTACAGGAACTAACAGTTTTCTACTGACCTATTTAGCTTTGGAGTCTTAGGGAATTCCTGGGGAAGATGGATAAATGTCAGTTAATCACAAAAAGTTGTCTTTCTGTACCTTCCATGTTAATTATTCTGACATAAATGCCATTATGTTTCCCCTTGTCCACTGCAGAAGGGAAGTGTCACATTTGAGAAGGGCATTTTCAGTAAGCATATCTCTTCTGATTATGAACTACATTTGCACAGATCCAGCCTCATGATTTGCTATTCTTTTACACTTCATGATGCTTTGACAAGCACATCTCAGCTGTACTTTTCAATCACATTTATATTCCAGCCTTGTCCCTCTGTGGAGTAAGCACTGCTCAGAGAGACAACCTATGCTAAGAGCATCTGGGTAGACTTATAAATCACCTTTCAACTCTGTCCTGATCCACTGGACTCCATACACACAATTTTCACCCTCAATTAAATCTCAAGGTGGGGCTGGAATGATTATTTCCTGGGAAGCAAGCCTGAGGTGCCTGTGTGCCACTTCACTTGACTGGGTATATCCATTACCTAACTAGTAAGTTTCCTTCAAGCATACTGTACACCCTCCTTATGACCATCTTCTCTGCTACATAATTAGCAGGACATCAACAATTTTGCCAGGAATATTATATATTGATAACTGACTGAAGCACAGAAAAATCTGTGCTCACATTTGAGGTGAAGACAGTAGAAAATATTCTGGTAACTGTTAGCAGAAAAATACCTAATTTTGCCTATAGATCTAAAGACAACAAAGGAAAAAAAATGCAATCCCAAACTAAGTAGCTTTCCCTTAGCATCTAGGGTATCAGGTGATGTCTTGAAATTGGTTGAGTCCTTGGTAGGGAGATGACATTGAAAGCATTTACCTGCCAGGGAAGAGACATCAGAAGGAACCCAGACTACACAGATTGTTACCTCAAAACCCCCAAAGGTTCCACCAGACTAGAAGCTCTATGGATAGGGAACAAGACAACCATCTGCAGGGACTTCAAACTTAGTGAACAGACACATTCCAGGTTCTTTTATTACAGCTTCCTACATCATATTCTTTTTTTGTTAACATACAGGTTAACAAATTGAAACTTAAGTGTTCATTAAGACACCGCTTTAAAATGTAACTGTGGCTGGAGTAATAACCTTATTCCTAAATTCAGAAATAGGTTATTTTTGTCACCAATTATCTACTTCTTTAATTCAACCATGCAAGGCAAATTCTACTGTCCCTCTAACCTTCTAAAGCAAATCTACTCTTACACAATCAACTTCGTATGTCTAAGCTAACAGTATATTTTAAAGCAGGTCCTTTTCCTTTGTGATGCTGGAAGGCCTTTGGCTCACCAGCTACATAAAAATTTGTATCTCTTGAATTTTGGTGATCAGAAGTGCTCACGATATTCTTAATTTAGGTTTCTCTTCTGTAGATTGCACAATTTTAGTTCTTCAACAGAATCAGAAATCTACCATTTTATGCATTCTTACAATATATTTGCTCTCCTTAGAGTAGAAGTACTTTTGTTACCTAGAATAAGTTTGAAAATCAATAAAAGTACAGAGGTTTTCCCTCTCATCTATTTCAAGTTGAGCTGCCAGAATCCAGAATAAGTTCATGCTACCTCTAAATTCCATGACCTTCTAGTTTGTACTTTTAAATTTAATTTCATTTCTATTACTTGAGTTCTTAAGGTCTTTCAATTCTGCCTGCTTGGCATTCCAACCCTTCTCAGTATTGGTCATGTTTTCCAACTGCTATGAAGTTTCACTACCACACTTCTATTTTGGGGCTAAACAAATCAAAGAAAGGTAAGTGCAACAAAGGGAAAAGCAGTGCAGAAGTGTGAAGAGCCAGTCCAAAACCCAACAGTTCACCTGTAGCAAAGCAGAAACAATACAGGTCACTCAGTTCCTCTCCCTGCATTTCTGATCAGGTGTGAGGAGGAACTTACAGGCTCAGGAAGGTGATGTGCATGAATAAGAGCCAACATTGTCTCTTCAGTGGATTGTATCAGGCATGGAAGTCTATGATGAGCATGGGAAATCCAGAAACTCATCTAATAACACAACTATTTGTGCTGCTGAGAGCTGTGTGCAAGTATTTACCCACAATAAGCCTGAGAAACTTATACACACAGATGACATTTCATGCCTTGCTTCTTAAGCAGGCACAGCCTCAGAGCATCTCCAGGCACATAATGCACGGGGGTTTTAACATGATAGCCTGAACTGAAACTCTGTAAGCAATAAAACTTAGAGGAACAGCTTAGTTAATGCTCAGAACGTGGCCTGGCAGCTTGCCATGCATAAACATGCACTGAAACCAGAGTTCATGCCAAGATTCTTGGCTTCCAACTTTATAGAAATTCCTTATGCAGTTGATACTAGATCCACTAAGTTCATTTAACTTTTTTCTTCTGATTTGCAGTTTAATCCATAGCTAGTTGAACTTATTACCTTTTTATATATTAGCATCAATAATGTAACAGACTTAACTCTGAGAAGTATTACAATGAGTCTGTTCATATAATTTTGATTAAAGACAGGCCTAACACTAAGAACACACTTACTCTTCTGTGCCAAGCTCTATGAACACAATGAGAAGCACAGTGTGGCCTATTACAGCCATGAGTATGGCAAGTCACATAATAAATGCTTTTTAATAATAATGCTCTTTAAAAACCGATAAGAATTCACTTTGCATTTGAGCTCCTTTTAAGCCACAGACTCTCTCGACAGATTTGATCAAAAGATTAAGGCCTTCACAGTTGTTTCCCTAGTATCAAGAGGTCTGATTTGACTCTCCTGTCCCTGATGTCTGCTTTTCCTAGCCTCAAATCTGTACAAGGGAAATAGCTGAAGTTCCTTCCTAATGACTCCAGCGTGCTTACTTTATTCTTTTTCTGGTAATAATTATATTGATTTAATTTTTATGGTTTAGACACTTATTAAAATAGACCAACTCAGTTACTTAAGTACATATCAAGCCACATTCAATACGCAGATTAGGTGAATAAGAAGCCCATATTACTACAGATCCTGAGCTCTGCCCTTTCTCTTTTACAGCTTCAACACTGTTATGAGGAAAAGAAATACTATTATCCCCAGCCATAAAATGGGATGTAAGGCAGAGCTAAGGTTTTATCACTGGTGACATAGAAGGCCAATTCCAGGCAAGGAAAAAGGAAAGGAAGACAGAGGAATATCACGTTCAGATTGTAAAAAAAAGCTCATTAATGCATCAGACATCCCATCATTACTGATACAGGACAGCTGGGAAATACACAAGACTTTCAACAGCATGTGCTTCACAATATTGGTCTCACTATTCATTTAGAGGCTCTGCTTGGTTGTAAAAATGGAGCACTTCACAATTCTATAAATTGTGTTCAATTAATGTGAAAAGATTTCATTGTAAAGTATTGTTTTAATCAGACCCCTTGAGGCCATTTGAAAATGTTGACAGGTCATCATTTCACACTATTAAATTCAGTCAGACTTAAAAACTTCGCCTGATTATGTGGATGTAATGGAGACTTCAAATGAGATCTACCTCTCTGCTCTCTTTTCAAGGAAGAGTAATGACTACTGGGCCATTATATGCAACTACCATGCTGTCTTTGCCAAAAAACAAAACAAAACAAAACAAAAAAAAAAAAAACAACCCAAAAAACCCCAAAGGGTCATACAATAAAAAAAAAGATGATCAATAGCTGTCTTCTCAAATCAGGCCATATTGGACCATAGCTCAATACGCTGACCAACCAATTGGTTTTGAAAAGAATAACTGAAAAAGTTGAAAGAAATCCAATTTAAAATTTTATATTCCATGATTTTTCTTCTGTAAAAAAAAAAGCAAACCATGCAGCACTACAATGTTATAACAGATTTATGTGCACATCTGGGTGTGCAGATGTTTGTGCTGCATACACATTCAAAGTGGCCACACCCAAACCAATCCAACCTCAGCTCCATCCATACAGGGTTTCTCCTGTGGTACATAAGCACACGGTTATGTCAATATTTGTGCAACATAACATGACAAAATTCAGACAGCTACTAAAGATAATTATGAAAATTATTGCAGCCTTGCTTCTGCTGCTTTACAGGGTATAAACCAGGCCTTCTGTTTTGTGGTAGCTGTAGTATCAGATCCAAGAAGTTATTAACTGAAACACCACTTCTAAACTCCAGCTTTCTGTGCAAAGCTCACATTGAGAACCTTATCTAAGTAGTGATATATTTATAGTTACAGTTGGGAACAAAGGGAAGATAGGAAGCTCTTTTCCCTACAATTCAACAGCTTGGAATGACACACTAATCTACCCCATAAACAGCAGTTAAGTTGCATTTCACCAGGCAGTTTTTTCACAAATGTTGTAATGATCTACCAGAGCCACAAAGCAAGAACCAGATTTTTCTCCTGACATCTGTGTATCCAAGAAGCATTCTGTCTCTACTGGGAGCAACTCCACCTATACATGCCTTCATCTGTGGACACAAGACCTTTCACAAGCTTTTTGTATTTTCTTTTTGGAAAATGCTAGTATGAGGTGATTAGTGGTCTCTGTTAATTTAGAAGGTTCCATGGATAATCATATACATTCATAACATGATAGTTCTGAAGTCATTAAACAGAACAATTAAGATGGCTGGGTAGAAAGCTATCTAAACTTGGCATGAACTTTCCATTATTTGCTTTTGCTAGGCAGAGAACTGGTTAAGAATTTTTCCCACAGTTCCCAATCCTGTAGAAAGGAGTTTTGAGGCTTTACAGTTTTAGTTAACATTTTCAGAAAGTCTAAAAAGGACATTTTCTGTTGTGAAACCTTAAAATATGAAAGCAATAATCTTCACAAACATATTTCACAGGAAGAGGACTAATTTCACTCACAATTTCACTTGTGAGAATAGAGAAAGAGCATGAAAAGAGAGGTTGCAAGGACTCCAGGCATTAAAAAAAAAAAAAAAAAAAAAAAAAAATCAAAACAAAATGGCATAAAATGAAATAATAACTTTAAGCTCAAATGTGCTATTAATACAAGGTCTCAATTTGGAAAGAGACTGTCAGTTCTTAATTCAGTTTCCCATTTTCAAATGCTGCCTATTTATTGTAATAAGTTGCATGTAGACATTAACAAGTTAATCCTTAACCTGAATTCCCCAAGAGACTAAACAAGATGTTAACAAAGATTCTCTTGGAGGTCAGTAGAAATCTATGACTCCATATTAACTGTAGTGTCCCTCTATCAAACAGCAGTTACTGTACAAGCCTGGGCTTTTCCAGACACCTGGGCTTTATATGAGCACTCTGACAGTTGCAATAGGTGGATGCCATCAGAGACTGCACAGAAATATGCAGTCTGACATATCAGCTGATAATATTGTTCTGTTCATACTTTGTTATATTGAGATTCAGAGCAGTACTGTTTCTCAGACACAGAGGTGACTACAACCACAGGAACAGGTAGAGTCTAAGCCAGGCAAACAGGTCACATTTAGCTGTAACATTTTGGCTTCCTCTTTATAAAGTAAACTACAGTGTTAACACGACAGAGACACATTGTATCGAAGTGTATCTTGTTAATACATTATAAAATGCCAGAGCTTCCCAAACACACAAACAAAATCTTACAGACAAGCACCAGCAGAACTGCTAGACAGCTCCCTTTGCTGGAGTCACGCTGCAGCCACAGAACACAAATCCTCTACAATAAAGAATACTTAACCTCAGTGTGCTCAAAATGAACATTAATGGTACCGTTTCCCTTATCCAGCCTCTGGCAGACTGAAGCTGGGTTTTCTCTGTCCCTCAGGAAAGCTTTTTCAGCATGTGGACAGCAGAAACAAAAGGAGCTCCATAAAGATTACGTTTACCATAAATTTTGCCTTCTCACTTTTCCCAGTCATTGACTTAATACATGCAATCATATTCAAACTAGGGGAATTCAAGAATTAATCTGTACAGATAAATGTCATAGCACATGTTACGACAACAACACTATTTTCCAGACTGAAAAAACACCAAGTCAAAGCATTGCTTCTTCCATCCCTTAACCACTGTCAAAGATCTCAGTGAGTAGAACTGACAATAAAATGTTTCACACCAAATCTGCAAGCAAGAAAACCTTTGCTCCTTACCACCTTGTGGCATGAACCGGTAAATATTCCCTTCTTAAACACACACCGTTTCATAATTTTACAGCTAACTGGCTTCTTAAGCAGCTGGTACAGAAACTTCGCTCAAAGTTCCTCTCAAAAGGAAAAATGAAGACCATATGCTTTCAACGAGACTGACAACAAGCCCAAGTTGCCCCCATGGATGGGGTAATCAAGAACGCCGGAACCGCCTGTCCAGCTTCCAAGCAGCTCTGAACACCCTTCAGACAAGGAACAACCGGTTGCCCAAGCTGCATCTCTCTTCTACCCACACCTGAAAGCCAGCAGCCACCATCGAAGGGATGTGACGGTCAAATGGAATAAACAAGAAGCATGCTATAAAGGAGATCTACTTACATCCCGGAATTTGTTCCAGTACTTGTCTTTATCATACTGCGAAACGGTGCTCAGCCATTTGTCGTTGTCCAGGAAATTACCATGATTGCTGTTACTCGTGATGATTTCAGGATACCGGCTCTCCACTTGCAGGAAGCACCAGGCAGCGATTACCAGCACCCCCGACATCTGCAAGGAGAGCAGAGGAGCGGAGGGGAGCGGAGCGGCGGCAGGGGCGGCTCTCCCGGGCAAGGAAGTTTGAGGGATCCCGAGCTGAGGCTCCTTTCCCCTCACGCCCTTCAACAACTTCTGGCCGCGGAGCTGCTGGGTCCGCTGGGACCCCCCCCTGCCCTCCCAGCCTGGAGGGGCGGGAACACCGACAGCAAGCACGGTAAAACAGGTCACCTGGGACCGGGCTGAGACACCAGCCAGGGCACAACACAGCCTTACGAAACCCCAAATAAAGCCTCCGCTGGAGCAGCCAGCCCTGGCCCCTCGAAGTTAGGATGCCAGGGCGAAGAGGAAGCCCCTACCTCCGGCCGGGGCTTGGAGCACCGTGCGCGCTGCCGCTTCCTCCTCCTCCTTCTCTCCTTTGTGCGGCTGCCGCGGCTCGGGCGGCGGGTCGGGGAGCCGGCGAGCCCGGAGTCGGCGCCGTCAGCGGCTCCGGGTGTGCGTGGCCGGCTGCGTGAGCGGCGGCAGCAACGGGGCGGGCCCGGGGCTGAGCTCTGGCGCCATCTGCCTGCTGAGGGGAGGCGGCGCCCGCCCCAGGGAAAGGGCGAGGCCGGACGCCGCTCGCGCGTGTAACGGTCGCGTGTAACGGTCACGGTCGCGTGTAACGGTCGCGTGTAACGGTCGCGTGTAACGGTCGCCGGGCGGGCTGCAGCGATGGCTGCGGAGCCAATGGCGGAGCGAGGGCTCAACGGGCAACTGGAGAGGAGGTCTGAGAGGAAGGCTGGGGATGGCCCCGTCAGAGATGTTGACAATCAAGTCACAGAGTTGTTGCTGTTGAAAAAAAACCTTCGAGGTCATAAAGTCCAATTCTTAACCCAGAACTGCCAAGTCCACCGCTAAACCATGTCCCTCAGCACCACAGCTACACAGGTTTTAGATCCCTCTGTGGAGTCATCGCTCAGTACACCACTGCCCTGGGCAGCCTGTTCCATATTCAGTCGAAACCTCCTCTGGTACAACTGGAGTTCTTTCTTTTCCTCTTGTCTCTTGCTTGTTAGCTGGGACAAGAGACCAACCCCCACCTCATTCCAGCCTCCTTTCAGGTGGTTGTAGAGAGTGAGATCTCAGCCTCCTTTTCTCTGGGCTTAACACCGCAGTTCCCTCACCTCTTCCTCATCAGACTCGTGCTCCTGACCTTTTGCCAGTTCTGTTTCCCTTCTCCAACATCTCAATGTCCTTGTAATGAGGGGCCCAAAACTGAACACAGGTACCAAGTGTGGCCTCACCAGTGACAAGTGATGATGCAGGAGTCCCCACTACTACTTCAGCCTGGAGTTACAGAGCCATAAAACTGGCCTCAAAAATATTAAAAAAAAAAAAAAAAAAACCACCACAAACAAAAGCCAACCAACCAACCAAAAAACCCAACCAACAGACATCAGCTTTTATAATCCCTGAGCAGGATGTAACTGGATTGAGTCAATAGTTTTTCAATTTACAAAATTTTAACGTTTCAAAGGCACAGAAGTAATCCCAAGTTTATTAATTTCTTTTGACAAGAAACTTTCCTTAGCTGGTCATCACACCCCACACTGTGGGGAGGTTTCTGCTCCCCATGAAGTACGGGATTGCCCAGGTCATCGGAAAGGGTTTAAGGGAAAGCCATCTTCCATTTTTTAAAGTTGGGAGAAAAATTATGAGGGGAACTACATACTACATACTAGTCCATACTAGTCTTGATCAGCAAGAAAGAACAACTGAGGAGGTGGGAGAGAGGGATGGGCAATTTTCCACATCAGGACTTGGGTGGGTTTTGCTCTGTCCCTCCTCAAAGCCCATGAAGAAGCCACTCTTCCTCCTCTTACTTCTGAGCATGTCAAAGGACAGGAAAGAGGGAAATTTCACATTCACAGTTAATTTTCAAAATAGGGGGGAGACATAGGGGGAGACTCTCTTACTGAGGATTCTTACTTTCTGAACCTGGTTACAGAGAGAACTCATCCCCTGCTAATAAATATGATGCCCAAAAGTTAGGACTTATACTTTTTCTGATCATTTTAAATACAGCTGTGAGTATTTTAAATACATACTGTGAGTATGTATTTTTCATGTACGGTTCATTGAACTGTCTTGTTTGTCTCCAAGAAAACTATCAACAGGGTTAGATGCACTTTGTTCACGCAGACACATTAGGTGTTTGGTAACACAGGAAAGGATCACATTTATTAACTTTTTTTACTGCTGTGTCTGAGCACTGGTCTATTCTGTTCCTATATCTGATTTTAAGTACAATCCCTAAATATCATGCAACCACAAAAAAAGCCTCAGGGGAGAGAAAAAAACAGTGAGGTTTTATTAATTTTAACAGCAGAGAACAATTGCACAGGCACGTAAGTACCTCACACTGCAGTCTCCCCTTGGTGAATATACAATCTAATGAAAGCTACATGCCTGCAGGAGGGCAAAATATAACCCAATAAAAGCAACAAACAAAAGAAATCCAAACCAAAACCCTGCAGATTTGGATGTAAACCCATGTCCAAATGCCTTACTCTACTTTCACTCCTATATTGGACTATACCATTCTTCTGATGGTGGTCCAGGGCAGGTATTCCTCTCAATATATCTGTTGTACACAGACTTTCTTAGCTGTTAGTTTCAGTAGCAGACATCTAACAGTGATAGGTTTATAACTTCTACCTGCCAGGCTGAACACAAGCTTTTATCTTTCTTACTTAAATTAACAGAGTGCTGTGCAGTTTATTCTGTATGAGTCTCTTCTGTAAGGCTTTCAACAACAGAGAATTTACCTTCTCTGTGAAGACATTAATGATCTTGCATCATTTTCCTTCTCATTGTTAAGGGATTTCCCCAGTGAGCTAACAAAAATCTATTGCCATTCATCAATATGCAGTTCCACTTGGCTCCCGTGCTTCACCCCAGACACTGCTGCATTTCAGCACTGCCATACCTGCTGCATATTTGAGGATTCTGATGCACAAAGGACTCATCAGTGCTTATCAGTTTTGATGAGTTACTGCTTTCTTGATCCCACCCAAGGTCAGACCAACTTAATCCTTCATTGAACTTTTTTTCAAGTAATGGATTGCTGGTAAAAAGCAGCAGAAGATTGTTTCCCCCCAAACCTGCTGGAGTTCTACCCATTATATATTGATAGCAGCAGTGAGTTCATCCCTGTAAAACACACTTGTTGGTGAAATAAACCAGGCTCAGTCCTTCAGTGACTTCAGTACAGTTGACTTCAGATAGGGTGAAGCAGGCTGACATCCTTGCCAAAGACCTGAATGATAAATTACAGAAACACTGTATACAAAGTGAGTAATTATATTCTTACTTGTAGCATTTATGTCAGAAATGTGTCTTCACTTATTTCATGACTTCATAATCCCATATTCAAAACATGACTAATCTTTCTTGATCCACTAAAACACAGGCTTCCTGTTTAATCCTGATAGCAATCTTTCTCACTCTGCAGCTGCAGCATTTTACCTCTACACTGTTTATCATCCATGACTAGAATTGAAACAACCTTGTCAGCTGGTTTTTATCTCTGGACAGCGTTATAATTACCTCTAATTCTGAACCAATAATGTATCTCTCTATAGCTGATGATTCAACTTTTTGGTATTTTTTAATGTAAAAATCTCTTTTTTTCCAAGTTAGAAGAACTGAAGAGTTTAAAAATATTTTTATTATATATTTATTATGCCACAGTGTTGATTTTGGATACTATTTGATCAGAAGTTATAATTACAACCGTGCCCTGCCAGCTCCTCCATGCTGTAACCTGTCCAACAGAACCTTCGGGTGCAGAAAGGATTTCACACATACATGAACCAAGGGCCAGATCTCAGCTCCAGCTGCCTTTTCCTGTTCCCCATGTAGAGGAATGTTACAGTTCTCTTAATAAGGCACTTTGGGACTCTCAGTTAATAGATGAAGCCTTCAAGACCAGCTTTGCAGGCAACATAACCGAGCACGTTAACTTCCCTCAAGACCAAAACAAGGATACCTGGACAGCCAAGCCATCCCCTCCTGTCCACTTGAACTTGTCCCACATCATAACCAGCAGCCAGCAGCTGTGTACCCATTAGGGTAAAGTCAGTGGCAACAGCACATAGGTTTCATCATGTAAAGAATTTTGCTTTCCCTATTTTACTTACATGACACCGAGACCTTCATGATTGCTTCCACAGTTCTTGTGGCAGTGGCTGCAGCCTTTGTGGTAGAGCCTTGAAAATCTTCGGTGGACTTCAATTAATGGTTTTTCCCCTCTTGTGAGGCACAATCCCATTGACTTATTTTTTATAAAAGCATTTGCCCTGGAAAGGAAATCTTTACGGTAACAAACATTTTAAGTACATTTCTATACTTTGCTGTGTACCAGCATCATTCACTACTGGATTAAGAAAAACCAGTCCTTTTAATTTAACTGTGTTTTGAAATATATCACAAAAAAGCTACATGCAGTGGCACAGACCTTTACTTAACATCCCTTTGTATCCTTTTAATAGACAGGAGTTTTATTTCCTCCTGTAATTCTCAGAACTGCAGATTCAGCTTTGTTAGCTCTGCTGGGCAATTGTGCAGAAAAAAACTAATTTAAGGTGTGCAATAAGTGATTGCTGGCTTATACAAAGTTCCTGAGACATTTGTCCATTTTACAACACTGTCATTCCTCTTCTTTAGAAATACTATAAATACAGGTTCTGATTTGACCTTTTCATTTGCTTTTGCTCCTGGTCTCTTCTCTATATAGGACAGCTTTATTTTACTGCAACACTGCCTGGAATTTTGCAAGATTTTGCTGAATGCTTGCAACCAGAAGTGCTGTGAGGATGTCATGCAGGCAGGAAATGATGTATTTCTAGCAGACAAAGCAGCAGCTACTTTAGAGATATTGCATTTGGTGCAGTCACCTGTGTTCTTGTCCTGAAGCACTTAACCCCAGTGTCAGTGATTTCAGTGTAAGAGAAAACATCCGTTGACCTGGAAAGATCCTATAACAGGTTCTGCAATCTATTTGCTAGTGTGTATTAGTTGTAATAACCCAGATTAAAGTGAATTGAAATACTGGCAAGTCCTGGGCAGGATAGAAGATGAATGCAGTTTATGGTAGAGATGTTTATGAAACAAAACAACTCAAAGAAAAAAACTGTAAAAACAACAAAGAAATGAAGTAACTTACCACCTACAGAAGTTGGAGGTGGATTTCGGGACTGAGTTTTTCCCACCTGACAAAGCTGTCTTGCTCCCAGGTGTCTAGAAGAGAAAAGAGAAAAATACATTTAAAGTTGAAAAGACTTGTGTTCACATTACAGCATCATCAAATACAAAGCTACATTTAAACTGAAAGATGAGATTGAGGCAGGTATTCACAATGTTTAACTTTTGCCTTCTCAGGCTAATCCTCAATTTCCTCTGTCACACAGAATAAGAAACAAGTTCTTCAGAATGATGTCTCATGGCAGAACTCTGTCCTAGCCACTGTGGATTGTTTTCTGAAGGATGTTATTGATGCTGGAAAGCTCCTGCAAAATCAGAGGCACATCAGGTAAAACTTAGGCCTTGTGATTACTGTTCAAAAGGCCTGCAGCCAAGCATTAAAAAAAATAACTTTACCAGCATGAATCAGTCTATTTGGATCATATCAGAACATTAATCAATCTAAAGACTAAGTGTTCAGTGGGAGGATAATCCCTGCATATCTGACAAAGGGTTGTGCATTCTTATCTTCCTAGTGGGTATGGTGATAATGACAAAAGTAATTTTATGGTATTCCACAAAGTATCTTGTAAAATGGCAACCTTATTTTATAGTGGCTTTTATTACTACTGGAACTTTTACTGGGAATTGCATCACAAAAATCAGTTAACATAAATATTGCAGTGAAAAGCTTTATTGCCAGAGTTAACTCTTCCAATGCAGCCTTCATTTTCAGATGGAAAAGGTCATTAGAATTAATTTCTTCCTCAGTCTTCCTACTTAGAGAGGATGAAACACTGGTATGAAGTTTTGTAGCTGTGTTCATCCTGAAAAACATGATCCCAAGATTTGCCACTGTCAGGCAGTCTTAGAGACCTGCTTTAAGCCCTCTCTATGATATATATATGAACAGAAACAGAAATTTGGAGATTGACATGTGGAAAAAAGGGTTTGCTTGATATTTACTCTGGTAAGATCCCTGAGACACCACAACACCAAGCAATGATAAATAACACCATTTACATTAATAGTCAGATTCCAGAAATTACATTTGCATGGAAGATGGAGCATTATTAATGACTGAACTACAAAAATTGAATTTGCATTCATATAAATGTTAAAGAAATCTGTAGTGGGCTTGTTCTTTCCCCATGTTATCGTTTCCTTCTTTTTAAACATTCTCAGTTTTACCCATTTTTGCTATGTTATTTTCTCTAACATGATCTTATGCAGTCTTTCATTTTGAGCTCTTTATGGTTCTTTATGATAATTTCTTTTATTCTTTTTTTATTCTTTCATCTACTTCACTCTTGCCATCATCCCCCTTTACTCTTGCTCATATAAACACCCAAAATCCTTACAAAAGCAGCAGCTTTCCTGATTACATCCCCAGTCTGGAAGCATTGCTGCTTGATGGACCAAGAGTTCTACAACATCTTGCAGCTTCAGAGGCCAGGCTTGGCATCAGCCCAGTTACATATGGTTAACATCAGATTTGAATTTGCTGAGTAGCATAAAATCAACAAGAACCGGGGATTTATTGTACCAAACAATCTTCTGGTTCTTAGTAAACCTTTTTTCCATTAAAGAAAATAAAACAAAAGTATTGATGCCCACAGATGAGGCCAATAAAGATGAGCCACAGAAGAGTTGTAATGGTTTGCATACTCCTAAACACTTCTCAGTCTTTGTGGCTGCAATGTTTTCCTGTGGGGGATGGTGTTAAGAATGTACTAGAATGAAATACTCTCAGATAACGTAGAGAAACAATTTTCTTTCCCCCTGCTGCCACATTTTAGGCATGAAGCTAAAGATCTCTAAGGAAGCTGATGATTCTCTTTGCCAATAACTTGAACCCTTACAGAAAAAACAAATGCTGCTCTATGCAGTCACCAAGTCCCATGAAGTTAGTGTTCTCTAAATGAAGAGTCTGGGGAAGGAGAGAAGAGAAACAATAGGTGTGGCAATAACTGAGAGAGATAAAAGGTGCAAGCCAGGCTCAGAGTCAGTGGCTGCTTGCACCCTGGGTAGCTGTGAGAAACTTGAGGACTGTGGACCAGGGGTGGCAGGAGGATTCTGAACACTGGATTCTCAGAGTCAGCTTCAGGCCTCGGGATGCTGAAGGTGACAACAATTTGGCCATTGGGTCAGATCTGCTACAAACTTACACTTCAGTATTTACCCCAGGAGTATTTACTCCCTAGGCTTGGCCCGGACAGAGCCTGATGCAGCAAGCAGTCCTGCTGCTGGAAACAGCCCATTCAGTCATGTGTAGTTTAAGCAAATCATTGCACGAGGGACAGTATTCTGCAAAAATGTGTTTGTCACAAAACAGACAAAATTTTTTAAAGAATTCCAAACATCTTCCTCTGCCTTAAGAAATTACTGAATTGTCTATGATAACAGGATTATAAAAACAAAGGACAATAACCCCCAAACCCTGATAATATTCTTAGAGGCAGGAATTATAAGGAGGAAAAAGCCATATGCTTGGTGACACTCTAGAAACGTGGAGGATGCAAAAACTTCACCTTGTGTCAGCAAGCATGGAAACTGCCAGAAGGGAAGGCAGACAGACAGTGGCCTTATTTCTCACAGTAAGTGATTCTGAAGTGATTCTGAAGTGCTTGATGTGTTTCCAGTTACCTCTGGCCAAATTTGAATCTGTATTAAAGGAATCTAAGTAGTACTTTGCTCTGCATAGAAATGAAAGGTGAGTATCAAGTATTAAAATGCAGAGTACAAAAAGAATAGAATTTGCCACCTTCTAATGGAGCTCAAGGTCTTGCAGTTCCAAGGTGTGTGGGAGAGACTGAAGAGACCAGCTCACCAGTGGGAACAAAACTCTGGCAGAGAAACTGCAGAAGACCCAAAATTAACCTCAGACAAAACAATCAGAATCTGCCAAGAAAAGTTCAGCTACAGTGAGATTTATGGAGGGTGGGCAGTGCTTTGATTCCATAGGAAGCAGAAATATGCTGATATTTTAAGGAAGTATGGCTGGGGCCAGGAATATATACAGAAATAAATGCATGGAATGGCACAGAGTGCCATATATTTAAGCCAAATGCCTGAAAAGAAATGCCATAATGGAAAAGGCTTACATAATTTCACATGCCCTGGGAGAGCATGTGCTGCATCAAAAACCATGAGTGTCATTAACTGCTCAGAAAAAAATTCATTGGAGCAATGCTTAACACTGCAGCAGAAGATGAATGGTCTGTCTGCCTGAGAGGAACCAAGATGTACCAATTTTAGGTTGGATTTTGGTGCACGAGCCAATACAATGCCAAATATGGTATTCTTAGAAAAAGAAAAAAACCACAAAAAAACAAATAAAAACAAATATAAAAAGCTAAGTGACTGTGGCTCAGGGCATTTTAGGGAGGATCTAATTCATTCTTTTAAGAGTGTGAATCAAATCTACAGAGACATGATCCTGAGAAAAGCTACTGATTACATTTACTTCAAGGAAAGCAGCTTATAGTTTGATTCCCACTCTCAGTGATACCAAGTCACTAGAAAAACAAGGAATCCAAAATAATATCCATTGCAGAGGATGTGAAAAATAACCTGTTGAGAAGATTCTTTTTGCTCATCTACAAGTCCAGGATTCTTGGTTGCATGTACACACTGTGGAGTGTTTGACAGATGTGCAACCAAGCAAAGTGCAGAGCTTAGTTTTACAAATCCAGTTCACAAACCCAGCCTGTCTGATCTCAGGTGAAGTGTAAGGCACAAGTTTCAAAGCTACAGCTGAGATCCCTCTGAAGAAAGAACTTAATACATTTTATAACAAGTCAGGTCTCATCTTTAAATGAGATTATTAAATTGTTAAAGGTGCAAAGATAGTGATCCCCCAAGGCTTCAGAGAAAAATGTGTGAAGATATGTGCAAAGGTGACTTTAGACATTGAAAAGTCTAAGCAAAGGTCTGAAGTTTGGCCTCAAATGAAGATTGAGCTATGAAGTATTGTCACCTAGGCTAGCAGCAGTGACCACACTGAGTGAAAGAGCACATTATGGGACAATCACCATCACACTGATGACACATAAAAAGAATTGCCTGTCCTCTGCTTCCTCTCCAATAGAAGGATTTAAAATGGGTAGAAACAACTATATAATAGTTACATTATTCTCTGTCCCTCTCAGCAGTTTTCTTCCAAGTGTTACAATTAAAGAGAAAATCAATCCTATGTCTCAATTTATTTTTATAGATATGTAAATACTTACAGGCTCAATAGGCTGCTTAACATGTCTGATGTCAAGCCATTAATTTGAAAAGTTGTGTCAGACTCCTGACCAATATTTCATATCATTCATAGTCCAAAGGATTACTGGGAAACAGTGTTAAAAGAATCTGCTCAGGCAGACTGGATTTGATTCCAGACTTCCCACTGAAATTAAAAAATAGTTTTAGGAAAACTAGAGCAGACTGTAGGAGACGAGGAAAACAGAGGTCATTGCTTGTTGGTATTTTGTTCAGCAGAAAACTGAAAACCTTTTGCCTGGAATTCAAAAACTAAAGCTGTGCTCATCACTGGCATATAAATACAATTCAGCAAGAGCAGGTTGTTATTTAAGGTCAGAGACAAACAGAGTGTAAGAAAAATAGCTAAAAGATGTCAACAAACAAACATCGTGATTGGATACTGTCAGGAATTTTGAGTTAAACTTATATTTCAGATTTAGTTTAGAAAACTGTCTTAAAGAATGAGGCATGAGATGATTAGAATATAGAATTAATCGATTATAGAAATAGAATTAATCGATTTGTATTCTCTAGGCCTCAGTTTTTAGAGTTTTAAAGCCTCTAATAATTCCACAGAAGTGAAAAAGTCTTGACAGTGGCAACATCCTTAATTATCCCTACTCAGAACTCACACTCAGAACTTACAACTGAATCATATCCTGCATTCTCACTTCCACTGGTGTAGCAGGGGCTGAGGAAGAAAAGAGTCAGGAAGGACTCTGGCTTAATAAATATAGCATGAATATAAGTAAGTACTGTCTGGCACTAAGATCTAATAGACTATATAGTGAAATCCCAAAGGACATATTGCTTGAGACTCTTAAGAATGGGATGATTAAGGCATTGGTGAATATACTCAGGGGAGCTATCCTGCAGTGGCAGAGAAATGGGCTAGAAGACAAAACAGGTAATTTCTAGCAAGTTCAAGGCATGGAATTCCATCGCTAGCAGCCATTCAGAAAACTCCAGAGAGCTGAGGTTATTTCCTATGTACATAAAATTCGTGTATGGGAATCAGAAGCTCCCATATTCAGCATATAAATGCACACAGTTGTCTGATCTTAATACAGAATATAAATAAACAGTGACAGAGATGCTTAAGATATACACACTGTAGCTGACAAGGTATTGCCCTCAATATCTGAAGGCAATGGCACATGGCTACTCTACATTATATTCTCTTCACTTTTTAAGGTTTTCCTCATTATTCAAGGGTTTAAAAGTTTTTGTAATTCATTTAATATTGGTATTAGAAAGTACCAAGGGTGAATTTACATCTGATCCTTAATCCACATAGACTTTCTTAGCAATTAAAATCGGTGTTTAAAATAAAAGTTTTAATATTGTGACATGCAAAATGCAACCAAAGGTTTCCACTGAATAGAAAAGTAAAGAGGAAATATGTATTATTCAGGCTCCAGAGCTTGCTTAATGCAAGATCAATTTTGTTAAGTGTTGCTTAGCAATGGATTATGAGTTCAGGTCCTGAATATTAATACAGGATGAGCATGGCAGCAATTCCTGTGGAAGCACACTTTGAAAAGGAAAGGATTTTCCTAGCAAATCACAGACAAAATACTTGTGGAGTTCCATAAATTAAGAGACTTCACATCTTCTCCACCTCTTGTAGCATTTCTCGGTTACCAAGGCACAGAGCAGGAACATTTGGATCATCTTTGTTGTTTTCTGGATATGCACCCAAAATGCTGACAGTCAAACTCCCTTCTTCAAACAAAACAATGGTACTGTATTAAGTCAAAACACCAGGATCAAGCCTTAGTAATAGTTTTCTGGAGGGTATGAAGATTTTTGATGATGTTTTCTATCTGCAATCCAATATATTGACTTGTTGATACTCATTATATGCCTAAGACTTTTATCTTCTCATAGATAGTGGTGGTGTAGTTCTCACTTACAATCAGAGCAAAGACTTTACTGCTAGACATTTACCTGGTTTTGTTCTTGCTATAAAAGAAAGTATCCCTCACCTTATGTCCAAAAATCCTTTCTCTCACTTTAACCTTTATTTTCTTTTTTTATTGTTGGTAGAAGAGATTACAAGTGGGACAAGCTATGCTCTGAGGATGATGGGCTACAGGAGAGAAAGAGATACAGGAGCCACGGAGACATGGAAGATTTGCACCTGAAATGGTGGTTCCTATGTGGGTTTTCCTTCCCTCAGACTCAGCTTTATTTACGACATCTTATTTTCTTTCAATGTGGCTTTAAATGAAACACAAATTTGGTTCTGGGTGTCTCTTTGGGGAATCACAGAGAAAAATGTGTGTGTGTGTAGATGTGTGATGATCCTCAGACCACTTTCAACTCTCAGTAATTAGACTGTAAACTTTTCAGGACAAGGACAGCCTAATATTCTACATTTTTTAGGCCAACGGGAGTAGCTGACTGCTATCTTCAGCCATAAGATTAAAAATAGTTGCTAGTGTTTATGTTATAACATCAACGAGGGATTTCAGAATTCATACATAAAATATGAGACAGTCCTTGCCAGAGCCCTAATAGCAGAAGATAGTTCAGCAAAGTACTTAAAGACAGATACGTCCTTGTAAGTAAACTTAGAGACAACTTCTGGTTTCTTCCCCTGTGTTTTTTTTTTTCTTTAAAGCTCTTGCTCTCCAACTTGTCAGGGAACCCAAAAGAGAAGCACAGCAGTAAAAGAAACTCAAGAGACACAACCATCTTTGTCAGGCAGGACTGCATTTATAAAAAAGCTGGTCAAACCTAATTCTAGAATTCATATTTACAGTGTACAACCTTCTTCATGAAAACAGCCTCCCAGCAGCCACTGTCTGTGCTTTTTTTAGTGAGTATAAAAAGCAGCTTTTGCAATGATACAATTATTCTACTAGATAACGTTTTCCCTTAAATGAATCTAAGCAGCTGAGATAGGGTGAAAAAAAAAATCAATCTGAAGCTAGGAAAGGCTGCTATGACCTTTAATTAAATGTGTCAAATTAAGACTGTGTCACATTGAATTTGCACATAATCAGATTAGATTGCAGAATCTAGCCCATTATTCACTCTATGGTCTATAACAATTATGTTTAGAATTTGATCCCAGCTAGATCCCCGTGATGCTGGTTAGTGGAAAGGTTTTTACTAAAACAGATGCACTGCTATGTGAATGTGGGTTTTGAAGCTTACAGCTGTATCTTGAACTAGTGAGGGCTAATTTAGGAAGAAACTCCTATGCCACAAGATTTCTTCTGTTAAAGGATAAGATTTAGGAGAGTCTCATTACCTCTGTGCAATGTTGCTGCGGAAGGAAAAGGTGCAAGCAACAAGGCCCAATGCTTCCAGTGGAGAAAAAAATGTACCTCCTATCTTGAAACCCACAAGCCATCTACTAGACTATTATTCCAGGCTGTATTTTCAGCTAGTATAAGATACCATATATAAATGAAATCAATAGTGGTATGTTGATTTACATCTGCTAAGGGTCTAGCTCTCTACTTCAAGCATCCAGCCCTAGGTAGGAGTAGAAGGTAATTTAGATAAGAAACACCAACTTCAGTAAGAGCTGACATTACTGATCTCTGAGGAAAGATATGCAGAGCTTCCCTAAAAGATGGCTCACAGCATATCAAGGGATGGGATGATAGGAAGGCTCTGTTGCTTATGAGAATTCATTCCCCTAGAAAGGAAATTAATCAAGAGGGAAGAAGGGATGAAACTTAGCAACAGGCAAAATTCAGAAAGGTAAAATTAAAAGGAATAAGAGTAAATGTTCTCAGAAGCTAAAGTAATTGAACATGGAACAATTTTGTTAATGATAAAGATATATAGCTATGATACAGATGAGTCTCTGACAATATTCAATGTGTGCTCAGCTTTAAAGGGATTTTTCTACCTTTACCATATGGGAGTTTTATGTTATAGAGTATTTTGCTTATATTGTATTATCCTGAGCAGTAAGAGTAGAACTAAACTGTTCAAAGGACATTTATCTGTTGGGTTTTTTATTCTTTTGCAGGCTAACCCTGAGGATAAGCTATGTGGCTCCAGGGAGGACACAGAGACAAATATGCCCAATGTTCCTCAATCTCTCTTTGTATAGCTGCTTCATCACCATTGTTAAACAAAGAAGAATCCTTAGAAGGTGGGCAGGGCACATTGTATAGCACAGAATGAAAGAATGTAAGTCCACTAACAGGATTCTTTCAGCAGACATCCAAAATGCTGAATTATAGTTTTTAGAAAGCTTGAGTAAAAAACCAATAATCTGATTTTTGCTGGCTGGTGCAGGTGCTAAGGAAAGACCAAACATTTGTTTGTGTGCCTCCAACTGTGTCTTACTTCTCTGAGGCAGAGAAGAGAGAGAAGTGTGAAATCTCACCTCAAGTCTCTGGCTCCCTACTGCTACTTCTACTCAGAATGAAATCTGGATGAAAGTGATAAAGAAAAGAATATAAAGTCCCACAAGCTCTGTAATTAAACAATTGAAATGGCAAATTCTAAACAGCTGTGGCAACTGCATGATGGCAAGGATGGAGTTAAATAGAAAATACCACTTGCAAGGAGAGATGAGCAAAAGATAGAAGGAAAAAGATTTAAAACCAAAATATGAGATTGTGGTAGAAGTGGTGAGATAAAAGTAGGGTGAGAACCTGGCTGTATAAATACAGTAGTTACTTGAAACAGAATGCCTGAAACAGAATGTCTTATTAAATTTGTGGTTTTATTATAAAAACAGGGGTTTATTTAATAAGTATTCTTCCTAAAAACAGTGTCCTCTGCCTGTGCAGCCTGAATTCCAAGGTTATCAGAAAAACTGTTGCTATGGGCTGAACTCAATTTAGCACATGCTTTTTGTGTGGTGAGTGGATGTGAAAACGATTCAGCAACACAAATCTGTGTTCTGAATGTGAAATGAACTTTTGTTAAAGATCTTGCAAACCTCAACTACAGCTGCACAATACTGATACAGCCAGGCAAGAGAAGTTGACCTATTTGTGTCTAGCTGAACCTTGTATTCATCTTTTGATCACAAGCAATGAAATCTGCAGCAATACACCAAGCAGGAAGATGTAAGAAAGTGAGACTCTATTTTTAATTATCTTCATGTGGTTTTAATCTTAGATTTTAACTATAAGATTTTTCTTCTATGAAACCTTTTAACATCAGAAAATACAGTATGCTCGTGAGATTTTTAATCATTGTCATGATCAGGGAAAGTTTGAACACTGCAGGCAGAAGGTTAGAAAGGCCATGCATTATAATGCAAATGTCTCTGTTAGGATATACAGAAAAAATATCATTTCTCTAAAGATAAAAAAAGAAAGCAGATCCCATCATTATCTGGATACGTGGCACAACACAGGATCATGAATAAGACAGTTTGCAAAAAGGCCTGTCATCTGCCTACCCCCTGTATTTCTGCTCTACAGTATTTTTCTGTGTTTCTTTGACAGGCGATAAAGCTGTGCAGATTGTTCAAGAAGCAGAGGTCTTAAGAGGGTGTGTACTGAAAAGCTACAACATGGGCTCCATAATCTAACAGCATCTAATGATATCTTGCTCCAGTTCAAATCTCTCCCCCACATGGAAGCTCAACCTTCACCTTTTCAACCGACTAAGACATCACTACAGGGGAGTAAGACCTTTTATATGGGCCCAGTGCTCAAGATGGACCTCAACAAACACTCTGCAGTTTAAAAGATGCTTGTGTCTTCATGCAGTCTGTCACTAGCAAAGACCAGCTTTTATGCTGGCTAGAAACCTCTGATAAAAAAATGCAAGTAAAATTGAAATGTTCAAATATTTTTTTCCAATCACTCAGGTTTAATATTTTTACTTCATCCCTGTTTGCCCCTCCCTCTGCACAGGTACTCTCAGAACATATATGTGTCCTTCTCTTTCCCCCATCCCAGAAAGTGGAAGGGGAAAGATGGGCTTAGTTCACCTAATAAGGCAACAAAAGACTGAAACTTTTAGCTAATCTCACAGTTCTGGTTATTATTTTTTTTAGTTCAGTAGAGTCAGGAGCTTATTGACATTGCAATCTCCTGTTCACCTCAGGCACACATTGTAATCAACTCGTTATGGTCAAGTAAGTTGCTGGAGGCATTTTCCCACGAAATTCATTTGGTTTAGATCAGTTTCTATATCATCAGAGCTCCTGAATCAGCACTCACAGGTAGATTGTTTCAGCAGCTAAGGTATTATGGAGCTGGTAGATTGCTTCCTGATCAAGTGTCACAAATTCAGAATTACCCCAGTGGGTAAGAGTGTCCGGGTAGGAGAGCAACATTACAGCAGAGCTTGCTTAGCTTGCTGCTTCAACCCCAGTGCTGCTCTCAAGCCTGATTCTTGCACTGGGGCTATCAGGTAATTTTCTCCAGACTTTACCCTGAACAAATGCTCCTGTCCAATTACACACAACATTTATAAGATGTCCCATATGGGACAAGCCCTGAAGAGAACAAGGTAATACACTATCTAGAGTCATCAAGGATCAACTGTCAGCTGTAAAGACAAGCTAAAACCTGTGTATGCTGAATATACAGCAGGAGCTAATCCTTTTTCTTTCTCCCCAGAGCAGGGGAGAAATTCTTTCCCCTGTGGCCTTTCTAGCTTGATCTTTTAATAGCTTTCCTGTGCCAGGTTCTACAAAACACAGTCCAGATTCACTGCAGAGTGTGAGGCACCCTGTGTGCATATGTCAAACAAGTATTTTTGTTAACTATGTAGAGAACACCATCATGTAATTATAAGGTTGTCATAATCATGATGGTTAAAACACAGGTTCTTTACAGTAGCCATATTATGGTGACCTGCTACACTTTTGAGCATGTACCCATCTCAGAGGTAACATGCCTGAAGATATTTTCTGTAAGGCAGGTACATCTCAATGTTTAAATCAATAAAAAGACTCTTAAATTTTGTACTTGTGCCTTTTTATGCATGCAATTGTACTGAGTTTCTCTCTCACATACTTATAACAAAGAGACTGAACACATTCAGTAGAATTTTAAGTACTGCATTCACTAAAGCTAACTTATGGAAATCAAAACTATGCAGCACTGGGGAAAAAAATTCAAATTCTGAGAACTTGAAATTGAAAGAAGATCCCTGTATTAGGATTCTGCTGAAAGAATTCAGTTGTGAGAAGAAAGAAGCTCCTGCCTGAGAAAGCAATTGGCACAAAAGAAGAGGAGTATTTCATAAGATAATTCTGCCACCCAGGAGCAGACTGTTACTGGAATCAGAAGGGTTCATGGCATACATTAAGGCACAGCCTGGATGTCAACACACAAATATTCACATTAGGTATAAAGGGCATGAGATAATGAAGTATAGATGGGCAAGCTGAATCCCTAAGAAGCAGAAAGAAGATAGCAGTCAATAACATGAAAAAAAAAAAGTGCAAGTGCAGAGTGAGAGGAGTGGGAAGACAGGTTTGGGTCCTCCCAGAAAGAGGAAGAACATAAAAGAAAGGAAATAAATCTTCCAAAAGCCATGCAGGGAGGCCACTGATTGAAAGCATCTCTTGCATTTCACATGACTCAGTGCACAAGTGAGCAAGATGGTTGAAATGAAAATCCATTGCAGGTAGGAGGAATTAGCATCAGGGAAGGAGATGAAGGTTTATTTTGGGGGGTATCCATACCTGTGACCTGAACCTCTGATTCAGCTTTCATGGCTCTCCTGACTCACATTTCCTGAGTCCAGCAATTCAGAGACAGCCAGGCATGCCAGAGCCAGGCTGTGGGATTCCTTCCTAACTGAGACGGGTGTCACTCTGTAGAATTGTTTTTCCTCTTTTCTTTGAGCTCAAAATCAACCCAAGAAGCTGAAATCACCCATTATTTAAGCAGCCTATTCCAACCTCAGGTTGTTGGGAGCCATGCATACAGTCTTGAGTGAGAGGCAGTGGAGAGGCAGCTTTTGGGATTCATTCATGGTACACAGACACCCAGCCTACAAATTACACAAAGCCTCTGGCTCAATTCTGACCCCCGAAGCCACAAATTTAAATAATACAATATGACAACCAAAGGGTGGAAGATGAAATGAAAGGTGGAGAATAAATGAGGACACATACCTGAACTAAAATATAGAGGGAAGGTATACCCTTTAATCTCTCATCTTTGTTTTGCCTGTGTCTAGCATGGAAATAGTTGTATCAATGACAAGCAAAGCTACTTGTGAGCATGCACCTTCTATCCATGGCAGCTTTCAAGATTAGACATCTTTATTTTTACAGTAAGCAAAGCCCTATGAAAGCTGTCATAGAAGAGGAAGTGTCAAAGCATTCTGTGACTGATCAGAACCTGAAAATTTAATCTCTGGACATCTATAAATGCAGTCTTCTACAAAGTCTAGGCCTGTCTTTCCTGTAGGAGTCTGAGGCTCTTTGTTCACCTGGCCTCTTTATTCACAGTAAGTTTTTTGTTTTGTTTTGTTTTGTTTAATCCTAGAATACACAATAATCTGAGAGAAGACAAACCCAAATCTTTTTCGTGGCATCCCAAGGTGACCTAACAAGTTCTTAGACCTATTTTCCCTTCCCATAGCAGAGCTCTCCCTCCGTTCTCTACTACTCAGGGTTTCTGTCACATTTAGGTGTTGATGTTTGGACAGCACGTCAGATGAACAAACACAGTTTGCCATGCTGGGACAGGTTGCTCAGCACCCATTTGCACAGCCCAGAGAAGCAGTGAGTATACTTATTTATTCAATCCATGCCTCTGTAGTGTGGCACAGTAGGCAGCTTATTCCTACCCGCAGGGTAGCCAAAGGTGCTTTGAAAAGAGAGCCACACTCACAGGGTCATGGTGTGAATTCAGCTGTTACCCAATGGAAAACTTGAAGGCTTTTTTGTCTCTGCTTTGGTGAAAAGGAATTACAAAGTCTCGGTGATGCCAACAGCCCAGCGGTTTCCTCAGAAATGTGCAAATCTTGATTAGGAAAATAAAATGTTCAAACAATGCACCAGCAGTTAACAGGCTCTGGATATTTGGCAAGTTATAAATATTCTTCGAGTCATCAGCATCTTTCAAAAAGAAGTTTTTCTTTGTGGGGATGGTTGGTGCATAAATATTGCAAGGCATCAAAAAGAAAGTGGCCTGGCATGGTTTCTCAGAGATTTTTTTTTACATGGAAGGCTTGTGAAATTAGATCCTTAATCCGTAATCAAAAGACTCTTTACAATGGTATGAAACAAAGTACTTTCACAGAGTGTATAAGTCATTCCTGTATTTTATCTTTATACCCCATCTGTTTTAATCTCACAGCATGATGAGGACATCAGTTGAATCTACAAGACTTTTAGTTCTGCAGAGACACTGATTGGAAAAAAACTATGGATCTGGGATGACCTGCATATTAGAAGAAAGAGAGATACTGATATGCAACTCTTCACTTCCTTCATGTATTTTCTTTTTTTCACAACTATTTTGGCTCCATTTCTAAACAGTGGTGCAAGATGATACAGAATATAACCTTAACCTTTGTTAGTTGAACCAATTAGGTTAGTTCATGATCTAGTGCTCCTTGACATACTTCTGAAGTGTATATCACAGCCTGTATTTACAGCTCAGCATTAGAGAAGGACTGTTTTGATCTTCATTTACCATTAGTCCAAATCTCTTACAGAAATGTGGCAAATGGTAAAAAAAATCAACCCAGAGTGTTTGGTTTTCAAGTACCTAACATGAGCAGGAATCAGAGAAGCAAACTTGCAGTCCTTAATTTTTTCCTAAGATGAGACTCAGATTTGTAGGACTATGGATCATTCTGGTTTGTATTTTATATTTTCCTCCTCACATACCTTGTAAGCTTTCCTCTTTGTAAAATTTGCAGTACTGCAGAGCTCTGAATGTGAGTAGATTCAAACCATAAAGTGAAAAAAGGAATTCTACTATCAAAACACTTGACCTTCTGAAATGAGATCTCTGCAGCTGGAGTATTGGAAGCCCAGAACATACCAGTTTTCAAGGAACACTTTGCAATGGGTTTACATAGACACTGTAAGAAGATGTAGAGATTTAGTCTTCAAGAAGGAACATTTCTGAGTTCTTAAGTGATATAGTCTGTATTTTTGAGAATCTTCCAGAGTTCTGCAATGCCTTAAAGTTTATGTAAGTCTAGTCAGAACTAGAGCAGAATTATTTTCTTTTTTAATGTAGTTTAATAATGCATTGAAGTTTTTCTTAATCTTTGAGCCTGACAGAAAACCCCCTCACACTTAGTCAAACAAAATATTTTAGGCAGAGTAGTTGAGGTGTTTAGTACAATTATTCAGAAGTTTTGCTTTTATTTTAGTCTTTAGTCACAAGATCTGCCCATTCACTATAGAACATTTACTTGAGAATTAGAGATAGCATTTGTTGTGACAAACAGTAAATGAAAGCTTTTGCTAAACTGGGACAGCCCTATGTTGCAATGTTATGGTTTGGGAGCTTTTAAAGCATTTTCTGAAGTTTCTGAACAGCATGAAAGTTGACTTTGTTCAGCTCCTGCATATCTATTTTGCACATTTGTCGTCTTATTTATGATAACTTCAAACGTTTTCTTAACATCTAATGAATCATGTAGTGAGTGATGGCTCTGGTGAATTACTGAGAAGTCATGCCTTTGAATATATAAAAGAACAGGATGGAATGTCTTCTGTCTTATATATTTCCAAGGGCAATTGCTCATTAACTGTGTTCAGGTTTTGTCTGCAGGTATTCACATTTTAAGAACGAGAGCAGCCTGTTCAATGGGCCACCATCAGTCATGGTGTCAGCTGTAGCAGGCAGTATTTTCATGCAGTGTTTCGTGGTGATAACTAGAAGGAACATTCAGGACTGCATTTATTTAAAATTGTATTATTTCTGAGAGAATGATGACAACTGGCTTGGATGCAGCCTGCCTCACTTTATGGTGCTCAGAACATTATAAATTTTGTTCACTTTGCAATAATGGTGAGCGCTTCATGGAACGGGAGGAGGGGGCTCTGTTCTCTGTCAGCAAAGATGAGGACACTAAGAAAATAATTCTTCTAATCCAAAAGAGAGTTAGTGATGTTCAGCCTAAGACAATTGAAAACCTTTGCTCAAAAGTAACACTCAATGCTGAGATATTTCTTCCCACTCATTTTCCAGTGGCTGAAACAAGGCCCTTTCCCAGTAGCTGAACCACTGACTGGTTACTAATAAGGGAAAGCAATTTTCACATTCTAGCCCTTTCACAGTGTAGGAAGTAGTGGCTTATCATTTGTATTAATCTTACATTTAATTTTCTTCTGTCAGAAATGGAAGCTTCACACAGTTTGAAATCTTAACATTTAATTCAACCTGTTTTGAAAAACTGTTATCACCAGTTTAATGGGTTTTGCTATAGAAGGTCTCTTAAACAGGCAGAGAGAGACTATTAAGGTCAAGCACAAAGACTGTTTTTCAGTCCCCCCAGTAGTAAGATTCATTTCAACCTCATGTTTGTGACTCCCTGATACAACATTTCATATGTTGTTTTTTCTTCTAAGAATAAAAGCAAGTTAATTGTTATTAAGCTGCCCTTCAAGGAGAATAAAAGAATTAATTGGGACTGATCTAAAATGTAAAGACATTTGAATTGAAAGAGTCCAATTTTAAGTCTTAAGGCTCTATTGGTGACGATAAATCCCCAGTTAGAGGCAACTGTTAACAGTAAGTTTTTCCTACATTCTCCATACAAATGAAAGTTTTCCCTTCATTCTCCTCCCATCCATGAATAATCATCTCTTATTCTGCTCCAAAATCTAGGATTTTGCAAATCCTCATGAAATATTGTTTGCCATTTTCAGAAACCTGTAGAAAAAGTATGTTCAGAGAGTTCCAGTTTGGGTGAGGGGGGTCTTAGGATCAGGGCCAGTGTCAGTGGGTTTTAGGTCAGCACCAAAGGCCTGAGATTTAAATATCTTCAGAAACTATTTCAAGGGTTTACTCAGAGCTTTGCAACCTTAGACCAGGATCCTTGTGGTAGACACTCAGCTGGAATGAGGCAGCTGGGTCTCCCCAGTTGCCTACTTAGGAAGCAGTCACTTGAATTAAGCTTTTGCATTCCTCACTGCATATGATGAGATAATAGTAGTGGAAACAGAGGGCTATAGGACTAATTTTCAATACAGTCTTTTTCATACTCTTTGTAAAACTGCCTTCTGCAAGCAGAGTAATTCTGAATGCTGCAGCACATCTTAAATCCCTCAAAAGCTTGCAACCGTGATGCCTGTGGCTGAGTTAAGCACATTCTTGACAGAAATATCAACTCTACTCTCTCTTCCTATTACAATAAAAATATAATAGCTTCACTGTTGGATACATATCCAGAGATTAAATTCAAATTCTCATGTTTATTTGAAACATCTCACTAAATTAATCATCTCCCTTTGTTAATTAACTTTGCTTAGTACCATTAAATAACTATGGGGTTTCTCTTAATCCGTGGAATCAAGGCTATTTGTTACTTATTGGACTACAAAGAATCAGTCAATGACTCCCCAGAGACATTTTATGAGTGGGACCATGGAACAGTTTAATCTTAGAAAAGTGATTTATATTGGAGTGTTTACTATTGTTAATTCTGAGATCAATAAAGGAAAAAAAAAAGCATCATGAGTTTAGACTTAGAAAATAGATTTGGAAAGCAAAGAACTGAATCTGCTTTTAGATGAAGCATTTCTTCCCTTTATATAGGCAAAAAGTTTGAGCATAGCTTCATGAAATTCAAAAATTAAGGCAAATATTTTATTTTTCAGTGGCATCTACAAACACTAAGGTGTGAAACACTACGTTGTGAAAACATTACGTTCCTTCCCTGTCCAGCTCCTTTTTAAAAATCTCAAAAAAAGGCATAATAATCAAGTATCAGCCTTTCTATACAGGATCCATTATCATTTATAGTAATAATTGCTCCCCTAGAAGTGATTTTGTAAATAATAATACACGTTACTTGGCAAAGGGAGATGCTGTCTCAACAGATTTATTCCAAGCAACAGCAGCCCAGGAAAGCACTGTAAGGTATCAATTAGTCTGACAAGAAGGAGATGTGAAAAATACATAAATGACAAATTTTACCCATAGGAAGTTTTAATACACTGTTACTGCTTAGTCTGAGTGCCTGCTAAGTTTCATGTGTAATATTCACATTTCAAAATGCTGTTAGAAGCTTGCATGAGGTACTACAAGTTTAGCAGATGGGGATCAAAGGTGTGTGCTGGTTTTGGTTTGAAGTACACAGCTCCAGGCAAAGTAGATGGTCAAGCCCATGTGGTTTGAACCAGCTTTCCTAAGAGCATCTTTGGGCACAAGCTCAGGAAGCTCATGTCTAGTTTTAAATCTTCAGCAAGTCTGAGGCTTGAGAATGCAAGAGTTTGCAAGTTGTTGAGGTATTTCAGTCCCTCAAAAAATGGGAAAACAAACCCTGCGGTTTATTTTGAGACACTTGCTACTCTCAAACACAGCAACATCAAAAGCTCTTCTGACATTTTGCCTTTCACCAAAATACTTGGTAAAAGATGAGAAACCAACTGCAACTCCAACCAAATCAGAAAGCAAGTTTCATTTTGGTCAGGTCTGATTCTACCAAACAGGAAAGAGTAGAAACCATGGGACTTGGATCCAAATGTAGGAGCAAGCCTCTCCAAAGATCAAAAGACAAAGACAGTCAGGCTCAGTGACATATTAATTAATGTCTTTCCAACAGAAGCAATCTGCAAAATAAGTGCCAGGCAAAGCAAACAGAGGATGTCCAAATCCTTTTCTACCATCCAAGCCAGGTGATATTAAAGCTTTGCATTCAACACAACTTTACATTTCAGTCTGTGCTGAGGTAACAACAACAAGGTCATTCCAATAAGCTAGAAGAGTCATTACTATCTTAGCACCCTGATATTTACCTAACAAGGCAGAAGGCAAGCTACAGGTATGGATTATTTGTAATAATTCAAGTTGAGCTGCAATAGTGTCATTTTTATTACCTCTGTGACAGGACTTCCTGTTCTACACAGGCACCTTTGTCAATCCCACTTGAACAGAGCTTTTCTTCCAGCTCTGCAGAAACCCATCTGCCAGGGTTATTATTCTTTTGTCACAAAGGAAATAATGTTTCTTTCCCAAGCACAGTAAGGAATAACTATTTTTTAAAGCTAGCTCCTCGTTTTTTAATTACAACATATTTCCTAACCTAACACCCTAGAAAGGCTGCAAGTGTAATGAAAGATAATGCAGCTTTCTATGCAGTGAGTGTAAAGACAATTTTTCATTCAGGCTTAAGGAGCAAACAGGAGTCCAAAAAGCTACCTTGAAAAGCAAACAATGGTTCTTTTTAATAAATATATTTCTCCGTCAAGGAATATTCCATTTATGAGAAAATCGTTGTTCTCAGGTAAAAAAAAGGACTTCTCCTGCAGTTCTTTTCATTCCACATTTTGTCTGCATTATAGTGTCATAAGAAAATATTTGAATAATTTTATGGATTTTTTTTTCACATTATGTACTTTTCATAAAGACCATAAAACAGTATAACAGTAAAGTCAAAATAAAAACATAAACTACCATATGGAACATGAAATTACAGCATTTTAAAGCTTTGACAAAAGCTGCCTGCTACCTGCTGCAATCTGCAGAAAACACCACAGAAATGACAGAATTACAGAAAGGTCATCACACAGCCCTCATTCCAGGAATGGGCCCACTGCAGATCAGATATGCACATTTCTGCTTCTGACTGAAAAAGGTATCCCATTGGGAAGCTACAGGAAGATACAGTAGGAACAGCTACTTGTTTGAACAAGGTTGAACTGGCAAGCTTTAAAAAATATTCCTCACCACCATTTAGTCTGCAACAGAAACCACATCAGGTCCTTTCCCACTCTGCTGCTTTGCCCACGTGCAAGCCCTGCAAAGATGCCTTGTGCAACATTGCAGTATCTTAGGTATGTGAGAACTGTGTGGTTTTGAATACTGCTTTTGAATATTATACTGCAATCCAAAATTGCATTTGAAGCAGAGCTTAATCAGGATGTAATACTTGTAGCTCTATGCACTTCCTTATGAACTCCTCTCCAGCCCCTGGTTTATTGCAGTAGCTGAGCTCCTTATTTTGTAATGCTTGAGGACAGGACTTCCTCACTTTAAAGCCAAACACTGAGGAAGAGAGACATTAAGAATCAGATTATTGAAGTGCTTATATTTGCAAAGAGAACAGCCTAGTAGGGATTTTCACAAGTACTTAAGACATCTCTGCAGGGATTGTTCTGAGCTATTTCTTTTCTCAGACCAGCAAGACATGAGGCTGCTGGAGGCCAGAAGCTGGGCAGCTCCTCAGTGCATAGTGCTCTGCCCCTGCTGAGAGCCAGAAGATACAAACTTAGTCTGATCCCAAAGTCCATCTTTGTCCATTAGCTCATTCTTGCAGCCTGGAGCATAACCTGTTGAGGTCTGTTTGAACCCTTTGGTCAGATGCTCCCTAGATCCTTGTCACTGAGGCATCCTCTTATATCAACCTTAGCCACTGAACTTGTCACCACTGGACACCCAGAGAGAAATTTCTGCAGATTGCAATATGTGGACAATAACTTGACCCTTTGGCCTTCTACCTCCAGCTAGTCACAAGAGCTTCATGTACTATTGTGTTTTAGTGTAAGGATATGGTGATCTGTTAAAAACAAGGAGGTGCATTTTGTAAAACTACAACTGACGTTCACATGCAGTTCTTGGGTACAATGACTCCTGACTTAGGTGAAGGGCTCTCCTGCTACCCATGCCATTGATACAGCACAATCAGGGAGTGACTGGAGCCTAACTTGTCTTTATTTAACACCACATAATTTAGAGAAAAAACTACTTTTGGTTTTTTTTTTTATATCTGCACAATTTATGGTGCTGAAGATTCTCAGTGGACAATGTGCTGTTTTCTGTCATTATGATACAACCTATTGAACTTGCCTGCTCAGCCTTTTCTTCTTTTGTCACACTGGGGATATCTACAGTTAAACAGACCAAGAAGTCTCTGCCTTAAGTACAGAGTCACCCTTCAACTGGCTGCTGGCACTGAAGTTTGCAAATACAGCATCCTGTTCTCCTCAGTGAGTTTATTCTGGGAAAGAAAGGTTATGCATAGTAAATTCAACAAAGAAGAAAAAAGTCTGATTCACATGCACAAAAGTCTGTCTTTGGCAATGTATAGTTCCATTAAAAAATGAATGTAAAAAGGCTTTGAGAGATACCGAGGACTTTGAGTGTGAGGAGATAAAGATATGAACTTTCTGGGCCATTTTTCGTCAAAGGAATTTTGCTTTTGTCTTTACAGAGATGGTCTATTCCTCAGAGACTCATGCAAAAAACGAGCTTGACAAGCAGTGGAATTTTTAATTTTTTAATGTGCTGATGAAGTCTGCAGGGATTCAAAATACAGCGTGAACTGAAAAGTGCTTCCTGTGAGATGGCCAAACAGGATCCAATGAGGCTTCTCAACACTTTATTATTCCCGAGGAGTTTTTCTCTCTCCAGTCCACTGTACTACTTTGCTAAGAGCCCATCCTATTAAGTTAAAGGATTATACACACACACGTACACAGATCCCTCTGCACTCAGTGGAGAGGATGAGCAATGTCCCTGAATTTACAAGAACGGCATAAACCCTAAATAATTCCTGCAACTGGTGTTCTGCCACTTTCTGTTTCCTTTCACCCTAAAGAATAAAGTGATCTTTCAACCTTCAAAGTTCCCCAGTTTTCAAGAAAAAGAGAACAAAATTAATGCCATCAGTAATCAACCTGGAAGCATCTGGGATTTTGATTCTTCATCAAAACCCTTGATGCCATCTGTCACGGATGGATGTGAAACTACATAAACCTTTCTGTATTTACTCTTTACCTGCATAGTGACTCTGGATGCAAAGCTGCATAAACCCCACTTAATTTATCCAGAGCTGCTGAATTCCAGTCTTCTGCTTGATAATACTTTCTTCTCCACCCTTATCCCTGCACATATGAGTAGCTAAAACACTTACTTGTTGTTACTTGCAGATGAAATCTAACTCACTTTTCAGTTTTAAGTAAAAGAACAGTGTGCAAAATTATTTTTTGTCAGCATACAACAGATTCTGTTGCCATTTACTCGGTACTGATTTTTTTGCAACTCCTTACTGTTATTGAAAAAGAGAGACCATACACAAACAACCTCAGGTTGGTCCCTTTTCAAGAAATTCCATATTTTCATGTCTTGAAAACAGATTGCTGTTGACTCTGGGCATCCACAGGCACATAGGTGTATGTAGAAGGGATGTCACAGAGAGATGAAACTCACTGCTGAACTGCAGCTGGGGGCTGGGAGATCAGAGCTCTCCAAAAACTTCTGGCTAATGACCTCAGAGTTCTAAAAAGGCCACCTGGAAAACAAAGCTGAATAAAGGCTCATCACATTTCCCAGTGGGAAGAGGTCTTTGGGAACATGAGAAACCTTTACTGAAGATGTATGAGCAGCCACTTGCTCATACACTTGCATCCTGTTGCTAAGGCTGCAGGATGGCTTTAGGCTGGTTTAATGTCTATTTGCTGCTGACCAGGGTGGTCTCAAGGTAAGAGAGCTGCAGCCTCACAAGGAGTGGAGGTACAGGGGAAATGCAGGGGAGGTGGAAGAGAACTTCCCAGTTACAATTACCAGCTTCTGAAGACTCAGGAGTTAATCTGAGGAACACTCTGGGTCTGAGAGAAAGCTTGCACAGTCTCTTAGAAAAGCAGAGTGTAGTTTTCAAATTGTCAGTTCTTACAACATCTTAGGCTTCAAAATATTTCATACTTTCCTTCAAAATCTGGGTTCTCTAAAGCCCCTGAGAATCTTAGCTGTCATTTTTTTCAAATGTAATTTTCTGTTTTCTGCATTGCTCAGATTCCCCTACCCCCACAGCAGTAGCTCCTAGTAGTTCAGAAAACTGAAAGGCAACCCACTTGAATCTAATTTAAAGTTTTTTTTTTTAATCCCCAAATATTGTGCAGTTCTGGGTAGCCTAACAGGCAAATTATTTTAGAAATCATTCTTTGTATGGTTTAAACCATAACAAAAAGAGAGACATTCAGAATAAGAGAAGCAGATGCAGAGCCAAAAGAAGGGAAGAAGCATCCCCATGTCAGACTCCCTGGCTGAAGAAACAAGGGCAGTGAACAGAAATGACCTTTCTATTGTACAAGAGACCAATGTGAACCTCATTAATAGTTTCTAATTCTGGTGCCCTTCCAAACCACCCATGTGGCTTCCTCTAAACTATGCAGTTTGGAAAACTATTGCAATACCACTTGAGGCCCTACAGGATAAAACCTTTCCTCTTGAACCCTGTTACTCAGTATTCATTTTCAGTGGGAAACAAGTGATTAGAAGTAATCCATGATAACTCCATCATTACAAATTAAAGGGCAGTGGTGGAGAGATAACCCACGTATTTATTTTCCTCTTACATCAGTTCCCAATGGATGCAAGTATATCATCACTAAAGGAGTATGCACTAGCTCTTTATCTTTCTAAGACCTCTAATAACACCTTTTGGGATCTTGGTTGTAGAACCTCTGGGTGGAAAAAGTCTTTCATCACTATATCATCAGGAGATTAAACCTGAAGCAGCTCAGTGATGCCTCCAGCTGACCACTATTCAGAAGTGGCTTTATTGAAGGCAGATGAGGATTCTGCAGTGGCAAAAATCAACAACAAAAAACTTTTTTTTAAAAAAAACACATCGAGACAGGTAACAGATACATTTTCATTATTAAGTGTTTCAGTAATTTTCTATGAGAGCTCGATTTTATTTCAGACAAATGGATTTGGAATTGTCACCTTTTGAGGAAGATCTGGCTGCTGGACAGATTTCCACATAGGGGATCTATCTCAGCAGAATTTGTTTTGAGAAAGGATTTAGGGCTCTGGGGCTAGGAGTCCCAGGGCATGCTTATACATTTGAAATAAATTATTGGGATTTTTACTAGCACACTGGATGAGAAGAATGCAACATGGCTGATTCATATGAGAAAGCATGTTGGCTTTCCTGTAGATGCCAATAGGAACTGGTCATTATAAGCAGTCAGAAATACAACCTGTGAAATATTTCTTTTTCCATCACATAAAGTTGTAAAACAACCATTGTTGTTTTAATGGTTAGAATTAGACTCTTCAGAACAAGTCATGATATAAATCCTACCAGATGGAAGGCTTGTGTTGATAAGGTGTCCTACAACCTTTGAAGTCCCTTTTTGACTTGGATTAAAATGTCATGCTTCAGTCATAAAGAGCTTTGAGGTGCTTGCTTACAGAAAAGACTGCACATAATAACTACAGAGGCCTAATACATGTAAGCTGACTAATTTTTGGCATCCGTGACTTCAGCTAAAGAAATAATTAGTTTTGGGGCTA
Source organism: Heliangelus exortis (assembly GCF_036169615.1). Taxonomy (NCBI): domain Eukaryota; kingdom Metazoa; phylum Chordata; class Aves; order Apodiformes; family Trochilidae; genus Heliangelus; species Heliangelus exortis. The sequence goes on along the minus strand of NC_092436.1, from coordinate 3,410,409 downwards.
AGAGAGTACAATTTGGTAAGACATTGTAAGTCTGTATAATAACAGCAGCAACATTTAAACCACTAAATATTTGCAGAACTCCTAGCAAATATACTCTTCTGGCTACAGTGATTACCTGCCTACTGGAATGTTTGCATACTTGCCTGGTTTTAGCATTGCTCTTTCTTTTTTTCAGTGGAATCTTGTAAAGGACAATTGCTGTTTGAGCTGCAGCAGCAAAACCTGAGCTTAATTACAGAGAAGAAAAAAAAAGAAAAAAAAATGGAAGAGCAGCCCAGTACTGATCAACTCTGGGAAAATTTATCTGCTAGACCCTCAACACCACTTCCCAAAGGGAATTTGTGTGAGGTGGGTCCTCCCTGCAGCTGGATTGGGTTTATTTGTGCTTTATTGAGTTATCAGCATGTTCGCACAAGTAAAATGTGTGTGATGTAAGGGGAGGGTAAGAATAGCTGCACATGTGGCTTCTCTGGAAGGCTCCCCTCCAAAGCTCTCTAAGCATTTATTTGTGTGTTTATTTGTGCTTACTTTCCCATATCCAGCTTAAACTTAATGCTGTCACCTCCATACAGGTGACAGCAGGTACCAGTTCACCTAACATCCTTCAGTAAATTACAGAGCTGGTGCAAAAAGGAAGAGGAGCTCTGTGGGGCTTTCTTCAATAGATTTTCTGTTACATCTGCTGTATGTGAATTTTGAAGTGTGGATTAAATGACAGAATCCCACTTCTCAAACCACATTTTCTTGACAAGCATTGATTCAAAAAATTTGGATTTTTGTGTCTTGAATACAGCTCTGATTATACCTTTTGGGTTTGAGATTGATGGACAGTAACATTCTGGTGACAAAACAATCAATATTTTGACATTCTTGATTCTTGGAGCACAGTTTACGGTGCAAATTACTGCACTATAACATATTATGCTAGATGAAATAAATAGACTATTCTTCCCATGTTTTTGAACCTTATGCAAAGTGGATATCAAAGGCCATTTTGTTTTGACATCCAACTAACTTGATAAAGCTGAAATGCAGAGATTTCTGCCTCCAGTACTGCTGCATTAGGCATTTTCATGCACATTTATTCTCCTAAAACATTTTTGCATTCTTCTTACATGTGCAAGAATCTTTCACTCCACCTCTCATTACCACAGCTGACATCCCTTTTTCTGTAGCTTGTCAAATGCTATTTCTGAGCACAGGTTCTTTATCTGTTGTACTGTGCAGATATGGAATAAGGAATTAATAATGACACACCAACTGGAGCTTTTTTATTCATAATTCAGCATAGCTTTTTGCTCATGACCATATGTGAGTCCCAAAACACTCTGCACTTATAAAATACTTGGGGGTTAATGTAAATGTAAAGGGCTGGAGCCATGGAATAACTGCAGACTGAATTCCCATCAAGTGACCTCATTGCATGTTAGAAGTAACACAATTTTACCTTCATTTAAATTATGTTTTCATCTAAAACCTGCACATAGAGGGCTTCAGTATTATTATTCTTAGAGAAACTGTCCCTGATGCTGTTTTCTGCCCATGATTTATAGCAGCTTAGGTTGCAGATGTCTTATTCAGGAGGCAGATATGCCAGAACAACAGTATTAAACAAGTTCTGAAGCAGGGATGAAATACACCCTCTGATGATGCATAAGCTACATCAAAATAAACAGTTTAATAAGGAACAGAATAGTTCCACACTCCAAATATTTTAAAAGAATTAAATACATGGCTTGGTGGAGAGGCAGCAAAGAGACATGCTTATCAGTGAGAACAGATACTGGATACAGTAAACAGAAATTACATACTAAATATTTGTTTTAATTTTGCCTTATATGTTACTTTGAAGTCAAGTTTTCTCCAAAACAGAAGTTTAACTAAAGTACCACAGCAGGACTCAAACAGCAGAGATGCTATGAGTTGCTTTCTTCCCTTTCCCTTTTTTTGTGCACTTGCATCACAGTGAAGTGTTTTCCTGCACAGTGAAACACCTTGTCACGTAAGGGAGCCTGAGAGGCACCTTTCCAAAGTGCCTTTGAACACCCATGCTGATCAGTGTGCAGATAGCTCTGGGTTTAGCAGTGGTGTTGGTGATGCACTCATATTACCCCTGGTTCTGAGAAAATTTCAAACCCAAGTTTGCTCTGAGCATTGAATTGGCCTTGAGATGAAACAGCTGGCTGAGTTTCCTTGGAGGGAGGCCAAGGGACAATAAAGGAAGGCATTGGATAGCCTAAGCAATGTCCCTGATCTAGACCTTTCATCTAGTGTCCCATGACACAAAATGATCTCTGTCTGGAAGCTATCTTGCAGTTTGTGAATATATTAGAGATGCTGGTTGAACAGCTTCTCCTCTTTCCCCAGCTCAATAGTCTTCCTTCCTATTTTTAAAGCAGTTTAAAAAGCCACTCAATAGCTTCAACCTTGAGTAAAAGCCTTACCCTAGGACTGTGCAAATACCACATTTGTAGAATACCCCAGTGACATAAATACTACCATAGTGAAAAAATAAATAAAGGGGGGTGGGGGGCAAAACCCACAGGTATTTAAAAACCAGGTGTCTTCCTGTAATTTTGTGCTAGCAGCATTACAATTGGCAAAACAAGGGAAGTGTTCCCATGGCATGAGATGCCAGATGCCAGCACCATCTCCCAGCCACTTCCTTCATAACTCCCACCACAACTGGGTCGTTTATTCTGCATTTCCTTTGATAATAAAATCCTCAAGTACAAACCAAAGTCATGAAGTAAGCCACTTCCTTTTTGTTGTAGCAAAATGTATGAATGCATGAGGATTGGTTCAGAAATTTTGACCTTTTCTTCAGATTCAGACTAAAATCCCATTCCAAATGATTGCAGCCTCTAATGAGGCAGAACTACTGCTGTCCTCTTTATGGCTCCTTGCAGCTGATTCAACAAGTCATTATGCAGGATGGCAACAAATTTGAAAAAGGCAGATTGAAACGCTGTGATACTTCTCTCATCAAGTTGGAATCATTCATGATTTAAAAAAAGACCCTTTTAATAAACTCAGTATTTTAGTGTTTATTAAAATATAGAGATCGTTGGGTTTTGTTAATACATAGTGCCTCAGGGTATCATATACCTTCATAAAATAGAGGAATTCCTATAAGCTGTGTGCATGATACTCAGATGAAAATGTTAACATTTCAGGAGAAAAAAAATAAACCAGCCTCAAACTAGCCACCCCTGGCTTCCCTGAAGAATACACTTAATCTTATTTTGAAATCTAACAGGTTTTAGGAGTGATAACAGTAGTTTGGATAGAAGCAACAGAAAGGAATGGATTATTCTAACCTTTAACAAGAGTGAATGTGAAGGATGATTCATTTGTGAGGCTTTCTGAGGCTGGAGAGGAAATCCTCTCTTCCTTGAAGTCTGTAGTTTCAGTGTGTATTGAGATTGCCCAGCAGTGCTTTTGCTCCACTCCAGCTCCTGTTTTACTTTCAAGAAGCAGCCTGGCATTACAGCAACATTAAACAAGCTGTCCCCACAAACAGAAAAGAAATTAATGTTCCTAAGATGCTTTTCAAATAGGAGGAAACAACACAATAAAAGGGTAAGGTTCCTGTCCCAAGTTTTGCAGCAGATCAGAGTAGGTTACCACCAGAGTAGGTTACTCTGCTCAGATCCCTGAATGAATCTACTCATAGGAGAGTCCCTGGAGAGCTGGACTACAAGCACTGTTGAGCTCCTGTAACAGCAGAACAAATAATATGCAAATAGCATCTTTGAAAACCTTGTTCCAATAGGCTTTTTTTCCCCACCAAAGGGCACTTCTCAGTAGAGGCTTTGATCAAGCAGACTTTGATGGTAACTTTGATTATTCTTTTTCTTAGTAAATTGTTCTGTTGTTGGCAGTAATCTGAAATTGCCTGTATTCTCTTGGCTCTAAAGTTTCCCTCACTCCAGTGTGTGCATTACAGAACATCCAGAATGTGAGCTGAGAGAAAGAGAGGGAAAGGAGGAGGGAAAAGGTGGTGTGGAGCAGAGGAATAATATTTGTTCCTTCCTTCTGGGCTTGGGTCTCAGAGACAGAGGAAGGTGCTGAGATACAGAAAACTCAAGTCATTTAAACATTATGTATGAGCAAAAATGGAATTGCAGGTGCTATTTTTAGAACTATAAGCTATTTTCTAGTGTGTTGCTGACTACAGTCAACAACAGATTTGTTTTCTATATTGTTTACTTTTCTAACTAGCACAATTATGCAAAAAGGTTCTGATATTTTTCCTATTCTAATCACTAGAAATTTATGACTGACTTCAATAAGTGTGAGTCCATGATTACAGACATACAAAAATGTCACCTATTGTACCTACTGAGATAGGATTTGGAGAGAATGTATGTCTGTTGTCATTGTTTCAGTTGTATTTTAACCTTCACTTTTCACGTTTATCCTCCTTATTACGTCTGGATTGAAGCACTGCTTCATCAACTTTGAATGAGATCCTTTGCAACACAATTGTCAGAATTTTTCAGGTTTGAGAAGACAGGAAGAAGGTATATGAAAAGGATTTTAAAAGTTTGGAAACTTTTCCTTTCAAATCTTAATGAAAAAGAAGCCAGCAGACAAGAAAACACTGATGCAGATGGGAGAAATGCAAGTGATGGGCAGAATGAAATCAGCAAACATGTATTTTCACTCAAACTCACACATGGCACTGCAATAAATTTGCACACATTTCACTAGCAACTTGCATGTCAGTTATACACATCTATGCAAACCTACAGTCACTGCTATTAAGAGAGGCATTTTTAGGTTGTTTTATGTGTTCTTTAAAGATGACAGTGTTTAAGATTATCATATCACACATTAAAAAAAATGTTTAATTTAACTTTCTGGTGACATTAAAAAAGAAAGCTCAAATCTTAAAAACTCCAGATTTTTATTTTTTTTTAGTTCAGCAGCTCTATAGTTTCTAAACCTAATCCCCTATAGAATATAAGATGTCACAGCAGACTGAAATGGCTTCAGGCCTTTCTTTTTCCTCTGCAAACAGTAATAGTGATCAAAGAGCCACAGGGTTGGAGGATGTAAATAAGTGAAGATTCCATCTTGCTTGATACCTCCCATTTCTCTAGGTTTTTGCTTGGGTTAACTCATCTCCAGGTCTCATCTGGGAAACATCAAATTTTGGGAGTGTGAAATTTGTCTCTCATAGTTTCCCTGTAGGAATGACCTAACATGATGCCCACGAGTGCTCTCCCAGTTTTAATACAGATTTGCAGAAGGATTCTGCATCAGTGGGAGATGAGGTGTGGTGAGCAGGGGAGCACAAGACACAGCCCACACAGGTGCTGGGCATTATGGCCACAGCCTGAGGACAGCACTGTTGGCTCATTAATTTTTAGCTGTGGCCTTAATCTTAGCTGCTCACTTGTTCTGTGATCCCATTAGGTGGCCATTTAATGTTCCCCTCTTTAATATTCCCTTTTCCAGATTGTTTTCCTTGGAACACTGCTGCTCTCTAGCTTCCAAAAACTTCTTGTATCCTTTCTCACAAATGCTTTCTTCATACACCTCACATACTATCCATGCCCAAGCCAAAGAGGTCCCATTTCTTTTGCATGTTTTTAAAATGCAGCCTCAGGAACTGCCCAGCCCTGAAAGGAAAATGGTCTCTGGTAAATCACCCTTTTAATGTAATAGGTTGAGGCTTGATCAGCTCAGGAAAGGAATATTTCAAAACTGAGTGCAGGGTTCTGGTTATGACCCTGTCCTACCAGGATGGATGCACTTGTCCCCCCATAAAACCCCATGGAAACACTCCTTGTTGCAACTCTTCATACTCAGGGTTATGGTGCTGACTTGAAAACCTCTGGGATGTAGAGGTATTTGATCATTGGACTGACTTTCATTTCACAGATCTAAAGACAACTTCAGAAGCCTGAACTTTGGAGAGAGATGCTGTCCTTTATGCAAGCAAATTTGTCAGCAAGGGAGAGCTCTTTGAAGTGGATCACTTAGCAAAGGCTTCTCCTGATCTTTCCTCTTCCACCCAGGCATCTCTGGGGACACTGATCTAGCAGAGGCTTTGAATTCAGTTCATCTTCTTGGACCTTTTTGTGAGTTCATCTTCCGCTGATAATTAATGATTAATCTGAGAGCAAATTTGTTTACAGCCTTCGTGTGAGCAGGCAGATTCACTTTTGTGTTTGGTATCTGACTGTTGATTCTTTTAGACCCAGGGAAATTTGTAAGGAAGGTTTATAAAGTGTTTGAACTCCAGCTCTTAACTTGCTCGAGCTGGATAGTGTCCACCAGCCAAGCTGGGAAAATATGGACAGGACCCCTTGACAAAGGAGAGGGAGGTCCTGGGCAAACTCTTTCCTGAGCAAACGGACCATCAACACCAATCCCTGGCTGAGTTTTGTAGAAATTAATGTGTTAAGAAAAGGCAAGCTAGGAAAAGCTGCATTCATCGTTACAGCTGGGTGTAAATGCTACTGAGCAAAGGCTCCCAGTGCTCCCCCAGGATGCTCAGCCAAGAGCAAAGAGGGTCTCCATGGAGCTGGCAAACCTGGGCAAAGACACGAATATAAAGCTCTTTGCACTATAAGGCAGCCAACAGTGCCCTCTTCGGGCTCTTGCTAAATCTCTTCCCGTAAAATGTGTTTAACCTGGTGGCTCTGAATTTGTGCCTGTGTTTTGCAGTTTGTCGCTCTTCGCGTGGCTGGAAAAAGTGATGTGTGTGACAGCAGCAGCTGGGAGACAAAACCAAACTAAAAGGGAATTTCAGATTGTTTCAATATAAAGTGCTGGTTATCAGACACACTGCCTGCATCTCTAGACCAAGAGAAGCTTGTATGGATTTGTAGCATATATTGAGACAAAGAAACACTCCACTGAAACTAATTTACACGGTGAACTCTCTGGATTCTAGTTTGAATGCTAAAACAGTAAGGGCTTGGGTCTAGGTTCATTAACAGGAACCAGAAAATCCCCAGACCCAGTTAAAAGTCTGAGAATGCCTCTATTCCCCTCCTTGTGCAGAGGAGCATCACTACCACAGGGCACCTGTGTGCAACATCTTCAACCCCACTGTAACCCCCTCAGAGAAGCTCCTGTTTCACCACCAGCACCTAGAAAGGTCTCTTGGGAGCCCCAAAGCACCTCTTGAATTTACATAACTTGAAAAATTGTCTAAATGCTCTAGCATGATCTTTGCCACTTGAGTCAGTCCTGATGCTCTTCTCCTTTGAGAGAGAAGCAAAGACTGGTTAGAGGAAGGGAGGTCCTCCTACCACTGATGAGACAGAAGTAAAAGAACCAAGTTTTGCTTAGACCTGACCAGAAGTATTTCCTACACTGTGACAAGCCCTTGAACAGGACACAGCACTTTTAACACAACTATTAACCCCTCAAAGGAGTTACACTACATATAAACACTTTTCCACAGTATACTACCACCTTCTAACTAGACGTCGGGTAACTATATAATTTTTAAACTTTATGTACATTTTCTTATGTTTTGAACTCTTTTAAAGAGCTAAAAGAATAAAGCATCCATCAAAGTCAGGAGTTTGTATACTGGTCAAGATATTCAGTCTGCTGATCATCGCTGGGCAGGAGGCTGTGAGATGAAAATAACAAACCTGCCATGCAATATTGTATCTAGAGACTATAAAAGTTAAAACATGGTGATGCTTCTGCACTAAGCAGCTTTCATGTTGCAGGTAGGAGGGGAAATTTATTTTTAGCTTCAGGTATTATACAGAGACATTAAATGCTAATGTTAGAGGGGACAGAGCATGATTAGCTCAAAGCCAGACAGGAATGTTCCTGTAATGACAGCTATCCTACTACGTGTCACCTGGGAATGGAAGAATGGCTAAAAATATACAGCAATGGGATAAAAAAAAATCCTGTGCAAAAATTACAGAGCTAATGGAAACATTAAAAAAATATGGCAAGACACTTCATGTTTCTACAGCAGCACAGCAGTGCTCAAGCAGAAAAAAAAAAAAAAAAAAAAGAATTAAAAAATCGTACTCTTTAATAGAGCTTTTAGAGATGGCTTTAACACTCTGTAAAAGGGACCTACCAGGTGTGGGAGGGCTTCTGGGTGGCATTACAGTCCTGAGACATTTCTTAGGCTCTCACTGGTTTTAACTCAAATACATCCTCCAGATTTCTCTGTCACCTGTGGCAATGAGCAAAGCCAGAGTGAAGCCTGACACAACCAGATCAGGACTCACACAGACACTCTTTGCTCTTCACACTGATCCTACAAACAAGCAGAGCTCCTGGGGCAGACATCCCTTCCCACAGTGCCTTTATGAGAATGTTAGTGACCATAGGAGCCTGGCCAGGTGGTGATGTCCATGCATCTGCATGTATCAACCAGTGGTATTTAATTTGCTGTGGACTTTATTTCCAAAGAATTTTAAAAATTACTTGTTGGAGAAAGGGGTGCTATGTTTTAATAAATCTTCCCTCAAAACTAAGGGCTTTAGGAAGGGAGAGCTGCTTCCAGGCAAATCTCCCTGAACTCCAACTCATCAATGGAAGCAGAGCAGCAGAGGGCACCAGCATCCCATGCAGACAAAAAACAGATCAGGAGCAGAAATCCTCATTCATTTTTGTAGTGGGTAGAGGAAAAAACATTACAAAGGGAATAATAATAGAAAAAGATTCAAAGACCCTTTTTTTTTTTGGCATGAAAACCTCCTGATTTACACATGCTCAACCCCCAGCCATTGGCTGGGGCCCTGAGGATGTATGTTAGATTAGAGCAATGGAAAATTCATGAGTCCTTCAAACATAATAAAGTATTTCAGTGCTACTGCCCACTGATCCTCCTGGCTGTGTTTGTTTTGAGCAACAACTTCCCCAATCCTAAAAGGCCTTCATTGCAAAAATGACTTTAAAAAGCACAGCTAGGGTGCTGTTGAGTATCTTGTGCTTCCTTGTCCTGTGCTTGGACCTCTGGCTGTGCAGTTTGTGTGACAGTGACTGTCCCCTTGCTGGGTGGAGATGGAGCACGCAGGGAGGTTGTCAAAGTGCTGTGGCAAGCACCAGAGAAAGCAAAAAAGGCTCTTTTGGTCTGACTTGAGTAACAGACAGGAGAAAACTGAGCATATCCTGTGAGAGGTAAATCATGCACCCAGCCATTAACAGTGTCATGGTGACAGTGATCTAATCAGCTCATGACCTTTGGGAGCAGAGCAGTCCCTGAAAAAACAGAGCAGTCAGTCTCTGCCCCTTGCTCCTCTAACAAGCTCTCCCTGTGTCCAGGGAGGAAGGTGCAGGGGCTGCTCAGCAACAGCAGCACCAGTGTCATCCTCCCCAGGGATCACATCCACTGCCTCCAAGCCTTTGCCCCAGGGACTGCTGACAGTACCAGCCATTAATTCTGGAGCATGGCAGATTTCAGAGCATGGTGGTATTTCTGTGGTGGTGTTTCTGCTGCTTTCTAAATATTCAACTCACTCAGAGGTTCTGTAGTCCAGAGTGCAGAAACACCCTCAGGTTAAGATGCTGCAGTTAATGGCCCCAAGCCATGCACCTTTTGTATCATCTTAGGTAACAACTTCCTACACCCTCCTTTTTTGCCAGTGAGTCCAAGAATATATTCCTCTAAGAAGATCTGATGCAGAGATGTTAGTCACTTTACAGTCATAAAGACTATAAACTATTTTATGAGGAATAAAGAGGTTCAATAATTATCCATATCTGAAAATACACACAGGCAAATAGGTCACACTTTGACTTCAGTCATTTAATTAGGAACCAAATGAATCGAAGAATTCCCATTAATCTCAAGAAATCTTTTAAGTGTGTTTCCATCAACAACTCATTGGCCATTTGCACAGAAACTACTAAAACCAGACAATGCTGCCACCTGGAAGAAACGGCAGAGACAGTGACCTTGACCTAATTATTTAACTTTGAAGTATGTGAAAGTGAATGGTAAGAAATTCAATTATAATCAAAAGTGTTCTTTTTCCCTCTATTCAATATTCAGCCACAGCACCAAATACAATTAACATTATCCTTCTGAATCAGAGGATTTTAAATAATGCATTAAATTATTCCTTGGGGTTCACTGAAAGCTTTTTGCATTTACAAGGGTTTTGTTCAATGCTTGTTTACAAAAAGCAGCAGGCTGATTACCTGGTAGTGTCTGATGAACAATTTTCAAATGAAATTCTCACACTTAATGGTCCCACTCTGATCTTAATAGCAATGGTCAATGCAGATCAGTCTGGAACCTCTTCACTGAATGAAATCAAGATGGCTCTTACAAGTGCTGGACATATGTTTGGAAAGATAATTCCTATTGCAAAGAAAATATCCATCTAAAATGCTTCCTCTTTCCTTTTATGAATGAACTGGGTGATGGTGGTGCAATCCTGCACATACTCTGAATGCCCCCTGGGTTGCACTGTTACCCTGCTGTCTGACCTCCATTTCAGACAAAAGAAACCTCTTTTCAAGCTGTACAAAAATTACTGTTGAATAACAAAAAAACCTCATCGAATGCTTATGACAGTACTGTAATTAAGAAAAATCCTGTGAATACATATAAAGCATTATTAATGATTTTTTTTCCCATGCTTATGCTTAGACTGATGTTTCAAGTCATTATAAACCCTGGATGAGTGGGCTCCTGGCAGAATACCCCTGAATAATTTTTGTTTTATCTCAGTATTTTTGGTACACACACATATTGACAGTGAGATCTTTCAATTTTTGGACATGATCACCATGCCTGTCTCAGGCTTGAAAGCAGCAGTGACAAAATATTGAGATACTTCACCTAATTGTTTCCTCTTGCCAGTGAATATGGAAATGCTGGTTTCCCAATTATTATTAAAGATCATTGAGCCAAGAAAACATGTGCCTTCCTTTTTTTTTTTTTTTTCTCTCCTCCCTTGTTCTGTTTTCACATGGAGACCTGAGTATTATTTTTTTCCGCCTCTTCTAGAGTATTCAGTAGCAAAACTCCCTTTGCCATTTTCTGGTCAGGAAATAAAGCCTTCACAGCTTCAGATCCAGAGCAGAGAGTCAGCAGTCACTCTCTAATTCTGCTGTATGAAGCAAGAAGTGATTTGGGACCTTTTTATTCAGCTCAGAGGCTTCACTGTTACAGCAGCACAATGCAGTCAGCAGGGAAGCCGGTCCAGAAGATTTTCACAGTAAATTTGAATAGATTGGGGACAGTGATTTCTGCAGCCCAGATGATCTATGGAGCTCCCTTTAGTGGAGGTCCCTGAGGCAGGCTCATGGATCACACCTCAGAGTCCTCTCCAAAGCTTTCTGGAACAGAACTACTTGGGAAATCAGGAGCTGTGTGATAAGAACTTTCTATTTACTGAACAGCTCCCGGAGAGAGGCAGGACTGGCACCCTGAACATCTCCAAGTGCACAGAAATGGGTCTTAGGATCTAACACCCATGTGCCAGCCTGGAAACCCTACAGTTCTACCCTATTTCTGCAATGTTTTAGCTGGAAGCATTACAGAGAAATATTGCCATCTTTACAGATAGTTGGCATCAAGGGTAAGTTATAACTGAACCTTTACTTGGATTCTTGAAAGCAAAGCCATTTATATCCCAGCTTTAAGCCTGCCTATACAGATTTTTAGAAGTTTTTAAATTTCATTCCAGCTAGAGCCACCTTTTAATTTCTTTTCATTCTTTTACCCTCATGGGATTTATTAGATATACAGATCAGATATATATATCAGATTGTCAGTTACTTGTTTTGCTCAGTTGGAATTATTGTCTTTCCTATATTTCCAGTACCACTGGCTCTTGGCTCTGTCAGCCAGCCTGAAAAGGAGCAAGTAGCTCATTTCTAGGCCACACTGTGGGAATGTGACATGAAGGAGAATTTCAGGTTTTACAAGAGTGCCAGAACAAAGCATTAACCTTATAACCTAAGATTGGCTGCACCACCTTGTGCTGTAGATCTGGGAAAGATGTGAAATTCTTGTTCCAATGAATACTCTCTATTAAAGTGAGAACACATAGAAGAGATTAAGATTTTAAATGTAAAAACTATAACCAACCTTTCCTGCATGTCATACTGTTACACAAAAACTTCTGTACAGATATTACCATTCTTGTTATAATATCATTATATATTGTTTACTTCTTGACAAGCTTTTGCTTCTTTGCCAGAAATCCTGAGGCTTACAAAAGCTTTGAACACCAAATTTTTAGAGAAATATCATGTGATGTTTAATTCTTCTTGGTAAGGTTTAGAGGACAAGGTTGGCTGCATAGTGGGAAACTGGAAGGTTAAAGCTACCCAGGTTTGGAGGGCCAAGGTATTACTCAAGAAAGAGAAGAATCACAAAAAACATGAAAAAAAATTCTTATTCTCCTCCAAGAATAATGAGACCTAGAGAGTACAATCAATCTTCAAATCTATGCTGATTTCTGTCATTTATTGACAAGAGAAGCTTGTCTCCTACTAATAAAAATGAAGGTCTACATTCTTAGAAAACTCATATAAAATTTCTGTCACTGTGATGTTTGGGACAATTCTTGTTGTTGCTGACATGAATTAGCCAAGTACATCTTAGTATTTGTATTAAAACCCAAAAACCACACACCTATCCTGTCACAGAAGGAATCCATGCCCATAGCTCACTTTATGCTTTGTAGCCTTTATGCTTTGCCATCTTCCTCTCAAATGAGCTATGTGTGACAAAGATCTTGTCCCAGAGATAAGAAGTTTATGTGAGTTTTGAGAAAATGTTCCCTTTTATGAGGTGCTCCACTGCTAGCAGGAGTGGGAAGTTATTCCACACATCTCAGGCTTCAATTGTACAGGCAATGCAAGAGTTCTGTGTCTGCAGAGACAAAGCTGTGGGCTGGAGGAGTTTGGTCTCTGTTTTGCAGAGGGATACAATGGTCTGTGTGTCCCATTCTTATCTGTGGTGCTGGTTCTCCTTTGGGAAAATGGAACAGGACATTTTGTATTTTGCCTCCTGTGCTTTATAAGGGCTGTCACTTAATGTGCTCAGGAACAGCACCTTTCTGCTTCACTGGACACCCAGAATTATTCCTCAGAGTCATATCTGGCAGGGAAAAGCATCCAGGGTAAGATGTCAGAAACAGAGAATCAGAGGCCAAAAAGGAAGAGAATTCAATACATGTGCCCCAGGGAGTGAGTACACTTGACTTATACATTTCTACCTTATATCACTTTCTGCAAAAATAGCTTGCCAGCCAGTCTCAATAGCTTGGATAGTCAAGTTGCATAGCTGATTTCTGATTCAAAGGGATATTTTTAATTCCTGAGAAACAGAAGCATGTCTTCTACCACAAGGAGCAGGGGAGTGTTGAATAGCTTCATTTTCCTTGGTACCAGGATGTCATCATGATATCCAGGACTTTTATCCAGTGGCAGGCACTCAGGTGCCTGAAGACGTGGTGATTGCTCTTGGTTCATGAGATACTCTTACATTCTGAAGCTTTCAATAGTAGCTACTTTTCCTGACAGGATCCCATTAACTCATTACCCAAAACAGAGGCACTGTTGTAGAGTGGTCATGTGAGGATAAGTTAGCAGAGAACTAAGAAGCAAAGCTGAGGAACCTTGCCAATTCTGGTAACACATCCCTGCTCTTTCATCAAATCTTTAGTCTGGAGAACTGCCAGAGTATTGAAAGGAAACTGGGAGACATGCAAAGAGTGAGAGGGAAAAGGAAATTAATTCCAAGTAAGTTCTATTGGGTTTCCACAAGAATTACTGTCTGTCTTAGCAGCCATACTGGCAGAACATGCACCGAGAGAAACAGCAAACCAGACCTCATGTTTCACCCCACCAAAGTTCTGGATGACTGTCTCCAGTAGAAAGAAGTAGCTGTTTTCTGTTTAAGAAGCAAGTCCCTCTAAAATCACAGAAAATAAAGGGTGGAGAAGACCTCAGATATGTCTCATCTAATTCATCACTGGCAGGCAGGGTCACATCTCCCACACCACTCCTGGTAGAGCTCAAGGAGACCCCAGGTAGGGGATCTCAGCCACAGAATTTATTCCATAACCAGAATCACTCTGCCATACCTCAAAATCCTTATTTCCTTACCTGGGAATTTTATGCTTCAACAGAAGCTCCTGTAAGCTGGAATTGTCTTGTGGCTATAGCTGCCTAAAATCAGACAGCTGCTGAAGTACCATCCTTAGTCTGGGTTCAAATTAATTCCTACAGCCCCAGTTTTCAGTCTCCACTCATTGCCTTCTCCAGATGACTGTGACAAGTACAAGTATACCTCTAAACATACACTGTTGTGAATGACATTTTCATAGAATCATAGAATCATAGAATCATAGAATTAGCCGGGTTGGAAGGGACCTCAGAGATCATCTAGTCCAACCCTTGACCCACTGGAGCAGTTGCTAGACCATGGCACTGAGTGCCACATCCAGTCTTTTTTTAAATGTCTCCAGGGACGGAGAATCTACCACCTCACCGGGCAGTCCATTCCATAGCCTAATCACCCTCTCCGTGAAGAAATTCTTTCTAATATCTAATCTAAACCTCCCCTGGCGCAACTTAAGATTGTGTCCTCTTGTCTTGTTGGAGGTCATCTGTGAAAAGAGTCCAGCTCCCACCTCGCTACATCCTCCTTTCAGGTAGTTGTAGACAGCAATGAGGTCTCCCCTGAGCCTCCTCTTCTTCAGGCTGAACAGCCCCAGCTCTCTCAGCCTCTCCCCATAGGGCCTGTGCTCGAGTCCCTTCACCAGCCTGGTTGCCCTCCTTTGGACTTGTTCCAGGGCCTCTACATCCTTCTTAAATTGAGGGGCCCAGAACTGGACACAGTACTCGAGGTGTGGCCTCACCAGCGCTGAGTACAGGGGAAGAATCACCTCCCTGGACCTGTTGGTGACGCTGTTTCTGATACAGGCCAGGATGCCATTGGCCTTCTTGGCCACCTGGGCACACTGCTGGCTCATGTTCAGTTTCTTGTTAATGCAGACTCCCAGGTCCCTTTCTGCCTGGCTGCTCTCCAGCCACTCTGTCCCCAGCCTGTAGCGCTGCATGGGGTTGTTGTGGCCAAAGTGCAGGACCCGGCACTTGGCCTTGTTGAACCTCATCCCGTTGGAATCGGCCCAGCTCTCCAGTCTGTCCAGGTCCCTCTGCAGAGCCCTCCTGCCTTCGAGTTGGTCTACACTTCCCCCCAGCTTGGTGTCATCTGCGAACTTGCTGATGATGGACTCAATCCCTTCGTCCAAGTCATCGATAAAGATATTAAAAAGAACTGGGCCCAACACTGATCCTTGGGGGACACCACTGGTGACCGGCCGCCAACTCGATGCAGCCCCGTTCACCACCACCCTCTGGGCCCGGCCCTCCAGCCAGTTCCTAACCCAGCACAGGGTGCTCCTGTCCAAGCTGTGGGCTGACAGCTTTTTCAGGAGAATGCTGTGGGGGACGGTGTCAAAGGCTTTGCTGAAGTCCAGGTAGACCACATCCACCGCCTTCCCCTCATCCATCAGACGGGAATATAAAGCCTACTGATCAAGTAATACAAATTAAATTAATTTCATTTGTGGATTTTAATATACTTCCTGCAGGGTGAGTTTTTGCATTTCAGCAAGTTAATGCCAAAGCCAATAATGACTGTCATCAAAATTTCAACCTTTCAGTCCAGTTTCCTGGATCACACCAGCAAATCAACCCAGTTATTGCCATGAAATGCACGTGTTGGCTATTTGATAGCTCCTGCCACCTCCTGCCACAAAAATAATTGCAACTATAACTTGTTAAACCAAAGCTTAACTTTAACAGCTCCTGTGATGGAGGTTTTCTGCTGCCTTCAGCTCAGCTTCAGCCTGGGCTTTCCATCTCAGTGCTTCAGGAGAACAAGTCACAGAGCTCCTGACCAAGCCCTTGGTTACCCAAAGATGCCCATCCCTAATGGTTATCACTATTCAGGACTGCTCCTACCTGGTTTACAAGCTGTTGTAACTGGTAAATGCTGCACATTTCTGCTGGAAAGCAGAGCCTCAGGAAATAGGTTGTGGGTGCTGAACACGCCCTTGGGAGAGAGACCATGCCAGGGTGCTCTAGCAGCATCCTTGTCCATCCTTGTCCTCACAGCCTGGATTTCTTTGCTCTCTCCATGAGTGAACCCACCCAGGCCCTGAACATAAAGCTGACCCACTCTGTTCACCCTGGTTCTGAGTGGACACCAGCATGGGCTCAAGCCAAGGAATCTTGTTGACATGGATGTTGATCTAGAAAAATGAATGGTTTTCAAAAGGAACTGTGGTTTTTTGAATGGTGACACATTACTGGTGATTTTCCTACTAATCATATATAAAGAGCTGTCAGCCAGCAAAATAAAAACCAATTTAATTCTTTTCTTCAAGTGTTCAAGATGCCTTTTCCCAGTTGAGACATTCTGGCTAGAGAGGCACAGAAGGAATCCTTCATCTTGAATTGCCCTAACTTCAGTCTTCTGACATCTCTAGGTCTCCTGGCAAGTATAAATTACAGTCAAGGTCTGTACACTTTGTTCTCTGGTACAGTCAAAGACACATTTGCTGGCATGGAAACCTCTTCTCTCTTCCTCTGCATTCATTTCCAGGCAGCACACCATTACTCTGTATCAATTCACAAAATTTTTCAGCACTTGAAATTGATTTCTGTTCAAGTTTCCTTAAAATCCAAGAAAGTACATTGCCAGGTTGCAATGGACACATTTCAGATTCCCAGCTCTGCCTGCCAGTTGGTTCTAAAGCTTTTGGGGTAGTTTAAAAAGGGCAGCATCAAAGGAAAAGTCCCTTGCTCTAAACTGAGATAATGTAAAAAATTATTAAAGGTTAAACTGGGCATCACTAGAGGGGTTTAGTTTGTGGTTTAGTAATAACATATCTTGCTCAATAAAAAGCAACCTGAATTTTCTAATACTAGACCTTTCTATTGGTGCAATAAACTACATAAACTTAACTGTGTTTTTTCCTGTGTCATAGAAAGTATAGGAAAAGCATCCAGGAAACATCAGAGCACATTTATTACAGAGTAAGACACTGCCCCCTCCATCTTTTGACATCAAAATGGCCAACATTGTATTCTCAAACTAAACAGAGGTGATAAGCTCATTAGTTTAGGGGTGTTGCATCTTTGCTGCTTTCCTGCATAATACAAAGTACACATTGCACTTATAAACTCCACAATTGTGTCTAAAAAATGACAAATATCTATTCCATGATGTATTTTTTTTAATCTTATAAGGAACACCTACAAATTGCAACTGTTAAAATGCTGCATCCTTTAGCATGCATTCACCTTAATGGACCTTACAGCTACATCTACAGATACGAGAAGCCAAACATCATGGGTTTTTACTTATCTTTTTGGCAAGTACAATGTTCTGCTTTAGGGAGGTTGTTACATGGCTTCATTGCATTGCTCATTTTCAGAGCTCAGTGCATAAAAGCACAAATCACAAAACTCATCTGCATTTAGCTACATTTTCTAAGGCTCTTGAACTTTTCAAGTAATCCAGGTCTGATTTACAGTTTCTTGCAAAAGTCAAGCAGCATTTCAGGGCTTCATGTTCATGTGGTACTGGTGAAACGATTCCATTTTAACTGTAGTTTTCTTCCTTTTTGTCACCTTTAAATCCTGATTCTAAAAATATCCATTTGCATACATTGTTCCTACAAGATGAGAATTAAAAGAAACATTCACCCAAATCTCTCTGCATATTCACAGCTTTCATCTTCAGATACTTTTTAATGTTCTTTAACTCATGGCACACGCATCATGATACTTTTTCTTCTACCAGACACAAGACTCCCACTATCACTGAAATCCCTGAGTTCTTCCCCCTTTTCCCAGAGAGGGCTGATTTGCTCAGCACTCAAACCACTCTTATGCTGCTGACTCCACAGGAAATATTGCCACACTGCACTGAAGCTGCAAAAAAATCAAGATCAGAAACAATATTTATTTGTAATTTTGTGGGGCAACACTGAAACAAGACTTTCAAAACTACTGAAGACAATTATATACCTTAGAACTGCAAGGTTAATAATTGGTTGGTTTCTTCCAATTTGTTTCTTCCAAATTCAATCCTCAACTTTATGTCCCCTTCAAAACAAATTTAGTATCCTTCAAAACTGCTTAGTAAAGGTCCTTATTTCTCTCTATTTTGGTCTTAGATGGCATGATAAATGTCTAACTACCAAAATATTAACATGCTGTGACAAATCAGAGATTTTTATCACTGCTCAGGAATCCCTTCTCTGCCATGAGCACAAACCACACGCTGCAGCTGGACACATGTAGCCAGGAACATAGAAATCTGTGCTGTAATACCCCCCATGCAACGACTTTTCAAATATGTCAGCAATTTTGTAAATTGAAAAGGTGTAAAAAAAATATATTCCTGACATTTCTCCTTGAACTTTCATCAACATTTGTATAGTTGCGATTTCTTTAAAAATAAAAAATATCACAACTACTTTTTTTACAGAGAAACATCTCTAACTCCAATTGTGAGCTGTTCAGCATTACAAATTTCATTCTCTGCACTTGAATTCTAATATAAAATAGCTCCCAGGTACAATATTAAATTGGAAAAATAAGTCATACTAATAATGTTCTTTGTTCTAATGTTTTGGGGTTTTTTTCTCAGCTTTGATGACATCCTAATGCAGCATGTAGAAAAATCATGTTCTGAAATAAATTAAAATGTGATATCCAGAGAAATCTCACTCTCCCTTACCACACATTTTCTTAATGTAGAAGAAAATTATGGTTGTGTGACATTTGCAAGAGGTTAAGGAACATAAACCAAGCAAAGCAGTGTTCAGAATAGGAAGAAAAAAGGGCAGGTTGAGGGCTCCTCTATTTCTACATTAGTTTGAGCATCCTGGTAACTTTAAGTAATAATAAAATTACTTGTATTAGCAAAATTGCTTTTTAAAAATTGTGAACTGGATGCTGAAAAAATGGAGTGTGTTTTAAGCATGCAATTGTGCTACTTAACTAATTCCATTAAGTGGAAATAAGTCTGTACATAAGTCCATTTAATGTGACATCTTCAGACTTGGCTGGCTAAAACAATTGGATTAAACTATTTATCCTTAGTTTTAAATATTGTCAGTCAGTACCCAATTCAAAGCAGAGTATTTTAGGATCCCAGTGTAAGAGTTTGAAAAGATCTTTTAAATCTTTCCTTAGTTTTGTAGAGTTCTTCCAGTGAGGCAGAAAATTAATTCAACACTAACTGGGAGCTGCCCTGGTCTGTTAGAGGAATTGTACAAGTAGCTGCTGTATAAATATTCAACATATGCTTAAGAACAACAAGCAGAACTGCCAAATGTATTAACAAATCTTGAGTGCAATAGTAAGATGTGTGGTGAGATTAATGACCTGGGACACAATAATATCTTCTTGGGGCAGTGAAGCAGCCCTGAAGTCTGCCTAAAACAGGAATAGTAGCATTTGCATAAACCCTGCTCAGGCTCCAAATCACCCTGGGTCAAGGTTTCAGTGGTCTGCAGGCACCTACAGATGCAGATTTTTTTATTTATTCCTCCTTTCATTTTGCCAAGGTCAGACCACAGTGAGCCCTTCATTTAACAACTGCTGAACCATTCTTGAAATGATTGCAAAATACACAGACAAGCTCAACAGAAAATAACTACCCAGAAAAAAAAAAATTTTAAGTGTTGTTTAGAACTTAATTCTGATCTCCATAATAATGTTTACATTCATGTTTTTCTATCTAGGAACATTAAAACTACAGCATATACACTGAATTTAGCTGTAAATGTTTTTAGTGAGGCTATTGTTACATTTATTCTCAGAGCTGGCAACTCAGCAGCCATCTGTGAATGGCTGGAGGTAATTGCAGGACCAAATGTTTATGAATCACACTAAATCTAACAATAATACACACAATCCCCTGTCATATCATACTTTATGGCAGAGCAGCTGGCTTCAGCAGCAAAATTCAAGAAAAGGAATGATGTAGTAGCCAAAACCAAAGCAAGAGCTGGGAACTTGGGAATTTTTAGTCCCAGAAGGTTCCTCTGTGAAACTTGCCATATGAGATTCAACTGATGCATAGGAACCACGTGCATCACAAATTATCAGGGCATGCAGTTATTTGGTGCTGCCTATAAACACATGGTTTATTAATTCCTTTGTAATACTACTTAAAATCGTCACAGGTTGAAGCTCCCAACCACTAAAAACCCATGTCAAGGAATCCCATTGCAGACACAGCCTGTGCTTCCAAGCTGCCCAGGTAGAATATTGCTGCCAGTAGGACATTAATTCTTTGAAAAAAAAAAAATTATGTTTTCACTTTAAAAAGTTACTTAATGATGAGAAACAGGGGTGCATATACCTAGATATAAGCATATTTCTATGCCTTTACTTATAGAAGAATACCAACAATGATATAAACCCCTTCCCTGCAATTACCTAGGGGTCAGGGTGAATGAGAGCTTTCTTATGTGCTTTTCCTGGCACTATTTCAGCTGAAGTCACTCTGCATCTTTGAACTCCTTCGCATTTCAACTATTTATAGGCCCAAACCTCTCCACAAAAAGCTACAGCCAAGTAACTGCTTTTTGGCAGAAAGATCCCTTTGAAAGGCTGGTCCCAAAGTCTGCCTTGGTCTGAGTAGCATCCCAGTAAAACCCCATAACTAAGGACTGGTGAAATTAGAGTCCAAATTCCTTCTCAGACACCTCCGTCTAGAAAAAGGCTGATTTTACCCATATCTAGCTATCTTAGCCCTGAATGGTGAGCCTGTTTCTTTGGATTGTTTTATCATTGCTAGTGAAAATGAATGTGGAATAAAACTTGTAATCAAAATATTTCCCCAAACATCAAGAAAATTCAAATCTGGATTGAAACATGCTACTTAAGGCTCTTCATTAAATGCAAATTATTCTCCTTAAAAGTAGTATACTGAAGAATGGTCTCTAGACATACAACTGACTTGATCAAGCCTCCTGCTGAACAAAGCTATAAATATTACTATAAATATTCATGAAGTTCATGTAAATAACATCTCCTACAGTGTTGCTGCTGCTACACAGGTGAAGTACCTAAGAAATTTATTCATTTAGTTTCTTAGGGAAGCAGCCCACTTCTGTATTGCAGGGAAAGAAGAGATCCATGAAGAAACACAAAGATACACAGGACTGAGTCACTAGCAAGGTCCAAATCCTTGTGAGGTGACAGCAACTTGGTCCAGTGCAGCCCATGGGGCTGAGTTTCAAGAGAGAGGAGTTATCCAGCCTGCCCATAGCAGAAATGTGGTTTGGATGCTGCTTGCCATGAGCTCTTTAACACCAGAACTCCCTGGGAAGCAGCAAGCAATTCATTTTGCAGTGGTACCTCCTGTACCCAGCAGCAGGACCTCTACCCATGAAGGATGATGCTGTAGCAGCATCAGAGGAAGGCTGAGGCCAAGATAAATGAGTGTTCAGAGTGCCATGATACCTTGAGGAAACGATGAAGTAGCTCCTAGGTACTGCCTCAGCTTCACCTGGAAGTAGGTGAGACACCCTGACTCCTTGCATCAAAACTGTTGGCACAAATGGACACAAAGTTGGGCAGATTGTCAGAAGAGCCTTGCTATTTCCAATCCAACCAACCCCTTGTGCTGCCCAGTGAAGATACCAAGGGCAGAGAGGGCACAAAGTTTCTGCCCCAAAGTGTCACCTCAGCTGCTCTGTGTCAGGATGGAGTCAGTGGGCAGCTGGCAGAGTCCCAGGGTTCTCATGAAATCATCAACTGCAGATCAAGAAAGTCACATCAGCACAGTGACAAGAAACCTAATGCAGAGTGAAGGGTGCCTAGAGGTTTTCCAGAACAATGAACTCAGCAGAATTAAGACCTCTAAAAGATGAGATACAGACCAGACAGCTTTGACTTCATCTCCTACTCTCCAAGCAGGCAACTGCTGCTGGGAAGTTTTTCACATCATCTTTCTGATCTGCTCCACAATGAAGGAGCAAATTCCCACCTGCCTCCAACCCAGATCCTGTTCAAGAGGTCACTGAAGTCACTCTGCACCTGTCTGCAGAGTTTTGCCACATGACTTTGTGAGTTATTAATGCTGCAATTTTTTTTTTTTTTTTTTTTTTTTTGGAATTGTGCTTTGTGCCATTTCATAGGGCTGAGGACTAGAATAACCTCTTTCCAGGAAAGGAGAAAGGAAATTTAAAGAGAAATTCTCATTAATAGCTTGTACTGATAAAACTGCTCTGAATCACTCTCACTCTTTCATTACTGGAGATGCTGCTTTTAACCTTCTTGCTGTGGACAGGGGGATGGCTTCTGCTACCCCCTAAGCCATGGTATAGAGTAGGAACAGACTCTGCTCTTCTCTATTAGCAGAATTTGAATTAATCTATTTCCTGGAGTTTGAAGAGAGCAAATGCAGACAGGACTGATTTTCAGACCATCTCTTTCTCTTAATCAGAGCTCAGAAACTTGATTATCCTCAAGGCAGACACCTCGGGGGCTGAGCATCCAGGGCTACTCTGTGGAACAGTTTCCTCCCTTCCCTCTCTCCACAAACCCTTTCAGATGGACCTGGGCTTGACACTTTCACAGCAGCATGGGGAGTACTTAGCTGGATGCTTTTGAGACCTCTTGCCAAAACTGCTAAACCCATTTTCTGCCTCAGATGGATTTTGAGTGAAAAGCAGGCATTCCTTTCAGGAAGAGAGGTTGGGTTCTGTGAAAGATTGGTGCTGTATCAGGCTAGAAATGAAAATAAGTGCTTCAAAGGGGAAGTAAAAAAGATTCATAAAAGCTAAAGTGAATCTTGCTGCTAAATCATAACTAGCTGAAGTACAGGTATTTAAAGGGGCTCTAATTCAGAAATCAACTCAAAGAAAAATATCTAGAAAGAACATTAAAAAACTATTATAAGATAATTACCCAGAAGTATTGATCACATTCATCCCAAGTTATAACAATTATGGACAGAAATCAAAGGAAATCAGGCCCTTTGAGATATGTTGAACCTTAAAAGAAAAGCATTAGGACAGAAGTACAGCAGTGACAGAACTGCAGTGCTGTTAGATCTGCACTTGCCCCTTCTGCTCAGCTCTGCAGTGGGTAATTAATTCTAGTACTGTGTGTCTACAATAGACTTCCTAAAAGCTAAAAATACTGGCTGCCATTTGTTATAGACACATTTTTCCTACAATCAAATAACTGCATAATAACTGTGAATAATTGCAGGTTTAAATGGCAATACAGGCCTACACTAAACAGGTATTCTCTAAAGGGCACAACATCACACATCACTAGGAACCTTACTGGAAAACATTGCAGTCCAGCTTCTCTTCCTACCACACTTCCCTGACTTCAGACAGCATTTAGCCAGCTCTGTGTATCTGCTGGTTGATCTGGCCCTCAGCACTGAAGTTAAACCTCAGGGCAGCTCAGTACTTAAATACACAATTAGATTTAAACATCTAACACTTCAAAAGGTACTTAAAAAAAAAAAAAATAACAGATGTAGTTCCTGAACAAATCAATCAAATGTACGATTCCTTTTGCATTTTCTATGTACAAAGAAATTGCAGCTATTAGCCCAGAGGGAATAATCCCAGTAAATCCATCAATCTGAATGTAAGGAGGAAGGGCAAAACACTGTGTGTTACAGGTACATCAAAAATATCAGTCCTGAATTGGACCGAAGAGCTCTCTCACTGTTCTCAATCCAAGATCCTACTTCACACAACAAGCAGAGCCACCATCCTTTTCAAATATCACTCATTAAAAAAAGGTCAAAAAGCAGAAAAAAAACCCTAAAACCCCACATATAATGATACTACCTTTACATGAGGGAAAATCAAGGCCTTCACTTCTGGCTAGCTAGCATCCTTAAATAGATATTTAAGATATAAGAAGCTCAGCAGTGAATTACAATTCACTAAAGAGGAGCAGTTACTCAGGGTGCCCATGAACCTAAGAGGTGGGCTCGGGCTCGGTGTCTTTTTGTCTCATTTCAACAAAAAAAGTCAATCCTGTTTATTCTTATGACCAAGAAGATGCTACACATTTGCAGTCTGTGATGCTTTGTACATTGTGTTAAAGCCCCCTGCTAGATGGAACAAAATATGTTAGAGGATTTAAGTGCTTAATCTGTTTCAGAGAAGGTTTTATCTGTTATGACCATAGACACTGTCAGCAGGAGGAAATCCAAGCTGGGAGGATGCTTGCAAGTCAGTGATTCTATCACATGGGGAAGAGGAAGATTTGCTGTAATGGAGTAAGAGGAGATTTTCTCTCAATCTCCATCACTCCTCAAAGGAGGTGCAAATGCAAACCAGTCTTCTTCACAGCACACACCTCTTCAGGGCCAAGTGGGAATTGCTGGTTACACCTCTCCCTCTGGAAGAGCAGCTGCTGAAACCTTCAAATGCAGAACTGACTTTGCAGAACTGCAAAGGCATCTCTTGCCAAGATGAAGACTTGCATTAGTCCTCTAGAGTCTCTGCTTTGCTGAAACTGTGAATCTATTATTTCAGGGGAGTAACAGGTCATGAAGCTATGAAGGGAAAGAATAAAGCCAGAGAGATTGCTGAGCACTTGGTGCAAAAACCAAACAGAACAGCTCATGCAATGTTTATGCACCCAACAACGATTGTTTCATAACTGATTTCTGACCCAAGTGAGTTCTAAACTTACCCATTAGGCACCTCCAAACTATATCTCCTCTCCTCATTTCATTTACCCTCTTCTGTGCACCTTATAATGGAAAAAACCAAAAAAAGGTGAGCTTTTCTGTCTTAGCCTGTTCCTTATTTTATAAGGTTGGCAGGGATGATACAGCTCACACTGCCTGTGGAACCTCAGTGCTGGAATGGAGCCTCCCAACATATCAAACCTTCCTCTTCCTGGAGGCAAGAAATGATCAAATGCACTTTGCATGCACAGATTTGGATGTAATTAATGCATGCAGCTCACTGCAAGCCTTTGATTAAGATAAAGGAAAACAGCAACCAGTTAATTTGGATCAAAATGAGTGAACCAGCATTCCAATCTTGTTCTGAAGGGATACCTTGACACCAGTTTAATGGGACATTAATGAATTTCAGGTAGTCTTTACAGATCAAACTCCCAGTGGTGTCTGTGGGAACCAAGCTGACTGCTGGAGCAATCTCTCCCAAATGAACTGCAAAGCCCATTACAGGGGAAAGTACACAGCACAAAAATCACAAGTCCAGATGATTAACTTTTCAACTGAGGTTAAGTAAATCTCCTATTCATGATGTGCAGGATATTCTACAAGGTGCTGAGAGGGCACCACTAAATATCAAACTTGAATTCACCCATCTGAGATAAAGAGATGAGCTCATTTGACACTGCTTAGTATGTAAAAGACTTCACTATGCTGAGAATCAAACTATTGGAGAGCTTTATAGACACCTCAGCTTACTATACATTTATGTACATTTTTCTTCATATTCAGGCCCGAAGTAATTCTCTACAGATGACTCATCCTGCTTTGACCCAAAGCTCTCTGGAGGGAATCTGCAAAGGCAGGGTGGTTGGCTGGGACATAGCATCATTGCCAAGTCAAAACATGAAGCATTTTGTCAGCAAAAACTCATGAGAACATCAGAGCCGTTGATGCCCTTAATGAGTTCACAAGACCATGGCAAAGACATAGAAGAAAATGCTGTTATCCTTCCAGTGCTGCAGTTATAACTTTTTATGTTTCACAAGCAAATAGAATTTTGGCTCCTGTATTACACTTGAGAAGACAATTCCACAGTGAGAAAAATCACTGCCACAAAAATCTTAGTTTAAAAATAAGGAAAGAGAGAGAAGTGAAAGGGGAGGACACAACCCAGAAAGCCACTTTGGGACCACAGGTAGCAGCAAGACAAGATTTCAGCATATGTTATTGTATAGATTTTTATATACAAATATATAAACAGAGCTGAAGCACAAGAAATTACGAATTATGACTCCTTCACATTTTTTAATAAAATAAAGTGTAGAGCTAGGATTGCTTTCACAATAGCTTGGGTTGCTCCTCCTGTGGCCAGACAATGCAGAGGAAAAAAATTAAGGCTACTGGGTAAGAGGAGGAAAAGAAAATAGGCTGGGCACATGAAAATAAGTCCATTTAGAGGGCTATAAATCTTCTGCCCCAACAGTTTCACAAACCAGACAACCACAGTCCATATTAAAACCCTCTGAGCTCCCAAGGTTCACTGATGTTTAACCCCAGCCTATCAGTTTTGCAAATAGAAGATACCAGTAACACAGCCAAATAAAATGTTTTATGTTGTTCTATCTTGTGGAAATCATTGTAATAAATAAACATTATGTTAATTGTTTCTGTTTTTCTCTGCAGTAGGTTTCTGTGAATTGACTTATTTCTTCAGGCAAAAGTACAACTTGCCCAGGTTATCACGAGACACATTTTGCCCTCTGTCTGATACTCCTTGGACAGGCTGAAGCACTGAGAATCAACTTTTATTACTGAAAATCTTCAGAGACTGTCAAAGCTTCTTTCAGTAGAATGTATCATGATGAGCTCATAAACAAGCCTGAACTATTACAATATCTGTTGTGGGAGGAACACAAACTGTGACAGTTTATTTTACTTTAGTAAACGAGGTTCTGTTCTGTTCCACAGAGAAGCTCTTGCAGAAATGGGTGGAATAACAAATGGAATATAGCCCAGTCTGAGGACTCAGCTTGGTTCCATGTTGGGTGCAGATCACTGACCTGCCTTGGTCTGAAACACATTATTACCTGCACTAAAACACAACAGAACAAACCTTCACTCTCTGCCAGGCACTCAGCATGATGCACACTCCACGTTGCACTTTCCAAACAGGGATGCCAGGCTTCAATTCAAAGAAAGTTTCAGTTTCACCCTGTGCAGACCAGGCAATAATTGATTTTTACTTTCAAGTGAAAGAACCAACTGGCTACAGCACAGAGCTGCCTGAGTGCTGCCTGGGGATTCACCACACAAGGGAAAATCAAGTTGCATTGTGTCAGAGAGAAGCAAGCAGTAACTTACAGGTACAGCTTTGCTGTTAAGAAATAAAGTAACCACAAATAGTTAGGTATCCATGAGAGTTATGAGGCTTTGAATACATTTAAAATATTGTTCTTCCACTCCAACATCTTAAGCTGTCTTTCGTTTAACCAGTTAGAACATCACTGCACAGGATTTGTTCTGCTACAGTGGTTTATGTTGTATAATGTTATTGCTGTCAATGATTGCTCAGTTTGCCTGCTAGCATTGGTGGCACAAAGCTAAAGGAGAATTTTGAAGTCCTGCAAGATTGTTCTAGGGACAGACATCTACAAAATTGGAACTCATACATGTAATTGGTATAATTATCTCTTTACAGGGCAGATGCAAAATTTAATTTTTCTTTAATAGCTCTCAGATCTCATTTACCACCACATGTAATTAAACACAAATATTCTATTATGTTAAGGAAAAAATGCCAGAAAGATATTTTGACAAAATGTTGTCCTTAGATTACTCTTTAATTCAGACAATTGCATTTATTTTTCCTTTTTAACATTTTTACTGCTTTTCATTTGATACTTGATAAATCACAGAAATGCTAAATGATTTTGTACAGGAAGAATAGAACTAATGCACCAGAAATATTCTGGACCACTAGTCTAGAAGTGAATGCACCCTTTTGCATTACAAACTGTATCCTCCTCTTCCTCAAATTTTACCTGAGATGCCAAAGAAACCAGCTGGACCAGCTGAGGATTTGATAGCCCTGACTGCTGGGAGTGACATGAGTGGGGAGGACAAGCACAGCCAGGGCACGTTTGTCTTTGGGACGTGTGGAACTTTGTCACCTGTGTCTCTGGGCTGCAGGCAGCTAACACAGAGCTTAAAGGCAGGGAGCAGCTGAAAGCTCTCCTGGATTACAGAAACCCAAAATAATTCTTGAAGTCACCTTAGCTAACCCCTCCCAAGCTGCTCCAAGAACTAAGTGCCTTATCCTTCAGGAAGATAGTAGGGTTAAAAAACAGAGGAAAAACCTCCCATTTCTCGTTCTCCAAGATTTATGAAATTAACTCGGAAATTACTTTTACTGTGATGATGTGAATGAAGAAAGATGGCATTGCAAGACATATAAATTAGATGGCACCTATGACAGGCAACTATAATACAGTGCAACATTCCTATAACTGTAAGATTTATAATTCTGCTTCAAAGTGAGTAACAAGGATAACGTTCATTTTTATTACTGAGTGAAGAAAGACATTACTTGGAGGGTTCTTCTCCAATATTCTTTTGGACAAATTTTAAATCAAAATGCTTGTTGGGAATGAGGTATTTCAAA
This sequence comes from Heliangelus exortis, assembly GCF_036169615.1. NCBI lineage: Eukaryota > Metazoa > Chordata > Aves > Apodiformes > Trochilidae > Heliangelus > Heliangelus exortis. The sequence goes on along the minus strand of NC_092436.1, from coordinate 3,382,084 downwards.
GGTCTAGAGCTTTTTTTTTTTTCTAGCTAGAGAGTAAAGATTATACATCCTGATTTTTCCTCAGATTTATGTGGACTGTTACTTGTAATGACTGGAAACAACCATTACCAGCCCCTGGGGCAGCAGCAGCAGCAGCAGCACATATTTGCTAGGAATAGGTGGTAGCTGAAATAGGATTATTTCCCCCCCCACCCCAAGAAGAATACATGTATTCTTTTATGAGTGGGAACAAGGGCTGAGGTATTGTAGGACATTTATTCCCTGAGAGTTTGTCCTAATGCTTATAGTTCCCTTCTGACTACTCAATTTTTATGAAGAATACAAGTGAAAGCTTAAAGCCTTACAAATTTCCCAGGTTTTCTCTGGCTAACTACAGCCATTTGGGGAAGGGGCCACACAGGTACATGGTGCAGCCCACTGGAAATTTGCACTGAGGACGGGACTCAGCTGGGACAGAATAAAATCCAAGAACCTCAACTCCTGCTCTGCCAGCCCTTCCTCCCCCACCTTCCCTTTCCTCCACCTGTCTTCCTTTCCTGCATAACCTCCTCCATTAATCATTCTGCAAAGGAGATTCTCCCCTCAACATACCCAGAGCAAGCAGAAGGATGAAGTTCATGACAAGCAGAAGTCACCTCCCTGCCTCAACAGCCCCAGCTACCCTGAGCCATCCCGGGTGTCAGTATCAGGTGAAAACACAACCCCAGCAGGGACAATTTCAGGCCACTGATCAAACTTTTAGTCATGTATCTCCCACTAATGTCAAAAGAAATTACACAGCCAGATCCCTGCAAGCTGTTTGGAATATCTGAAAGTTAATTTTACAGCTATTGCTGGGGCAAAGAAACAGGAGTGCTCACAGGCAGGCAGTGACTAACAGGGACTGGCAGGACAGAAAGATATTAGTGCCTGGAAAACAGATCCCACTCCATTATTCCCTCCCTGAAGAATAATGAAGCTTTTGGTGTGTCACACATTTCTGTCCTCCCAGCACACAGGAGCCTGAGCACACTCCAGTCCTGCTCCCCTCTAGGGAGGAAACAGACACAGGATTGTCACAAGGATTTCTGAACACAAGGTCTTCACTGCCTCCAAAACCCTTGGACAGTTTGTTGCTTGTAAGCACAGTTAAAGGCTCCCTCTGACTTACTGAGCTGATTGCCAGTGACAAGAGCATCAGTCCTACATCTGAAGAGGCACAGAAAGAGCCCAATACAGCATCCTCCTCTGCTCCATCACCTAAAATAACTCCCCTGGTTGGGTGGATTTCTTGTCTGGGGCACTGGGCACTCCTCCATTACTGGAAAGAGCGTGGAATAAAAGTACTCCCAAACGCCCTGGTAGGGACAGCCTCAGGTTAGACTGGGGAAAAGGAAAGCATGGATTTGGCAAGTATTGATGGAGAGAGAAATCTAGATTTAAGATACATAATGAACAATTGAAACATCCTTGGTTATTATGTTAGTATGATTTCTACATTTTTTGAACTGTTCATTGCTAAATTAGAAGCCTCTGACATGACAGTGAAGCGAACCATCTCTTGAAGTAATCATACAACTCGCTGCATTTCTGAGAATCCCTAAAACTCCATCACACAACATTTTAGCTGAGCATGATACTGGAGTCACTATTGCAAATTCAGGTCTTGACATTTTTATTTCTGACCACTATAAATCTGTGCTGAATCTTTCACATACTACACAACTTTAATATTAGATACCACATTTTTTTTTTACCTAGAAAGAAATAATGACTGTCCCTGGAAATATTTCCATCACAGTGGAACATATGTTGGCACAGAGCTATGTAACAAGGACACAGCATCAATTTAAGATGCCACATTCATAAATCCAACCTGTACCAGGCTTCATCAATGTAAGAATTACACTTACCTGCTGCTTCTATATTTCAAAACCAGCTGGGAAACAGAGACCCTTTTGCTATTGACTCTTACCTATAATTATAACCATAGCCTAGAAGGCAGCCAAATTCCACTTAAAAACAAAGAAAAAAGCCCACATTTTTCAAATGCCATTTAAATATGAAAACACATTGCCTCTAGGACATTCAAACACAAAAATAGAAATATTTAGAGGAAAAGAAAGAAGCTTAAAAAAATCCAAGTTACAAGTATTAATGGGTGGGAAAACGAAATAAGTCTTGGAAGTGCCTTCACTGAAATCACCTATTTGAAAGTGATAGGATCAAAAAAACAAGTGAACTACAGAAAAAGTGTGACCTCTACTACAGGCTTCCTCCAGGAAACAATCATTTCTGGTCTCTGAATATCTAAGATACAAGAAACATTTATTAGAGATAATTGCTAATTATCCTCTGTGATCAGACAAGGAAATTCAAGAGTTTCAGATTTCAGCTTCCACACATTTCTTATGCTTATGGCAAAAATTACTTTGCCAAGCATATACTGTAGAAGAAACAGAAAAACATCAGTATTAAAGTCAAGTCCTGGTTCTGAAATGGCTTAAGAATAATTTTATACTATGTAAGTGGACAACACAAGACAAAATAACCAAGCTAATATTTGTTTTCTTGCTCACAGAAACAATGGGGAAATTCCCCAAAGCAGGAGCTCTCACTGACCAGTGCTGACCATGAGGGAAGTGGCTTTGTACATTTGGCAGAAGTGAATTTGGCTCGAGATTGAAATTTGAATATATCCTTCAGGAAAATCAGTGATGGATAAAACTGGAGCAGAGTTTTTACACATTTTGAAATTGAGACAAAGATGGCAAAGTTAATATTTACTTTCCTGTCCTTTGTGCTGATTAGACCAAACACAGAATAAGGACAAATCTATCAGATCACATTTTCCAACACTCAGTGCTAAAATCATCTAAGTAATTGTTCTCTTGGGGTTAATATCAAGTCATGCTTATCAGCATTTGATAATGCTGATAATCATTATTAGCTGTCATAATCAGAAATGACAGCTAAATCTATTTGTTTGATCTGGCATTTTTATCTTGTAAACTTGGGTCTAGTCATAGACTAAGAGCAACTTTTTTATTTTTTTTTTATTATTATTTTTGTGTATAGAAGAATTACACCCATGGCAGTTGAAAATTACTTCTGCTCTTGTTTTGAACAGTGATGATTTCCCTGCACAGAAAAAAGATTTAGTAAGAAAAAGAGCATCTGACGTATAATTTTTTCTTCTGCCTGAAACATGAATAATCCACAAGCCCATGTCTTCTTTACAAGGACATGCTGAAAGATGATTTTCTTTCTCCTCCTTGTAGAGGTATAAATAGTTTTAAGAAATGGAAAACGGATCTAAACATGGAGCTTCTTTATGAATTATTAGAAGAAAATAGAACTGGTTGATTATCTATCACAAAGCCTAAAATAAAAAAGTAAGAAATAAGATTTCAGCATTTGAGCCACCACATTCAACATTGCTCCCTCTTCCTTTTGCTGGTGCCAGTTCTTAACTCAGCAGGCAGCATTGCATCTGACCAGCAGACTTCATATCACACAGATGATGTTCTCTGGTAGGCAGCAGACAGCCAGGCTGTATGGAAATTGGCCCATGAAATGTTACAATGTGCAACTAAACCAGTGAGTGGAAGTTAAGAAATCATTCCATAGGAGGGAATTTCCTATTCTTACTCCTAGAGACTGGATCACACAGTGGGACATGGACAGTCTTCAAGTTATACCAACTAGCCCCCCAGTTGCTACATTTTTTTTTTTTTTTTTTTTTTTTTGTTCCAAATAGACAACACAGAAGCAAGAAGCATGAAGGTTTGGCAGGCACTAGAACAGCTTTTCATGCTAGAAGGAGAGCATGGCAATTATCCATTTTAAATACTTTCCATAACAAACCTGCTCTGGTGTCATTTGGTTGTTTCTCCTGTGTTCACTGCTGGAAGCATAGTTTTAAACCTCAGGAACTAGGAAAAGATAGATGAAAACACTAGATAAAATGAGCATCCAGGGAAGCAGAAAGTTAGAGGTGTGCAAATGTATGGTAAGAAAATAGCCACAAGGCATCTGCTCTGATTTTTACTTTAAAATCACCACTGTAAGTAAGACAATATTTCTGGGACAAGTGACTTCTTGCCTAGTATTTGTGGCCCATTTATTTCTGGTATAGATTACTGCTTTTTCAAGTTAAGGATAACAAGAGCCTCATGGGCCAAGTCCCCCAATGCCTTAAATTCCCCAACCAGTCCCACCACAGTGCATGTCCCAATCCTGGAATAAGTCACAGAGCTGACAAAATCCCAGAAAAAAGCTGAGTTTTTCAGATAACTTTGTATTATTGCAGCACAGGCAAAGATATTTTTAATGATGTCAGGTGCAAAAATCAAATGATTACTTGTTATAACTATTACCCAGGAAAAGTATCCAGCTTTTGTGTAGATTGTTGTTAAATGACCCACTCCAAGTGCCTCATTTATTGTGATACAGAAACAGCCTTTGTTAGTTGAAACAAAGCTTAGATTTTCAATATAAATCCAGGAAAAATCTGTCCTATAAAAATAAAACCATTTTAATTTGAGGCATTTGATTTTGTGGCTTTTGCTTTTCAAGCCTCTCACACAACACACTGGAAATCCCTGTATCTGGGGGCATTTTTCTATTAATATATAACAACCTTATTAATGGGGAGATGGATCTCTTCTGATACATTAACATCTCACTGTAGAGAACTGAAAAGAATTATCAGAGACTTTCTGCCAATACCATGAATTATTTAGCTGCTGGGCTGTAACACGTTTATTAGATTCTAACTAGTTTGCTTTTGCCAAAAAGAAACTGTTTGTCATCACTCTCCAGCATTAACACAAAATGTGTAGCACTGGAGTGCTTTAAAGAAAACTGTGGTTTTGAACTGCTGCTCTTCATCTAATGGTTCTTGAAGCCCTAAGAACTGAATAGTCCCTTGAACAGCCAATACCCACAGAAATACCTACAGAAAGCACCCACAGAAATACCTGCTGCACTGAATTCTGTAAGAGCATTAAATATTCAATGTGACACTAAGATTACTGTGCAGCATCCAAAGTTACACGTCCAGTAAGGAAAACAAAGTTAACAATCAGGTAATTTTCTGTTCAGAATTCATTGCTGGTCCAATGTAAATGGATTCAGCTACAAAGCAGGTTCCTAGTGAGCTCTGAGCACTTACTGAGGCTTACAGGAGCAAGTCTGGTTTAGGAGACTGCAAATAACTGCTGCTCAGCAAGTCCACTGGAAAAAGAGCCCTTTTCCTTGGACATCCTTTGAGCTGCGAAGCTTATTGAGCCAACAGAAAAATTGCCACTTTGTTTTTTTATGGTGGAGTGTATGTAGTCATATATGGAATGCATACAAGAACTTTGAGGATTAGGAAATGCATATAAAAGCTGTGCAGATCCACTATTTTAAATTGTAAAGTGACAAGTCAGACAATTAGACCATGTTGCTTGCTAATATTCCAGAACCTTCATTCTCTTTTCCCATTTATACTGAAATATATGCACAATCACGTTGAGCAGGGTAATTGAAAATTAAGCAGATGAAATTACTCACAACAGCAATATTTTAAATTCAAATAAGTTTTGTACCATATGGAATTTACAACACAATCTAGCAAAACATTGTGTTGTTGCTTTGGTGAGGCAGGTGCTTTCTTTCCATACTGCTGGATCTGCACCTGTATTGTCTGAGGCACAACTCAAGCCTGGTCATTATGGTCTGTAACCAAATGAACTGAAACACTACAAGAAACTAATCTTGGCCAACTCCCTATTTCATGCCTTTCACTGCAATTAGAAGCAGGAATATCAATAACAAAAGAACCTGACACCAGCTAATGTGTTTTGCAAATAGTGACTTAATCTTTACTGCTTTGCAAGCTTCAATACATCTCCTTTAAATTTGCTCATTGTAGATCCTATTCATACAGAGTGCTTGTAATCAAGATGCTATACACATGTACATATGTGCATATACACCTTATTTTAAAAAGGTGCTAGCGAAAAGCCATCTTCTTTCACACCTGTAGCCAAGGATTACTCACAAACATGTTGGAGCAGTCAGCAGAGCTATCTTATTACATTGTGGAAGGTTTTGGGGTGTTAGAGATTGGGGTGATATCAAGAACCAAATAATTTACTGTATTGCCCAGTGTTCAAGTTCACTGTTGTCTTATTGCTGATTTCACTATGCAGACACAGTAACACAACCAGGATCACTGTGGGGAAGACCCACAGTTTTCAATACCAGAATTTCATGGGTAGGTGGGAATCAAACTAGAGAGTGCCAAATACTTTCCCCTTCAGTGACAATTTTCCTATCATTACTCACTCTTTTTCCAAGGCTGTTTGATCTATTTGTGGGAAGCTCTTTAACAGCAATGCTCCTTGGATGGGAAACAATGAGATGTAGAGTAGAAAACTGATGCTCTTCATTACAGTAATTTTCAACCTGTCTGACAGCAACAGGAATTCAATTACAGTCCTCCAGTGGCAATAAACTCCATGTACTAGATCTTAATTGTTCAACCATTAGTTTGCAATTTGCATTTGTACTGTAGTGACAGCTGACTCCTTCCATCAGTAGCAGACATTCATATTCCTGAAAAACCAAATATCAGTACATCTAGCTTAGCAAGGAAGCTTCCTATAACAGTAGCACCAGCTTGTTTACTTAAACTATAGCAATAATTTGCAGCTCTGGAGTATGACACAGCTTTTCTGAGGTCCTGCAAACCAGAAGCAGTACTGAATGCTGAGCTGGTTATATTTAGTATCCAAGTTGCTCGTGTTTTGATTTGCTCCTCTCTTAAAAGAAAAAGGAGGAGGAAAAAGTTTCCAGTAACTATGGATATAAGCTGAAGACCACGCTTGAAGAATGCATGGTACAAGTTTGTACATATGGACTGAGGTAAGAACATGATTGTAAGGGTGCAAGCAAGCCCTTTATCCTTTACCCCTGGCACACATCCAGGAGTAAACCCATGTGTGCAAGCTGGATCCAGACAGGTCTGTGTGCTGCCTGCTTGGCAATACCCATTCCCAATCCCAGCCTGGGTGAAGTGAGGCTGTGCTGATGGCTGCAGTCAGAAAAAACACCTCCTCTTTCAGGAGCACAGGTACAAGCCATCAGTGACACAGAACTACATAACAGCAATAAGGGAATTCAGGACTAGGGGGGGAAAAAAAAAAGAACTAAAATTCAGTAGCTGAACAGCATGGGGAAATTAGGCAAAATACTTGGTCATACATCACCTTGATTTGGCAACTTGCATCAATCTTCACCACTACTTAAAAACCCAAACATATTAAGAGCTGGGGAAAGTAATGACGACTTGATGCTGTGCCCTGTGGGCAGCTGCCTCACCCTGATGAATTGCTGCTGCTCTCTCTCCACAAATCACTTCAAGGCATGGTGAGCAAGACCATTTTTGTGGGAGGAAATATCAGATTTCTGTCCAGAGCTAAAAATCTTTTCCTTTCATTCACATAACAGACTGAGCCTAACAATCTTGGATCTTTTTCAGCACAAGACTCAGCTTAAAGATGCTTTCCCAGTCTCTAAGGAACAATTCCAGCAGTGTCAGTCTTTATGCATTCAGGATTCAGCCTGCTTCTGACAGGCCTTCAGAAAAAAAAACTTCCAACTCACTGTAGTCTTCCCTGTTACAGACAGTACTTGGTACTGGTGGCAGATATGTGCTCTGGCACCATAAATCTTAACAGCAATTTGTTACTGACAGTTTCTATCTTATGGAAACTACTGTACCTGAAGGAAAAAACAAAAATAAAAAAGCGGGAAAAAGCAAAAAAAAGAAGACCAGATTTTTATTTTCTCCTCCTAGGAAATAAACATTATTTTCATTCAGGGAAATCTAAAAATTACTTAAGCTGAATCACACCAGCTGAGCCTTGATCAATATGAACAGAAGTTTATTATGAAGTTCTGCTTGAGAAGTATTAGACACACGGAATACCTAAAGTCTGTTTTCCTTCAAACTCTACACAATTCACAGCACTGATTTCTACAGCCCAAACCCCATTTTGCTATAGAATGTTGTGCCTATCTTAAACTAAATTATAGTTCTAATTAGGCTACAAGAAATCAGCTAAATCAGCAATCAGTGAACTGAAGTAGCAGAAGTATATTCAGGGAAATTTTTCTTACAGAAAATAGGAGGTTCAGTTCATAAATGCCAAGCAGATCATGACTCAGATGCTGTCACTGTGGAGAAATGAGTCAATCACTAACAAATTGTCCAGAAGGAAAAAAAACCCAAAAACCAAACTGCCAGTATTTACCTGGGTGCAGAATAAATAACCACCCAGGTAACTATTTTAAGGTGCAGCCTATACTGGCAGTACTAATTGTATTACCACCCACCCCATAGTTCCTTCCCTACAAAACCAGGACAGATGTGAATCTTTGACTGGAACAATCACCAATGAACAAGAAGGGATGCTGTAAAAATCATATCAGAGCCTTACAAGAGGATTCAAAATGGCAAAGGTGTTGTTTTGATCTACATAATCACTTTGAACAGAAAAAATCTCTATCAGCTCAAGGTATACAACATGTCAGATGTTATTGTCAGCTCTCAGTTGTCTGCTCTGAGCCCAATAGTAGCAAGGAGTTGTAATCAGTATGCTGGAAGAAATATTAAAATTAATAAAATCTTAAAAAAAAATAAAATTTGGAGCATGTATCCTTCAAGCCACTCTGGTGAAGTAACATCAAGTGTTATTTCAAGTGTTATTACAGCTTTGTATGCCACGTTTATTCAGGCTGATTCTATAAGACAAGTTTTCAGACACAGTATCCAACTCTAAAAATATACAATCGGTGTTACTATTGACCAGTAAAACAATGCCTGTTTGGATTTGTTTTGTGTTCCTTAAAAATCAAGTTTTATCCTCCTCCCTGCTACAAAAAAGAAAACATTTCTAAACTCAGGGTTGCCTTTTAAACCAGAAAACTTGTATCTGTATTTTCTCCTTTGCATAAACAGAACTCTGCTTGCCTATGCACAAAGCATTTATCCCAGGAAGCTTTGACTGCAGAAGACACCATCATGATTCATCGTGTCTGTATGTTATTACATTTTATAAATAGTGGAAAATAGGCCATAAATGCTGCTTTATGTTTTAAATCACTGTTTTGTCTAGCCAAAAATACCTCTAGAGTACTAGTGCTAGAATTTCAGAAGAGGAAAATTAAATAGGCACGTGCTTTCCCTTTATGTTGCAAACTTGCACTGATGGGACAGCACATCTCTAAAGTTACATAGGTACAAAAGAGAGTAAGAAGAGCCAGACTTCAGGAAAAGAATCATCTTCCATAGTCTTTATCCTGAGCCAAGCTCAGCTATGAAGAGCAGCACCCAAAGGCACCCAACCTGCCTTTCCCAGAGGAGCAGGAGCAAGAAGAGATCAGCTAAACTCTATTTAAATAAACTACAATTCAACAATGAAATATTTTAAAACAAGTTCTGCTTCAGCTGCAGCCCTGCAATCCCAACACGAGGCTCTGATTGTCACAGCAGCTGAGATTTTTTTCCTCCAGGATGGTCCCTGCCCAGCATGGAGGCTGCAGAAGGATGGAGCAGCTGCCTGCTTCTTCCAGACACTCACCCATCCATCTGGGCTGTGCTGAGCCAGGAGCAGCAAGAAGATGTTCATGTTGTGTTATTTCTCCCCCTTCTTCCCTTTAGAGATATGCCTAGTGTCAAATCCCCAAACCTGCACTCAGCTTGTGCCATGACAGTGAACTCCTCAAGCCAGCAGCAATGCAGCAGAAGCCCCCCTTTTCCTAGGTGTCAGAGCTTGGCTGTCAGTGTGCACATTTACATCCCTGAGCAACAGCCAGAAATTCCTGTCTGACTGTTAAGATAAGCTCAGGATCCCTTGAGAGAAAAAGATGAAGCCTGGGTTGCTTTTGACTGTAGTTTACTTCAATGATATCTTCAACTCAGACACCAGTTTCATGCAAAGTTTCATATTTCTTTATATCTTTTCCCAACAGTAAACTTCAGACTAGAGAAAGCCATGCACCTGAATGCACAAATTCCCCTGCACTGGCACAGAGAATACAAATGCTCACTGCATGGCTGCTCCAGTGACCAGGTAGCAAAGATACAGGAGATGGGATGGGGGAGAATAAAAATCAACAAATGCTGAATGGATGTCAGACTCGTGAGGAAGCATCCTGAAGATGATGAAGGGCTAACATAGATGGTTCCTTTATATCCAGTGATTTTAATTAGCAGTCTTTTGCATCTTATCAGTTTCTAATGTCATAGGTAATTTTAGTGCATGAAACATTTCCTTATTCAAGTGAAGTCACTTGTCTTAAAGATATGCTATAGAAAATAGAGTGGAAACAACCATACAACAGAAAGAAGGAGATTTTAATAAACTATTGGATATTGATGGTAAGTATTCTGCCAAAGTCTAAATGTCAGACCAGTAAAGAAGTAGCTTTAAATAGTACAGCTAAAATTTACCAGCAGCAAAGAGAAAGCCACCTCTCTTCTGAGAGAACTCTCCTAGAGAAAGAAAAGACTATTTCTGTAAGCACAGACACAAAGATATCCTCAACAACCTGGCTTTCATTCTTCATGACTGGTTACCCATTAAATTATCAAGTTAAATTTAATATCTCAGTCCTTATCTTGCAGGTGGCTCCAGGACCCGTGAGTAGAAAAAAAAAAAAAAAAAAAGTATTGTAATGCTGCAAGAGAGATCTGCATCTAAGGCTATAAGGCACAGCCCAATTTCAGCCATCAAAACAAATCCCACCTCTGAAGACCTGAGATCTCTCAGGAATGGCCCATGGACAGAAGAGCAAATCCCCCCAGAGCTGCTGGATGTCTTCCCCCCTTCTCCTGCTCTAGTTCAGCAGGACAAACCTGCTGCAAAACACATGAAGCAGGCTGATCATTTTAAGAGTATATAGCAGCCAGAAATCCAGTATAACTTGAGAGTCAAGTTCAGATGAAGAAGAGGAGCAACAAGGAAAATCTGCCAGGAATGATCAGTTCTATCTCAGGCTTTCTGCATCTAGTTTGTATTTTGCTGTTTGGTAGCTTCTCCACTTGTATATTCTTCCCAATCCCTTTCCATTCCCAGCACTTCACAGATCAGGCCTGAAGTCAAGAAGGAATTAGTCTCATTCTGAGGGGAGTTCACCTCATTAGAGGGAGGTGGACAAACTGGAGGTAGTTCAGAGAGCAACAAAAATTGAGGCAGATGGAGGGCGACAGACTTATTAGAAAAGATTGAAAACACTAAATCTGTATCTTGGTCCAGTGACAGTGTCAGGGGAGCACAGAATAACAATAAAGATTTTTAGGGCATAAAAATGGAAAGCAGGCTTTAGATTGTAATATGTAGAGCTAGAACAAATGAAAGAAAAATAGTCAAACTTGCTCAATCAGTTCCAAGTTAGTTTGTACAGAACAAGATGTGTATCTACTGAAGAGATATTTACTAATCACAGCACATGAGTGACTATGGCCTTCAGCAAAGCTACAGTGAAGAATTATTTTAGAACTGCCAATAAGTCATGTGTTTTTCACTTGTTAAAACAGTAGCTGAACATGGAGATAGAAATCTTGGGTAAGAGACCAGTACAGTGTATACACCATTGGACATCCTACCTAAAGCAATTTCTGGTTTCCTGACAGACCCAGCATTTTATCACTCACCTGAAATTAGGTTTAGTGCCTTCCTGTCTACTTTACTTCAGTGATTTCAGCTTGCCATCAGAAAAATAACTGGTTCTGTTCCAAGAATCTCATACCATTTAAAGGTTTGTATCAAATTCCTCAAAAAAAAAAAAAAAAAGCCAGTTTGAGTTCAGCTTTAAGACATTTCTTGCAGCTCATCTAACAATCTGGAGGTGACTGCAAGAGTCATTAATCTGTTGGTTTTGTTTTCCTCCTGGAGGTCAGGGCAACTCTACTTTTAAGATTAAAATCTCAGCCAAGTGATTCTGAAATGATTACAAGGAGCCAGGCTTCAGAATATCTCTCAAATTCATGGCAAGCCTGCATAATCAAATATTCCTTTTTAATGCATTTGTTCTATTTAATAACATTACTGCTACCAATTTATTGGTCTTTACCCCAGAAAGGTTGCCTGCTCTCCTTTTCCATTTATAAACTGGGACCATCTCTTGATCTCTTACCAGAATTCTGGCATTTTAAACACTACAGTGTATATCATATATCATAAAATGTGTGATCAAAGGACAGTAGGTTCTACTAAAGTTTTTCTTCTAATCTTCCCTCCTCAGGCAAAAACCTGCATGAATAGATAAGTGACTCCCATAAGATGAATGAAACTTTTATAGCCAAGCTCACCCTGATACCCATTCAGGTTTTCTAAATCCATTTATACAATGTGATTAAGGAAACAAGACTCTCCCAACATTCAGATATATTTCACTCACAAAATAAAGGCAAGATTATATCCTGCATGGATTATTTTTTTCAAATATAGGGAAAACAATACTAGACCCTGTAACAGTTCCCAAGGGGAAAATGTAGAAGTAGTAAGAGTCTTGTTTCAAAGACTTGTGTACAAGCTTGTGTATGAAGATAAAGCAGTAAAATACAGCAAGGCAGTCTAGGATAGTAGTTTTCATATATTTGAATAAATAGCTAAAAAAAAAAATAAAAAAAATTTAAAAAAATCAATGGGACTGTGTTCAAAGAGTAACTGATGTACTTCATTATCACATCCACCTGGGCTGCTTTGTTACTGTTTGCCAAGTAATAGGATGAACATTTTGGGTAACTCTTTGCATCCTTCTGATCTTAGCAGACCTAAAGAAATCCAGAAACTGTTACGACTTATTTTGGAGAAACAACTAGAAGATTTGCTGCTTTTGTAAAGATGAAGGCACAAGGGACAGAATAATTGTACTTAAAATCCCTGCCAGCAGTTTTAATGAATAAATAAATACATGCCTATTTGCTGTTACCATACCAACCTGAGCCAAGGGTGGTATCCTTTCATTCTACAGACATGCAGAAAATCCCCAGTTACTGAAAACAATTAAATTGGCTTTTTACTGACCTGTTGAACATACCTATAAATTGTCTCACAAATTGTACAAGGTTTCACTTAAGGAGGAAAGCCACCAATTTGGGGTTTTGAGTTTTGTTTGTGGTTGCTTTGGGCTTTTTGTTTTGGGATTGGGTTTTTTGTTTGGTTTGGTTTTTGTTTTTTTTTTTTTTTTGGTTGGTTGGTTTTTGTTTTGATGTTGGTTGGGTTTTTTTGGTCAGCCTTTGTTTTCTGACACTGGACATTTAGGAGGCTGGGAATGAGCCTGATGTCCTGCACAGTGGCTCTCTGCTGGCTCATGCCCAGCTTCCAACTTGCAACCACCACTCAAAGCAAGATAAAAATCTCAACTAGAGGGTAAAAACTCCTATATGTGACAGAACACCCAAACCACCTTTGACATAGGCACAGTTCAAGGAGCCCACCAGAGTAATTCCAGTATTAAAAGCCTGGTAGATTTTCAGCAGCTCTTTCAAATACCAGGAGGCATATTCAATGGACACATTACAATTAAAAAAATATCTAAGCATAAATAGAAATAATATATACACATGCACATGCATTAACTGTATTACCTGAGCATCTCCTTGAACAACCCAGCTTCTGCTTGTCTCTCTGCATAGTACAAGCTTGGCAAGTGGCACTGTGACCCCTCAGGACAGAGCAGATTTCTGCTGCTGTTGTTCATAGCTTTCTGGCTCAGTGTTTTTTTTGTTTCTTGGGGTTTTTTTGAAGTTTCATCTATATTTCACTATTCTCTACTCCACATCACCAGGAAGTCTTTTCTATGTCTATTCCAAATGTGAAAAGTTTGCCTTTAGCATGGATCCTGCAGATTTATGATTTTAACAGTGGCAGACCTGACTCTTCAGACAAGGTGCAGAAAAGCCAGCCTGTCAAGTATTTCAAGGCCTGGTCAGTAGTAAAAATCATTTCTAAGGGGGAAAAAAAAAACAAACAAAAAAAAACGGAAGCAGGAAGCAAGTACAGCTCCTAGGAGTGTACCCTGGGGGCTGTTAGTCAACTCATCCATACTATAACATCCATATATCCATCCATACTATTCATTCAGTTGAAGCTGAATGAATGGAAGGTACTATCATGTGAAAACAAAAAGCAAATTGCTTCTTCCAAGCTCTGGAATCTAGGTATAATCTTCTGGCTTATCTGGTTGCATAAAGAGCTGCTATAGTAAAAAGATTTGCACTAATTATGTGAATTATCAAATAAAACAACAGTCAGAAAATAATAGATTTGAAAGCCAGAAGGTTAATATGCACACTTATTCTGAGCCTTTCCCTGTCCTGAATTTCTGTGTAGAAAAACACAGTTAAGGTGCCCAGCAGAGACACAATCCACAATTACTTTATGGAAATGACTACCAGCTCATAGCTATGCAGCAGGTGTAAAGGAATATTTCCTGCAAATATTCACTTTAAACTGCTGTAATAACTATTCTGTTAACCCCTTGTATTTATATACACCATTTACAGACCCATGAGCACACACCAACTATTGAGACTGGAAATGTGCTTGGTTTAAGTGAAGATGATTTAGTAGAAATTCTACTTTGCCAGATTCACATGAGTGCATCCCATGATGGAAACCTGCATTGCTCTGGTTGGGCCACATGTGATTTTATAGCTCTGAGAAACAGACATGTATGAGAAGCTTTATCCCTGCAAGAATGTGCTGGGTCAAGAGAAGATGTGATAAAAGCCTGCTCCTTGTACAGCTGACTGAGAAAAGCCATTTTAGCCACTGCATCAGAGGAAAAAAGTGTGTTCCTCTTCCAGCAGGGGTTTCGGATGTTAATATATGAGGCAGGTTTGACTGCACTACACCAGCAGGTCTTCTCTCAGTCCCAGAAACAAGAATTAGTTTAAATAACACATGCAAGGGAGTCTTGGGGCTTTTTACAATGCATCCAAATACTGTAATAGCAATAAGAAAAACTTCAAATTGTAGCAACATAACACTTACCAAATCACTATAAAGTGCTGAAATACTACAACTTTGTATTTACTTAGCTTGTGCTCCTACACACCTTTTACAGATACTAGAAATAATCTGTTTAAGTAGACATGCAATAAAATCACAATATTGCTGTGAAACCTCCTGCTATCAGCAGGAAATAAGATTCTCTTATACTTCAGGAAATAAGATTCTCAAAAACTGTTTATCAATTTGACAAGTATCACTGTGTTTAAATATCCTTGGATGTCCATCCTGTTTCCCTTACACAGGAGATTTCCACCCCCTTCTAAGTCTATGGAGAAGAAGGACCCATTATTGAAATATTGATTTTACTGAAAGCAACGAGAGTTTTGCCATCTGACCCTTCCCCCTTTTCCACTCTCTCCATGAATAATGGCAGAGTGCCCACAGGAATAAAAGCTCCTTGCAGATTGTTTGGTAGTGATTAGAAAAAGGGGGAGGAAAGTGAGTACAAAATGCACTCATCTGCTTTATAACCCCACATGGCTCTTATTGCAAGTTTGTTGCTTCAAGTATAAACAAAAGATCCAGCAGGAAACACACTGTATTATGGCAAAAGCAACTGCATCCCACCTTTGGTTCTGGATTGACTCACAGTACCCTGAGGCCACATCATCTCAGCCTTAAGGGATCTCTGCCTGCCAGATTGTGTTTACATGAGGATTTCTTATGCCCAGACTGGATCTAAAAACTCAGGGAAAGACACAAGCAGGAGCAGAGTTAGTGTCCTTAAGGAACAGTGGAAAACGAGCATTATTTAGGCTGGAGTGCAGAATATACTGCCTTTTTCATCTTGTTTTGAAACATGTTACATGTAATAAAGCTTAAACTAAGCTGGAAAGACATCACACAACTATAAAACTAAGCAGGAAGGCAGAAGTAGGGCTTTAACAGGGCAGATGCTTTCTGAACTTGGCCAGTCCTAAATTTACAGCTAAAATCCAGTACAGCTAAAATCTCTTCTCAGTGAAGAGAATCCCTGCACAGGAATCCTGGTTTCAGACTTGCAGAGCATAACATTTATTTCACAAGAAGAAAAGAAATGAAATGACCCCTGCTTAGGGGTTCCTAAAAATGGTACTGAATGCAGAGTCAGAAAAATATGCAAGAGAACAGGAGAAAAATCATTGTATCAGTGTACATTTCATAATATCATTACAAATGACAAACAAGTGACATCTCTAATCCTTAAAGCTGTTTTCCATTAAAAAAAAGACAAAAATACCGTGTAAGTCGGAGAAGAAGCATTCCCGAATGAAAATTTCCTATAACCAGCCCTACTTACTCTGCTTGTCCTGACCTCACAAGATTTACAATGTGTTTCTGGGAAATTATATATCAACAGCTGCATTAAAACCTGGTAAACTAAGAGTCCTGCTAACCTCACAAAATATGAGCACAATTTGCTTTTCTCTTTTCTAGCCAGACAGGCCCCTGGATGTTTCTGCTCAAGGTGTACTTTATTGATTAACCACTTTAGTCAAGAGCATCATCAGAAACTCATCTACTTATTAATTTCAGCTTTAGAAGTTATCATAACACTGTCCCCTAGGCACTAGTTCTTCCTCAGGCATTTCTGTCATTTCTGTCAAGAGTACTTCAAATTAATTGGCAAGAAAACCTGAGAAGTACTGATTTTGTGGAAAAAATTACATTTACATGGGTTTATGAAATGTGGCAGAGACTTGTAAAATAATGAAGAGCAAACCAGAGGTAAATTGGTGCTCCTTATACCAGGCTGTGTGAGCATGGACACAGTCTACAAGCCATTATATGAAGTACTAAAGGAAATATTGAAAATAAACAGTACATTACAAGGTGCAAAATTAGACTGAAGCACTCACACCTCATGATGGGGAGGGCAGAACTTTAGAAAGATTACAAACATATAGACAATATTAACTACATGGAAAAAAGGACCAGGGTTTATCTATTCTGGAAAAAGACAAAATATTTTGTTTAATTCATTCTTACTCTTAACTGGGAAGAATCTGCTACTGACAATTGGAAAGGAGGGAGCAACCAGTTCATCTACAGAGATATTGCTGCATATGCACACATGATTTATTGCAAGACCTGTGATAAAAATGTTAAGAAAGGAACAAAAAGAAAAAAAAAATTAATCACAGATATTGACAACTCAGGGGAACTTTGAATCCAGGAAATATTTTTCTGTATGCATCTGTGTCTATTATGTAGAAAGATCTATTGAATTTTTCAGTTTCCAAGATGACACTGGGGAGAGTCAAGGCTTTGAGTAGCATACAGGTAATTTATATTTGCATAAGACGGACCTAGGACATCACAGCTGTGAGGCCTAAATTTTGGCAGCATAGGAAGGTGGCCCTCTAAACACTTGATGGACAAGAACAAACAAGGCAGTTGACAGCTGGATAACAATCTTTTTGTTGTGCAGCATCACCAGCTGCTTGGTGAAGTAGCTTTTAGAATAGGCTATGCATTGCAAATGTTGAAACACTTCTTAGGATGTTAACTCTCCCATTTACTTACTCATCTGAGCACTGTCAATAAATGCTGGAACATATTGCTTTGAGAATTCAGCAAGTTAACATTCAGTAATGAAAAATTACCACACTGAAACCAGAGTTAATATAAAAGAAAGCAAAAAAAAATACCTTTGGTAATGCTCTTTACTATGAGCAAATATAAGAATGTTATTCTAGTTAATTTTATCATCATCTTATCCTGTTTCCAGCAGCTCTTACATGATCCCTGACTTCTAGAAAAGCAAAATGGGAATTCAGGACTGAAAGGTGCCTCCCAGGACCTGGAGTGCAGGCAAGGTGTGTTATTACTTCTATAAATTAAGTTTACATTAGAATTCCTGCTGGGGAGACTTATTTCAGAACCTTATGCCTCAAAACATAATTTTTCTTTCAGAAAGCCAAAGTTACACTCAGTAACAAGATGAGTGGCAGCAGCAGCCCCACGGGGTGTCCTGAGGTCACCTCCTCCCCACACAAGCCCTGGGCTTCAAGTAAAAGGTGATTTTGCATTAGAGCCATCAAACCTTTTCTTGTTCAGCAGCAGCTGCCAACAGCTTGAGCACAGAAGCAGGGGGTATACACAAGTCTTTACTGACATTTTCTTCCTTAAGACAACTCTTTGCTTTTTTTGAGAGGTACATTTTGAATTAACAGAACAAAAGCCTGAAAGGAGGCTTCTGATTTCCACATTCATTCTGGAAAACCCAAGCATTGGTTCAGGGTAAGCCTAACAAACACTTGGGAAACCTCCTTTAGTTAAGCAACATTCCTTGTTGCCATTAAACGCATCCTTCCCCCTTAGAAAGACAAGAAACTGTGGAGCAATTTTCAGCATTTCCAATCACTAAGCAGAAGACTAAAGCACTTCTTTTTTTTTTTGGTAAAAAATACTTTTGTGCTCCTGTTGGCACTTGGGATGATTCAGGAACATTGAACCACATACAGTACAGCAACAGCCAGGAGAGCCCCCAGAGCTCAGAAAACTTTGCATTTAGTTTGAAAGGTTTTCAAACCACACTATCACATTACTTACTGTACTCCCGAAAACATTAAGTAAGGTAAGGTTTTTGTTTAAAAGCAACACTCACTCAGCCATTACTTCCTAATGGGAGAGGACCCCAGGCCAGCACTTTGGCAGAAACTCATCTGTCTCTGCAGCAAGCTCCCTGCTAAGATCAAAGAGTCTTCAGACTAAACCGAGCCTTTGTTAGAATACTAATCAAGCTAATTCACTTTTTAAGATAAAAAACCTCAAGAGCATCTAAAGCAGAAGAAAAAATGTCCCCCACCGAAAGGGCCCTACTCACCTGGTCCATACAAACAGGTCTGCATTCCCTGAGGGGGTGAAGAGTTGTGGGGGCCCTGTCCCGGGCCAATCCCTGGCTCTTCTTAGAAGTGTCCTTTTAAAGCAATACATGTGACAACACCCAGAAAAAAAAAAACAAAAACTAGCCCTTCCCAGGACAGCTGCCATTCCAAAATTAATCACAGGTGTCTTCTCAACAACTAAAGGGCACTTTTTGCAGGTTTGGTTTTTTTTTTTTCTTTTTATGTGTGCGGGTTGCTTTGGAGTTTTTTTCCCCTTTAAAATCTCCAATTCAGAATATCCAAAAGCATATTTCACCATTTTGCTTCCTGCAATATATATATATGTTGGATTTTTATTTTTTCCTGTGGATGAGTTGGAGTTTTGTATATTGCTTCTTGCTAGAGGAGGTTAATGGAACTATTAAAAACCTTCATGTCCTTCTAAGCATAATGTGTTCAGAAAAATATTGAAAAGCAAGTTGGGAACTAGTACTGAAACAATGTCTTGGCAGCACCTACACTGTATGTGAAGGATGGAGCTGTGATTCGCAGCCAGCTCATGCTGAGGCTTCAAAAATATTGTCAAGCAGAAGTATAGGGCAATGCAGTTATTTTGAAAAAGAAATGTGCTCTTTCAGAGGAAAAAGAAATCCCCAAAACACTGAGCAAGTGACATTGTGCTTTATGGCTTAATTCAACAAAGAATTTAAAGATATATTTAAATCCTAATACTTAATCTTTTAATTAAGGATGTGCTTAAGTATTCTGTTGTCTAGTTTGGGCCACTTGACTCTGTTCTTTATAATGCCATATAGATTGTAAAAGGAGTGTGAGGAAATTTGATACAGGTATAGTGATTATATTTTTTTGTTTGGTTGGTTTGGGTGTTTTTTTTTGTTGTTTTGTTTTGTTTTTTTCTGGAGCAGGGGCAGTTGGATGGAGAGAAGAGAATGAGGATGATAAGCTACAATAAAAGCATATAAATGAATAATTGAATTCAGCTTTCCATGCCTCATGGGAAATCGTCAGAAGGTTTACTCACTAAATTTACTACAGGTTTAGAGGCTCTAACACTGCTTTCCCCTTCTTTACCTATTGAAGCAAAGCAGGATTTTCAGTTCTGGGCTTTTTCACCCAGGATGTCCTTGCAGTGCTGGTAAAGCAGTAAAGCTCAATGGCACCTGGAGCTCACAAAGCCCAAACCCACTCTGTCTCTGGCTGACTGACAGGCACAGGGATCTTGTAGGGTTGGTATTTTCCTGCTGTACAATTACAGCCAGCAGGCTGGAAACAGATGGTTATGTCATGGGAAAATTACTAGAATAAGATGTAAACAATTTTCATCCAAGCTATGTTTTGCTTCTACGTGCAAAGGCAAAAGGAAAAACTGGAATGCAGTCTGGATCAGGCTTGTTTACAGCGTTTGCAAGGATTTTCTCCACTTCAGCTGCACCCAGTTTGTCCTCTGCAGATCTTGGGAAGGTAAAAGAAGTTTGTCTGGAGGCAACTGCCAGTATTAAACCCAGGCCTGGTTCTGGGCAGAGAGTAACCAGTGCTCCTAAATGAGAAGCTACTCAAAGGTGAGGGTGCTGTCAGTTTTGCTTTTCTCATATTGCCTTTATGATGAACTCAACCAGATTTCTGGTTTTGGTAACAAAACTCTCAAATTATTACTGAGAAAGGTAGAAGGAGGAGAAACATGATTGTAATTTATTCCCTTGATCCAAATTCTTCATGGTTATACGTTTGTCTAATTTTTAATGGAGTATAAAGTGAATGATAGTAACACAGAAGCTTAAATACTGTTCCCTGACTACTGAAATAGGAGCTACAGCAAGAAGGAAAACATAAGAAATATAGAGCATATTGGAATGTCATCTATTGCAAACATGACTGCATTTTGAAAGCTTTCAACTTGGTCAGCCTCTGATTGCTGCTGCTTTAATTGCTTTATTTGGGCTCTTTCCCTTGGTGCATATTGGTGTCTTTCCTAGCTGCCAGGGAAAGTAAAGTTTGTCATCTTCCTGGGAACAAATGTTTATCTTGTGCTACCCCAGAGCCCACTGGGTTTGTACAGTTCTCACTCTGCTTTTGATTTTTTTTTCTTCTGATGATTAATCTCCATGTCCTTAATTATTTTCTGCTTTCAGTTTTTACATGAGGTATGGTGGGTGGTAAGATGACAGTATTTTAGGTGTTAGTAATACAAATATATAACTGAAGTAAAAGGTCCAAATCACCCTTCAGAAAAACACCATTTCTATATAAACATTTTTTTTTCCTTTATTAAAAACAGGTCTTGAATATAAGAGGAAACTTGTATGGCAGTTGTTACAAGTAAGCACTTTCCAAATTAATTATTAAATGCTAGTGGGTTTTAATGTGTGGTAATTTGGGTTTAAGCTATAGAAAAATACATCATTTCCAGTATAAAGAAGATAGATTCATGTCTTCAAAGCCTCCACTGTAACAGAATGGTTGCTTAAATCTTTGAGAAGAAATCCTGTGAAAACAGTAATAGAATGGGCTGCCCAGAACTGATTTACAGCCTAATCCTGCTGCCTTCTGCCCAGCTTCACTTGGCTGGTGGCTGAAACAATAAAGAGCTGAGACCAACAGTGGGTGGAATTACACCCATCACCTCTTCTCTAAAAGCTGAACTAGAAATAAAGCAATTTTAGAAGGCCAGTTCCTAGTGAATTGGCGTAGACAGAGCCCAAAAGTCAGGTACAGGCTGGAGAATTATGATATTAAAATTTTTTGTACACGCATCCTAATGGATCCCACTCGAATGCAAGGCCCCTGCCTGGAAACTTCAACTTTAGAGGCTTGGAAGCTTAACAGTGTGTCTGGAATCAAACAGTGGTGTAGTGGGGTATTTGCCTAGGATCTTGGTTTAATACTGATGTACAGGAGCCATTCCATCATTTCACAATGAGATGGACAGATAAATGAATGAATAAGTGGTCTTTTCTAATCTGACTTACTAGATTTTTCTGAAGCCTGCCAGAGGCTTCCAGTCCCTGGAAACTCTTTTCTGGGACATCTCCAAATCGATAAGCATGTGGAGACACTAATTAATGTAAAAGCTTTACTTGCAAAAGTAGGGATACTAAAAAGTACCAATATTCTTTTTTTCTCAGATCCTTCAATATTTTTCACTTACAGAGATTCTGTTTTATTAGGCACTGAGATATTTGGCTCCATTTCAGGCAGAAGTAAAGCTAAAAGGCACTCTTCAATAAAATACTTTTACTGAGCAGGGTTTATTAGTTGCATTTTATGAAAATTCTGCAATAATGTCTAGACATTTTGTGTGTAACCATGTTTAGGTACTTCAAAATCCTCATGTCAAAAAACTTAATCTCTAATTATTTTTAATATTTTTTTATTAAAAATTCCAGCAAATTCCAGCACTTGCTTACAGACAGAACTGGGCACTTGGGATCTTTCACCCATCCCTCTCTCTGCATCAGGTGTCTCTGCAGCTCAGGCCCTTGCCCTGGTATCACCTCCTGCAGGAAAGATCTGGTTTAAGTAGTCATTTCTTTTTCTCCTTTCTCCAAAGCAAACCTACTCTCTCAGAATTAGAACACAGACCTTTGTTTTCTGACTTTCTGTGATTTTAAGATCAATCTACAGTTTTCCTCAATTTTATCAATGTTGTCCAGTCAGCTGCATGGCTTTGAAACAGGCAGCTTTTACCCAACATTGTGCTTTTTTCTCACTTTTCAGAAGCTGTTAGAGCATTATTTTTCCATAAATATTTAGTGAGTTTAATATTAATTAAGAAAAAAAAAAAGAAAAGAAAGAAAGAAAAAAAAGAAAAGGATGCTTGCTGAATATTTCTGCTGTTTTTTCCTTTCCCCTTTTTTCTGGTGCTTACCCAACCAAGCCTTTCACAAAGCAGAGCCCTGGGAATCAGTCCCTGTGATGAATCACCCTGTCTTACGATGCTCAGAAGCTCTCCTATACCATTAAATCAGGCTGATCATCCAGATTTTCTGATATATGGTCTGTGCTTCAGCTGAAAATAGGTGAAGGCAATAAAGTTGTTCCAGTCTTGCAGCATAAGCAAAGGTGATGGGTGCTGGAGTAGGAACCAAGGTGCTTGACAGTGTGCTCTGGAGACATCAGGGATATAATGAGGGTTTTTGTGCTGTGCCCATTCTATACAGTGAAAGTAAAAGTGTGAAGTACAAAAATGCACCTAAGGAATAGAAAATTGCAGTAGTGCCAAAGATGCATGTTGGCTGTTAAAGAGAATGCTTCAAGGGGATGGAGATGGAATTGCTCACACTTCTGGCTCTGCAGAAAAATTTGAAGGGTCTCAAATTAGTATTTTACAATTCATGTGAGCATGCACAATACTAAGGTAGCTCAACTTTCAGCATGGCAGTGCCTGTATCCACTTTGGTGTCTGAGTTTATTCTTCTTATGCCTCAAACTGCAGAATAATATTGAACAATCAGATTTAGGTTCATGATACTGGCAGTGAGACAAATGGAACTGCTGCCAGGAAAAAGGCCAAACTTCTGTATGAAAGCTAAAATAAAATATGTATTTTAAAATAGAACAGAGACCCTTAAGGTTAACAAAACTAAAGTTAAAATTAAAAAATTAATTAAAATTAAAAATCAGAACTTAAAAATCTGCTGATTTCCAAGTCTTCCATTAAAATAACCTCTATAGCAGTGCAGAGGGGGAATATGCATTTTACTCCAAGTAATTTCTTTTTTCCTTCTGCTTCAGTTCCAGTCTCTCAAAGCTGAGTGCCTGTTTACTTGAACTTGTGAGTGCTTGCATGTATAGCCTGCTTGGAGCTTTGGATTGTTCTCCTTGAAGGCTTAAAGGCATGCTGTGAAAAGTGGTCACGAAATCTTCAGTACAGGAGTGGAATGATTACTCAAGATAAAATAATAACATTGTTCTAACTCAATTTTTCTCGCGTTTCTTAGATGATGACTTAAAATGACAGTTTTGCACCTGTGAAAGAACACAGAGCTCTAGCAAGCACTTCTATGCTCCTGGAAAGGACACAAGCTATTTGCAAGAAGACAGGAAGATTTTCTCCTGAGGCCTGGGAAGGAGGGTGAGATGCTTGTCTGCAGCACTCAGAGGAGAGAAAGCTATTAGTGAGACAAATTGGAGTGGGCTGAAAAGCCCATGAGGAAGAACACTTTGCTGGGGTACCTGATCCTGTTACTGCTTCTCAGGCCATGTTGCAGGAAAATATTGCCCCTGCTCTTTTCTCTTCACATTAAATCATATGAAATAGACCTAACCAGTAGCTGGGACTCATTCACTCAAAAATTAGTCTCAAAACTGGTCAGTTTTATTATGTAATGATCTTTAAATGTCATCAAGCAAAACACATCACTGCTGGGATTGGAGAGGATTGTTTTCAGGAGTTAAGAGAGATGGGCAGGTGAAGGAATTGGCTATTAAAAGACACATCCTGAAGAGGAATGGACATGGGGTGACATGGTGCTTCCTTAGGCTGTCCTAAGGAGGACAACTTTTGGTGTGTTTTAATACATCTAACAGAGAGAACTTGACTCCTTAATGCCTATAGCAGAGCATCTTTCAAAGACCATGTTAATGATGCTCTGAATTTCAGGAGAGGAGGTCCTTATCTAGGACAGAAAAGTTCTCACAGGAGGATGGTGCTGAATTTGAGCAATTTCTCCCAGAAAAAACATCCTGTGCTGCACAAAAGACCAAAGAGCAGTATAGGAGAAGGAGTGAAAATATTCTTTTCTCTCATGATATTTCATCTGCTTGTGAGAGACAGTTGCTGTATTTGAGTTCTTTGATCATCTGCCTCAGTGGTTTCAAAATGTTAGGGTCAAAAACCATCTGATGCAGAAAGACTTGATTCTTAGAAATTAATCCAGGCTTTGTCTTATCTGGAGCTGCTGAATCTTGATGAAGTTTAATAGAGGGGTTTTTCAATATATATATATGACACTGTAGATGAAATAATATGCTTTCTCCTCTCACACTGATTATGGGTAATAGCAAAAAAAAAAAAAAAAAAAATGCAGCTTCTGACATACTTTTGCAGGAGCCTGACACAGTTGATTGACAGGACCAGTCACTGGAAACAGAAAATATATACTGCAAATTAGGTTTTGCCCAGCTTTACATATCACTAGGGCAGTTATTCACTGAATTTAAAATGATAATTCATATTGTGAGGATGTGGATATTGAGACAAAGAAGAAATGGAAAACAAAAATCTTTGCAAATCATAATCAGGAAGAAAAATAACCTTGAAAATAGATTGGTAAAATCTATTACACTTTTTTTTCCAGATGAGCTCTGTACAACTTCCTTAGAGTAATAATTGATATACAAACCATCACAACAACAAGAAAAAGTAGCTACAGTAACAATACATCTCTATTGTACCTTAAATGAAGAAGTGTGGCTTTTCAAGAAAAACACAATAAAATAGAACTGCAATTATACCTCCTTTTTTTTTTTTTTTTTTTTTTTTTTTTTTTTTTTATGTTACTGCTATTTACTGCAAGAAATAAAGATAGAGAAGGGAATAAAAAACTCCAGCTTAGTTAGTGGATGAGCATGTGATTGGAAATAGGAACTGAAGGTCTCCTACTGGTTCTGGGTTCTGTTTGCCACAGCAGGGATTCACAGAGGATTCTGCTGTTTTACAGTCAAATTAGTCCTGTCAGGGAAAAAAAAAAAAACCAAAATTGTTAAAACCAAGTTATTGCATAACATTATTTTAGGTTAACTTATAGCTTCTTTAAAGGACTGAAATGCTAAGAAAGTGATGTCAGTGATGAGCAATGTGCAACATTGCAATATTTGGCTTGGCTGTGGAGGTTCACATCCACAGGAACCTGTGAGTTTTCAGAGGAAAGCAAAGTTATTCCTGCCACCTCTGAAAAAATATGGGTGGGGGAGTAAATGCTAGCAGGAAAAATTAAAATTGGTTTTCTTTAGTTTTCTGATGTGTGCATTTGTTTGTTTGTTTTGCTGAATGGCCACCATGCCACCTCGACAAAGAGATTGTCCTGCATGTGGCTGGATAGATACATCTTGTTTCTTTTCTTTCTCTCTGTTTTACAAAAGCTCTCAAAATGTGCTTTAACATATGTATGGTAAATTGTTTGTTTGCTTTCTAAGTTCTATCCTTTGGTTTGCTGAAGATTTTAGAGAAGATTTTAGAGGCTATAGATGAATAGCTAAAACATGCCCATGACAAGGGTTTGTCACTAGAGGTGAACTCCAGCTGCTCTGGCTTTTAAAGAGGAAAAAAAGTATCAACTGATGCAAACATCTCTGTCGTGGAGGTTATTTTGAATCTTTCAAACCTCTCACACTTTATTTGTCATGCATGGCTAAATTAAAAGAAAATATAATTGCTGCTAAGCTGCAAATGTATGCTGCCCAGCTACAGGTGTTGGAGTTTCTGTATGGACTGACTGAGACTTAGGGTGATTCAGCCTGGGTCTCCTGGGGAAGCAGTTTTAGAGACTGATACGAAGAGAGGAGAAATCCCAGTGGGAGCTCACTTTGTTAGATCTTTAATCTGAGAACTGAGATTTAGTGTTTGACTGGCAGGTTTCAGTGACCAAATGAGCCTCAGACTATTGCTCTGCTGATACAGGCAGTCTGTGTGTTCATCAGCTTGGCCCTGGGTAACGACTGCCCCATTAAATGTGTACTATTCTTTTGCCAGCATGGTACTATCCTGATGATCTCTGTTCTTTACCTGCATTAGAGAATTAATCAGAGGTCCATTGTGCTCATGAATTAAGTTTATGTGACTCTTTTGTTCACTTCTCACTGCCTTTCAGTTATATGGCAATTTTTCTTCCTCCTTTTATACTGTTCTGCTTGGCCAACTCCTACTGATGCTCTCTAAAGCTTCTGGGCACAGTTTTGCCTTTATCTCCATCCTTTTCTTTCCCTCACAGTCATATTCATTGTGTGGTGCCTACTGTACTTCATTAATAAATATTCCACACGGTGTCCCCCTTTCTAGACTCTTCACACAATATAAAATTACTATTAATCAGTTTGTCTGTGATACTCATTATTCATAAACAGATGCATGCCACAGCACTGAGAACAGGCTATCTGTCTTGCTTAAGACCATCTGAGCTCTTAAATAAAAGAGAGATAGCACATTCAGGGTTTTGACAAACAAGGGAAAGAGAGAAAAAAATGAATCATTATATGGTCTGGGAATTTTCCATTCAGACTCTTCATTCCAATCTTGGCAGTGATGAACATGCAATGGTCAGAGGACAGGAGAAAAAATGTCATCCTATTTCTTCCTCACGTTCCAATAGTCAGGAATATTCAGTTCTGCCTTGCACCAGCAGTTTGTTTTTTCTACTTTGCATATGTCTCAATGTCACTTTACTACATCTTTACTCATGTGAATAAGTCTATCATTCACATAGGCAAGCTTTGTATTTCCATTGTATAAAAGCTACACTGCAGCATCATCACTATGTGGGCTTTCTAGAACTTGGGCTCTATAAAAGTATCTGGAAAAGAACTGTCCACTAAAAAATGTATTTTTGGAAACAGACAGATAATTTCTTATGGATAACTTCAAGGTAAAGACTTTCATATTAATTTTTATATATGAATTTAATTTCCTATTAATTCCTTGAATTTAGCTATTTCTCTACAAGAACCTAACAAAAGACCCCTAACTTTTGGGGTATTTGATTTTTAAATTTGCAGTAGATGTGTGTTTGAACCATAAAACCTATTCTTAGTAAACTGTCTCAAAATATAAATCCAAATTTCCTGCCTCTGGAAGGTGTGTAGTGATTGGTAGCACTGGTAAATGAAAACCTTGATAAGGTTTGATCTTCCAAACTATTCACCTGGTGGAGATGGAGGTCAAGGCTGTCTTCTCCATTCCTTCCAGGCTGTTTTTCTTGAGAGCTGCAGAGGGAGGTAATGACCTGACCTGACCTGTTAATCTCTGTTTTGGGGAGTTGTAGAATGGTTTGACCTGGGTCTGAAGGTTGGTAACATTATTGACCCTTGAAGAGTGATAGGCAGGGTTTCAAGATGAGTGCTGTTTGCTCTAATGTTGTTTAGTGTTAAATGTGAATTAAAGCTGTGTTCCAGTAACTGAATTAACTCATCTCTTTTAAATACATTTATTTTACTTAGAAGAGGTGGGATATGTAAGGATTCTTATTTTACTGAAGTGATGGATGAAAAGAGGAAAATCTTACAGTAAAGTAGATTAGTCTGAAGTTCTGATCTTTGCATATGTGCAGGCACTAATTGAGTAAATGGAGCAAAAATATGTTTAACACAGTGAGGTGCATGATCTTCTTATTATGGGGAAAAAATTGCTTGCTAATGATAGCACTGAGTGTCAATGCTGAAAAACAAGAAAACCTTATAATCAAAGTAATCTACTTCATTACCTGTCTGTCTTTGTTTAGTTATTGTAGAACAGTTCATTAACAGTCCTACTTGACTGAAGTAATAAATAGTGCAGGCATGGTACTGCTAGTAGATTTCAAAGGGCTTAATATTAAATGTTTTTCATTCTTTGTTTACAAACTGTGACTTCAAATAAAATATCATACTTTAAGTATTTAAAAAACTCTGACTTTTGCAGTGTCCTGACTGCTCATCTTGTAAACAATGAGTATTTTAATCTGTTAATTATGAACTCTGTGTGTCATTATGTGTTGTGATAACCTGATGATTAGGCTAATTTGTGATATTTGTTATTTAATTATTATGCCTTGCAAATTCTTAACATATTTGAAGAAGGAACCATCCTTGGAGTAATTTGCTCTGACAAACTCAGTATTTTTTCAGATGTTATATTTGTGGTAAGCCATTTCTTATAAAGAGATCAGATGTTTGTGTTCCTGGCAGTTACATACCCATTTCTTGTCCTGCTTCAGCCAGATTGTAATTTTAAAGTCAAAGGGGTACTGATAATAGGGACTAAATTAGTTGTATCTTAGACAAGATTTCATGGGGCTTTTTTTTTTTTTTTTTTCTTTTTGTCCAGGAGACGATGGCAGCCAGGCTGTGGTTTGACATCACATTAACTGTGTATTTCTTAATTTTAATTAAATTTATAGGTAGCTAATCCATTTTAGGACTTAGTAACAGGAGGAAAAAAAAAGAAAAAAAAAAGAAAAAAAAGAGAAAAAAGAGAGTGAAATGTTTCTCTGTATGAAACAGAGGAGTCAGCCAGATTTTCTGATTTTCTGAGTAATTTTTTCACACAGATTACTAAGCATTAAACACAGTGTTTATATATATTTTACATATGAAGAGAAGCAAGTAGGCTCAGGCAAAATGTCAAACTGTTCCCTTGAAATATCTTCCTGGCTGTCTTTGGTTCTGCACTGATCGCTTCAATGCTTCCCATGGAGTGGATTGCAGGGAATGGGTTCCTGCTGTGCTTGGTAGGAGCAGGTGGGGCAGTAAGGAATGTGCCCAGTTCCAGACCCAAACTTCTCAGATCTGAGAACAAGATGTGAGCTGACAGAAGTGGATTGAAATGCCAAGTCCTCAGAGCCCTGTAGAGCTCCTGAAGAAGAGACCTTTTTAGGAGAATATTGTTTTGATGCTGGAGTCCTGCTGCGTGAGATTTGCAGCTGTACTTAACCACCTATGAGATGCAGCAAAATTCATCTCACTGCTCAAAATCACCAGGCATTAGCAGGGAATATTGCTCTGAAGCCAAACCATTTCTCCTAACTAGAAGCATGCTCTTAAAGTCAGTATATTTGTATGAAAGGATTGGCCTGTTTTATGAGCTTGAAGTCCATTCAGGAAAGAGGGCAAATTTCTCAACTCTGAATACAAAATTCAAATGCAGAATGAAGTAGCACACAGCAGAAGCCAGGGGTATTATAGCAGCAGAAAAATGAACTGAGCTGACACCTCTCTGGGAGTCTGTGGTGCAGCTAATAAAACTAAAGATCTGTAATATTGTGTTTCTGATTTCTAAAGAAGTAATTAAAACAGTTGATACCCTGAATTTGCAGCAGTGACCCTGAATAGTGCAATCATCGGGTGTTTGATCCTCCAGCAGAATCTACTCTCTGCAGTGAATTTAAAAAATGTGTTTTCTCAGTGTCTTTTGAAATAGAAAATGGAAGCAATCTTGACATTGATCAAATGAGAAATACAAACATGCATATGTATTTTCTTGCATGGTGGTTGATTGAGATTTGGAGCCAGGAAATAGTTTGTTTTATCTGCACTGAGAAGTTGGAATCAAACTTAGCATTCATCTTCTCCTTGATTTACAAGAACTGATGAACTCAGTACTTCATGGAGAGAAGGGTAAATGAATGCATTCAGGTTTTTTATTTGTTTTTTTTTCAATTTTTCCTGTCTATTGAGGCACTAGCTATAGCAGGCAGTTCTCTTTCCAACAAGAACTTGCAGAAAAAATTGTATTTGAAGTTTCTTGCTTTCTGCTCAGAAAGAAGGCATCTTCCCTGAGGAAAGAAAGCAGTCATGGGGGCAGAAAAGTAGGGCACATATTATATTGAAATATCAGTGGTTTACAGATTTGAGGAGGAGCTGGAGGACACATGTTCCTGCTATCCCTCTTCGCACCAGAGCCAGACACTGGGGTCAGCTGTAATATAAAACTGTTGGTTACTCCTCTCCTGTGGTGGCCCTCTGACCTTTCTGATAGACCTGGGTTATAAGGAAGTACTCCTGAAAAAAGTGCTAGGTGTGTCCAACCATGCTGTGAAGTGTCTGCTTGTCCCTGATGTCTCATGGCTCTTGTTTGGCTGAGTAATGACACAGGGGAAGCACTAAATGATGTCCTGAGGCTCTCCAGACAAGCTCACTGTCCACACTGAGCTGTGGAACTAAACCAGGACCTCTGAGCTTTCACAGATTGAGTTGTGGGGTAGGTGCTGTGTGGAGTGTTGGAATTTTCCTTTGTATGAAAAGTGGATGTGTTGGGTCAGAGCCCACGGGCTTCTGCTGAGCACAGGGCTGGATGGAAGTGATGTTCACCTGCTCTGCCCCAGTACCTTGCTGCTGCTCAGGGATATTTCCAGTAGCATTGTCACTGAGTTGCAGCAGACCTCTAAGGGCATTAAATGCCTGAGGAAGTGGTAGGGCAAGCTTGGTCAGGAGGTGTCAGTGATGCCTTTGTGTGAGGGGTGGGAGAGGTGCTGAACAAGGGACGTTCCATACCTGCCTCTGGCTGACAGAGGTAGCTGGGGCTTGAAATTGCTCAGAGCAAAGGTTGCACATGGCTTTACAATAACCAAAGCTGGGCTGAACTTGGAGATTGCTCCAGACTCATCTCAGATCAGATTATGGGCTTCTCCTATATTATTACAACT
This sequence comes from Heliangelus exortis, assembly GCF_036169615.1. Classification (NCBI taxonomy): domain Eukaryota; kingdom Metazoa; phylum Chordata; class Aves; order Apodiformes; family Trochilidae; genus Heliangelus; species Heliangelus exortis. Next base: position 3,350,866 of record NC_092436.1, on the reverse strand, counting down.
CTGAGAAAATTCATTACTTACCTGACTGCCCAAGCTGCAAGCCAACACCATAACAAATTTCTCTTAACTTGGCACATCAGCTACAGGTGTTGTGGAGGAATGAACTACTATTTTTTTCTGTGGTTTCAATTTGGCACTCAAGGAAAACTTGATAACAAGCTCATATCCACCTTGCTGAAGGAAAGGGTCTGTCACAGGAATGAAAATGTGAACTACAGATGCCTGACTGGAGATCTTCAGCTTTGCTCTCAGTAGTATATGGAAGGAAAAGTCTGTGCCACTGCAAATTATATTGGCATCCTGTCAGGAGCTGAGTTTAACTTGGTTAAAATGGGGAAAACACATTGCTTTTCCCTCACAAATAGATGCTCTGTTCAGAGAAGAGATTGCAGCACACAGCTCCCCATCTTCAAACCCTACCAAATTTAAATCCACCCAAATGAACGATTTTGTGTGGCAGGGGAGCCAGATTCTAGTAAAGTTTGAAAACTTGGCTCGGAAAACCATGGGTTGACTGCACATTTATGGCTATCCCTTTCTGCCCTCTGTCTCTGCTCTGCCTGCCTTTAAATGCTGCTTATAAAGCTGAGAAAATATTTGCCCATCCTTCCCTTTCCCAAATCACATCCTGTTGCAGGCAAACTTCACCAGGGTTTGAGCTTAGCTTGGCTGTGAGTTATGCCCTAGTTTGCATGCTGTTCTGAAGTAATCAAAACATCCTGGATCAGCTGAAATCTGCTTGAGAACTCTTGGAAACAGGCTGTCTCATGAGCTTTCTAATGTTTCTGGCTTCCAGTCAGGCTGGAAATGCCATGGAAACAACACTTTGTGGCAGCCCAGCTCCTGGCTGCTACCAGACTTCAACACTTGGGAGGCAAGAAAAAATGGCAAATTAATTGAAAACAAACAGTTCAAAATTCAGCAAAGCTTCAAGTATGGTTAAAGGTAAATTCCAGTAGTTCTACATATAATCAGACCTGATTTGCCTGTGCCTCTTTCACTTAGGAAGTGGTGACCACATGGAGTTATTCCACTTCAGCTTTGGATTTTCAAGTGTGTTCAGTGCTGGCCTAAATCTGTTTTCTTTAAAGCTAGTAGGTAGAGTCTGAATTTCAGTGGGAACTGAATATTTTGAAAATCATGTGCTGACTGCATTTTTGATGGAAGATGCTTACACCAAGAGCTCCTAGAGCAATGTGCACATGTGGTAATCAAGTCTCACAGCACTGCCTGAAAGATGGGCACATTTGTGGGGTATGCTCTTCAGAAATCAAGCAGTTCTGTCTACTTAAACCTCTTAAGGATTTTTCCTCCTATTGGCATCAAAGGGAGGAAATTAAGGCACTGGGAAATCATGTGCTTGACAGTTGAAGCTCTTGAGAATCTGCATGTGGAGCTGAAATTCATCAAGCAGCAGGTTTCTTTCCCAGACCTGAGAAAGAAATCAGGACACAAATAACTGTAGATTGCAGAAGCTTAAAAGGATCTGAGTGACATTGCTGTGCCACCTCTTGCTTTGCATAGGACAGTGTGAATCACACTGTAATCCTCCCTTTACTATTCCAACCTGAACATTCCACTCTCTGCCTGTTCAGGGTCTCAAGTTATATGAGATGGTTTGCAGCAATGACATAGGAGCATTACAACTGATTGAGCTTGTAAATGATGTAAATAAATGTAAGATAAATATGGGTAGAAAGGAAACCCAAGGACCTGAGGCACAATATGTTACATAATACCAAACATTGCCTAACTTATCTAAAGCATTTAAGTTTTCTGAATAGTAGAGAAAACTGAGGCTGAAAACCCCTCTCCTCACTGCTCTCTCTGAGGATGGATTTGTGTAATATTTTTTTTGCTCCTAGGGTGCTCACATTGGCTTCATTTAGAATTCAGGGAACCTTAATGGACACTTTTGATGTACACTGCTTTTACATCCTTTGTCTTGTTTGTTGCCTGTATTCATGATACGTAACACCTGAACTTTAGCTAAACCAGATAAACATAACGTGGAGGGAGAAAGAAGATAAATGAAGCATTCATGCTGTTAATTAAAAATCATTAATTTATGATGTGATGTTACCCTGCATTTTGCAACTGGCCCTGTTCTCTTACAGCACCATACTTCAGTCTTCAAAAATAAATTTGCTGTACCAGGCAAAATTCTGCTTGGCAATGTTGCAGGCATATTCTGCCTTGCACACTTGTGCCCATATACTGTTGGGGAACTAACAAATTCTTCAAGTGAACAGTTGCTGATAATTCAGGAATGGCAGTAAAAATAGGAATTAATTTTAATTGAAGAGTTCAGAGGTGTCCAATCTTTATAATGATGAACTTTGTATGTTATGTATTTTTGTATGACTGGATGATTTCTTGCCATCCTAAATATGAGAACTGCAAGAAAGGATTGATTGTTGGCTTATACTTCTTTTTTTTTATTATTAACAATTTTAGTTGATACTTCTAAACCACACAATGATCTTGTAATCTCATTCCTGTCCACCCCAACTCCTGAGCATGTCTGTAGTACTAGAGAATAAATCAAACTGACTCTGTAGCTGCTTATCTGCTGAACCCTGAGGGTATGAAATGCTGAATTATAGCCTTAGAGCTTAGTTTATCCCAGGGATATCTACAGAACAGAGTTACAAGCATACTGCAACTGTTCAGGTTTTGTTTTGTTGGGGTTTTTTTTGTTTTGTTTTGTTTTTTAAGAGCTTCAGTATGCTCTAAAAGGTCTCATTTAGGCTTCCTTCTGCAGTTTTGCAGGAAGGTGATTAGTTGTAGCAACTGGAAAGGGCATTTAGATTTATTCAGGCATAGATTCAAAGAAGTGCAAATGTCAAAAATACAAGGTGAAAGAAGGAAATGTAAGAACAGGTCAAAAGACAGCAGCTATGGTAACAAATTTACAGCCCTATGCATCCTGCAGACACCACCCTGGGTGCTGATACCTCCTGGAATTTATTATGGATCCATAAACTTCTTTTTCTTTAGTTGTGTTGCAAATAAAACCTGCAACGAGAGATGTGTTTAGGGAAATGTTTTGACTCTGTGTGTGATGGCTGAGAAGGAATCCAATTTGATCAAGTTCTTAAAGTTAGATCTTCAGGAGATTTACATGCAAGTGAATGGACAGATTAAAAAGCAATGGTCCATTTTATTTGAAAACTCTGGTGTTTCAGGTTGCTGTCAACAGCAGCATGAGACTGCCCAATCTTGGTGAGGATTTCTGAAAAGAATGTAATTTTCTGAGATCTGTAAGCATGACTTTAAGAACAAGCTCTTTGCTGTTATGTCTTAACTACAACTTTCAAATAATTGATCTCTACAAGGCACAGGTCATGCTGTCTTAAAAAAATATGTGTATGATACATGGCAAAAAGTCATGCTGTGTAGTCTGTAATTCTTTCGTTTAAATAGAATTATTATTTTTTTGCTTTAGAACATATTTCATTACTTTACAGACAGATGGACTGGGTAATTGTTTGCAAACTGTGTGTGCTGTGTAGGTGGGTGTGTTTCTGGGAAGAGAGGGTTTGTTTTAAACATTAAATTTGACAGCCCTTTTCACAGGAGGAAGGCAAACATACCCCAAGGAGACTAACTCATTGCCCCAGCAAAAAGCCTCAGCTGAATTAGCCATTGTGGGTATGTGGAAGCTGAACTATTATAAAATTTTACAGTTTTTTTCCCCAGTGTCCTTTTTGTCTGGCTTTGAATGATCAAGTCTTGTCTTATTTACAGCTGTGGAGCACTCCTGTCATTCTCTTTGTAAACTCACTGTTGCTCACTCTTCCATGTCATATTAAGATGTGAAATAAGGGTTTATATAAAACTATTTTGAAGCCCTTCTACACTAATTCTAACTTGTAATATGTTTCCTCCCAGGCTCTGTATGATTTTGTGGTGGGAAAAGAAATGGTTGGATGCCATTTGAAGCAAGAAAGAGTTGTCTTGTTCACTCAGTGCTTGTGCAGAGCTCTGTGCCCTTGCGGCCCCCATCCTTACCACTGCTCTATTGATTCTGGTTTTAAGGAGTCCTAGGATGTAATTCATTAAGACATTTGGGATGTGCATATGGCAGCTATTGAAAATCAATTTCTCGAACTCTTCTTTAGGATTTAACACTGAAGCTTCAGATTTATGCTGCATTGAACCATATCTTCATGCAGAGTGAAGATGCTGAATAATAATTTATTTTTGATTCTGCATGCATAGCAAATGGATACCTCGTCTAAGCAGTGAGTGGAGGATGTCTTCCATGTAATACCATTTTTGTGTTCTTCAGATTTCTAAGAATCTTCTTTTTGAGTTATTAAGACTTCAGACTATATGGCTAAGAGAATATCAGAGTAAGTCCTGACAAAATCCTTTTGAAGTGTAGTTGAAAATAGCATTTCAGGCTGAACAACAGAAAATAATTTCAAATACAGTGATAGATGTAGTTTGGGATTATTCTTTTTTTCCTGAACAAAATGTCCTTGATGCCTTTATATAGCTGCTGACAAAGTGCAAGTTAAGCTCAAGTGACAAGAAAGGCCTTTTAGTCTTTTAACAATGTTCTTGTTGCACTAATGCTGGAGTTAAAGCCAGCAAAGAGCAGATCACATGAATCCCTCTGTGGTCCCAAGAGGGGAAGATTCTAAAAACTTTGTCTTTCACCTTGTGTTCAGAATGGCAGTAAAAGATTGAAATGCCAGCTTCTAACCCATGTGAAACAGCTGATACCTTAAAAAGAACTTAATTTTCATAAAATATTTCATAGTTCTGTTGTGCTGATGATCTGGTAGTGGGCAGTGATTGTAAAAGAAGTTTTTGTCTTCCTGCTATCACACTGTATCCAATACATCACTGAGTCTGTGGTGGGGTTTTGTGTAGCTACAATAGAATGGGAAGGATATTTATATCCAGTAAAGCAAGTAAGAAAAAGAAGTAGAGGAAAGCAGGAAAGGAGGAGATACTGGAGCACACAGAAGCAAAATCATGTGCATGTTTGGGAGAGAGTAAAATCCAACAAGTTGGTTGCTGCTGTTTCCTTCAGGTTTGCAAAGGACTTAATATGTCTCCAGGTAGGGGTGTTTGGTTTGGTTTGGGGTTTTTTGTTTGGTTTTTCTGTTTGTTTGTTTGGTTGGTTGGTTGGTTTTTTTTCCTAGAACAAATGGTTACACAGGGCTGGTAATTCTGTTGGGATTTATGTCTGCAAACAATTTCAGTATTGTGGGACCAACTGGAGGGGCCATTGAATCTGGCTGGAGACACCACTGCTCAAAATCCACTGCACCTAAAATTCTGCTCATAAAATGGGCAGAAAAAGCATTAGGAAACTAATCTTCTGACTATTCTTCTGTAAGATTAAAAGCAAAGTGCAGGAGTCAAGGCCAGAGGGATGCTGAGACAGGCTAATGCAATTTATAACTTGTTTGCTCTGCTTTGCTGTCTTGCTAATTTGTTTTAGGACGTTTCCTGATCCTGTCATCTAGATTAGCATGCGATTCACCTTACAGACAAATAGGAATTTTCCACTGCTGCTGGAGAGCAGATGGCTGAGGCTGGGGAAGGCAGCAGCTCTGGGATGCTCAGGGGAGAGGGAAATGTCCCCAGAGACAGGATCCCCTCTGGGACAGAAAGGTTTGAGCCATACTTAGTTCTAGTTCACAAATGCTTAACAAATAGTTTAAATTGCCTTGGAAGGGCATGAGTAATGCCATTAAGTGTTGCTGCTTCATGCTAATCCTGTAAAATCTCTGATCCTCTAAAAAAAAAAAAAAAAAAAAAAAGTGGAACTGAGATGAAATTTTATTTGGGGCTCCGTACACAGTTTCACAAATGAAGTGCACTTCTGAAGGTACCTCCTGGTCTTCTGTGTGGATGGAAAGCTCTTCATTATGTTTTCTTCCAAAAAATGCATAAAATGAGCTATATGAAGATACCAAAATTTTCGTGTAATTTAACACTCACTTTGCCTTGATTATCCTGAGTCCTGCAGTGTGATGTGGCAGTGCAGAATGCTTTAGGAAGTGCTTTAGAGCAGACAAGATAGGCAGGGATTTATTAGTGAGTAGGTTTTACACACCCTTGGCATCAGTTTGTGTCCCTGCAGCAAGCAGGGATTTATTGACTGTGCTGTGTCCCTCTGCTTCTCATCCCCACTCCCCCAACCTTCATACTGCCTGTAGGAATAAAGGCAGCATGTATTGATAGCACAGAACAATTGATGGAGACAGGCTGGTTATCACTCAAACCATGGAGTGAACCTAGCCCCGGGCATGCTGGATAAGCACGGGACTTTCTGCAGATGCAGACCCCCTTGCTTACAAGTATGCTAGATAAGCACGGGACTTTCTACAGACTCCCTTGCTTGCAAGATCTCCTGAAAAACAGATGAGTGGTGTAAAACAGAGGTTGTTATCTCCCTACTATGTAACTAATCGCGTAGTAACATGCTAACTGTAACTAATCAATCAGGTAATTCCATATGTTATGCGAGATAAGAATAAGGTATATAACTGTGTGTAAGAGTACGAATAAACGGAGTTAGTTTGCATCAAACTGTTTCCCCGTCCTTCGTGCGGCAAATGGTGACCCCGACGTGATGCTGGACGTGACGCCGGGGAACTCGACGTAACGCCGGGTAGAAGTTGCTGAAAGAAGCATCCGGCCGCAGTCTCCGATAACGTTGGATAGGCTGAAAGGAAGCCTGGAAGTGGGTGGCCACCCCATTTTGCACCTCCTCGCGATTGGCAGGTGAGATCGGAGAAACGTTGATATGGGTAGTCAGAGTTCCCATGAAGAAAAGGACGTTTATAAACTTATGAGAGAACTGTTGCTTAAGCAACAGAAGGAAATCTCGGATCATGAGCTCATGTTAAAATGGGTTCGTGATAAATTCCCAGATGTTACTGCTGTTACTATCTTTAAATCTGAACTGTGGGATAAAGCAGGGGTCCGTTTATGGGACCTGAGCACGCGAGGGGATCAGGAAGTGATCAAACTCCTTTTTTCCTGGCGAACAGTATTTGAAGGGGTCAAAGCGCGGGAATCGAGACGAGCAGACACTCCTGCCGCTTCTGCAGTTCCCAGCGCCCCTCCGCTACCAGAGGGAAGAGCGCAGAAAGACGCCCCCCCTGTCAGAACTGTAGCCAAAGTAACCAGCCCGGATTTGCCGAGCGACGACCCGTTCGAGCCCGATCCTTTCGATCCGGGGGGAGAGCCAGATCTGTTTCCTGATGATCACGATCCATACGCGATGCCACGCGGCAAGGTGCTTTCGGATCTACAGGCTGCCCGCAAATCTACTGGACACATGCGATCTCAAAGGACAGACCATTGAAACAATGTAAACTTACAAATGGGTGTCAACAAGTTGTGTTAACAGGTCTTATTGACACAGGCGCTGATGTTACCGTAATCTCCCAAGCTAAGTGGCCCAGCCAGTGGAAATTAATTCGCACTGCACAGCCATTAGCAGGAATAGGGGGAATTGGTAACAGTTATCAGAGTGAAGATATTATTCAAATCATTGGTCCAGAGAACAGGGTAGCTAGTATTAGACCTTTTGTATTGCCAGTGCCATTGAATCTGTGGGGAAGGGATGTTTTGTCACAATGGGGATTACATTTGGAAACGGGTTTTTAACAAGGGTCACTGTAGAGGGGCGTGAAATCCCACAATTAACCTGGAAAACACAGGATCCAGTGTGGGTGAACCAGTGGCCCTTATCAGAAGAAAAACTTAACGCCCTAGAACAATTGCTACAAATTCAATTAAAAAAGGGACATATAGTCCCAACTTTCAGTCCGTGGAATACTCCTATTTTTGTAATTAAGAAAAAATCAGGTGGTTGGAGATTATTGCATGATTTACGAAAAGTTAATGATGTTATGGAGCCAATGGGAGCGTTACAACCAGGTCTCCCCTCACCAACAATGATCCCGCGGGAATGGAATTTGATTGTTATTGATTTAAAAGATTGCTTTTTTGATATTCCTTTACATCCTGATGATGCACCTAAATTTGCCTTTTCTGTGCCTAGCATTAACATGGGAGCACCTCTCAAACGCTACCATTGGACGGTTTTACCTCAGGGCATGAAAAATAGCCCCACAATTTGCCAGTGGTATGTGGCCAAAATATTGGCCCCAGTACGTCTTGAATTTCCAACTGTAATATTGTATCATTATATGGATGACTTGTTAATTGCTGCTGCCGCTGAGGGTGAGTTACAAAAAGCAATAGAATTTGTGTTAACTGCCATCGATCAGGCAGGTTTGAAAGTTTCACCAGAAAAAATTCAAAAACAGGCCCCCTGGAATTATCTAGGGTGGAAAATTACCAATCATTCCATAATTCCGCAAATGCTATCGATTAATACTCAGATAGCCACACTGCATGATGCTCAAAAACTTTTGGGATCTATTAATTGGTTGCGACCCCTTTTGGGTATTTCAAATTCTGAATTGGCTCCTTTATTTGATCTTCTTAAAGGAGACGCAGATTTACTAGCTCCTAGACACTTAACACCCTCTGCGGAATCAGCATTACAAAGAGTTTGCAGAGCCATCGAACAGAGGCAAGCTTCTCGGTGGGACCCTAATTTATTCTTACAATTAATAATTTTAGAGGATGGTGTAAAATATTGTGGCATGATTTTTCAATGGGACACCACGCTTACAGATCCATTGTTGATTCTAGAGTGGATTTTCCTACCTAATCAATCCTCTTAAACTATTTTACAGCGGCCAGAGATGTTTTCTCAAATCATTATGAAAGCCAGAGAGCGACTGTTAACTCTTTCCGGCAAATCTTTCTCTACAATTTATATGCCTGTTACTGAATTGTATCTTTCTTTTCTCCTACAGAATTCACTTCCTTTTCAGATTGCCGTACAGGACTTCACGGGACAATTTTCAAATCATTTTCCTCCGCATAAACTCTTTCGCTTGTCCTTTTCTCTTGCAGAAGTTCCAAAGAGAAGTGAAGTTCCTTTACAAGCAGTTACTGTGTTTACAGATGGTTCAGGTGCCTCTCATAAAGCTGTAGTTGTATGGAGAGACCCTGAAACCAAGGATTGGCACTCTGATATCACCTTCCACCCAGGTTCTCCTCAGCTTGTTGAATTAGCAGCTGTGACTAGAGCTTTTTCTCTTTTCAATAACCAACCTTTTAATATTATTACAGACTCGGCTTATGTAGCAGGTATTGTTCTCCGAGCAGAAGCTTCAGTGCTCAGAGAAATTTCCAACTTGCAACTGTATAATCTGCTCAGAGCACTGACTGATCTTATCAACAAACGGCAACACGCCTTCTTTATTATGCATATCAGGTCTTTCAGGTTTTAATGTTTCTCTGTTTGCTGACTTTTCAACTGGATCTTGCGAAGCAAGCCCTTCACTTGGAAATTGTTCAGCAGAACTTATTTTGGGGCTGACAAAGTCACTCCCCTGGGATCCACAAGAATTAAATCTATTGGGGTCCCAGGCAGTCGGCAATGTATCAGGAAACTGGACACCTACTTGCATAGTCCTTGGTCCTAAGTATGCTGCTAGACCATACCCTGATACCTGGCCGGACATCAGTCCTATGTCTGGAGATTATAGACTGGGATCAGGATATTGTGGGTACAATGGGTCTAAGCCAATGCCGGTGATAGGGACTACACATAACCCAAAAGCTAACATTAAACTTATTTGGGTTAGAAAAACTGCTAAGGCTTTGCCCCCCACAGTGTTTCTGATCTGCGGTGATAGGGCCTGGCAAGGCATTCCACGTAATGCAGTAGGTGGACCTTGCTATCTAGGCTCATTAACCCTTTTTGCTCCTCGCTATGCTGAATTAAGGCAGATAGTTAACCCTATATATCATGCTCGTAACGCAAGTAGTCTAGGCCTCACACCACAGTGTGATGATAATGTTAAGCTTTTAAATGTAGCTGCTAGAACTGCTTTAGCTCTTTTTATTCCTGGTGCTGCCGCAGGAAACGCGCTTACTAACCTCGCTGGATTAGCATGTTGGGCTGAAAAGCAAGCAAATATTACTACTGAAATTTTAGATAATCTTTTAGTGGATCAAAATAGTTTGCGACACGCTTTATTGCAAAATCGCGCTGCTATAGATTTTTTATTGTTAGCCCAGGGTCATGGTTGTCAGGAGTTTGAAGGCATGTGCTGTATGAATCTCTCTGATCATAGTGACAGCATCCACGCAAGCATCATGCAGTTGAAGCGTCACACACAGAAGATTCAGCAACAAATAAACCCTCTCGGCGATGCTTTCACAACCTGGCTTCATGATATGGGACTTACAGGATGGCTTTTATCTTTTGTTAAAATTCTTTGTTATACTGGGTTTGTAATTCTGATTTTGCTTTTGTTATTGCCTTGTCTTTTTCAATGTATCCAGCGAATATTTGATAGAACTGTTTCTAAAATTTTTCTTGTGCAACAGAAGGGGGGAGATGTAGGAATAAAGGCAGCATGTATTGATAGCACAGAACAATTGATGGAGACAGGCTGGTTATCACTCAAACCATGGAGTGAACCTAGCCCCGGGCATGCTGGATAAGCACGGGACTTTCTGCAGATGCAGACCCCCTTGCTTACAAGTATGCTAGATAAGCACGGGACTTTCTACAGACTCCCTTGCTTGCAAGATCTCCTGAAAAACAGATGAGTGGTGTAAAACAGAGGTTGTTATCTCCCTACTATGTAACTAATCGCGTAGTAACATGCTAACTGTAACTAATCAATCAGGTAATTCCATATGTTATGCGAGATAAGAATAAGGTATATAACTGTGTGTAAGAGTACGAATAAACGGAGTTAGTTTGCATCAAACTGTTTCCCCGTCCTTCGTGCGGCAACTGCCTACATCCCCCAGGGCTAGAGAGATGTCTCAGTTCAGATGCTAAATGAAAAAACTGGGTGCAAGAGGAAAGTAAAAATGGAAAAACTACTCTGGGTTTGATAGACAGCTTTGTGAGGTTCATATTTTGTTGCTGTTTTGTTTTTATTTAGCTGAAGTGCTTTTTCCTTCTTCCCCAAAAATTTAATTTGGAGACAAGTTGAATCATTTGTTCTGGTTTTACATTGGTGTTACTGAAGTCTCTTGACCTTCTTTCTTTTTTTTCCATTTTTTTTATTTGTTCAAATGAGGATTGTGAGATGTAGCCTTTTCAACCCACTGGGAAAAAAAAAACTTCCTTTTGGAAAACAAAGATATGATATCTTTCAGTGCTGCTTGTAGTATCCATCTCCCTTATTTTAAAATTAAGCTATTTTCTGCTGCCCTGAAAAAGCAGCTCCCCTTATTCCACCATGCTGAGCCTTCTCACTATGAAATCTGCAATACAGCCTCAGGCCTAGCACAATATTAATAATAATAAAACAAAAAACGAAGGTTTTTTTAAGCTTTAACTTTTCCTCTCTGTAGGAAAAAACCTAGAGAGCTAAAGATTTTCTGTGTCTGGACTGCAGCTGCAGTAAGCAAAGGTGATATTTCAACACTGAAGCTGCAAAAGGTGAGCTGTGCCCTGTAAATGCAGCTCTGAATACTCGTTGTGATTCAGACAGAAATTCCCAAATGCTCATCCCAGCCAGTCCTTTGCATGGATTTTTTGGGCTGTCCCCAGGTAGCTGCTCAGGAGCACTTACCTTGACCCCCCTATTTCTTCTGCTTATTGACTTCATTACCTGATAGCTGTTTCCAAAGTTTCCTGGGTAAAAGTTCAGAGAACAAGAGCCTGATAATCTCATCTTCTTTTTCTTAATGGAACTGCAGCATTTCTTTTCTTTATTTTATTCAGCATGTAGTGAGGCTGCAAGATTTGGCCTTCAGGGCTCTGCTGAAGGCTCAAGCTATGTACTTCAGCAATATTGCTTTCTACTGTATAATGAACTGTACTTTTGAGGGAATGAACACACATTTCTCACATAATAATTCTGAGAAAAATTTGTTTTATGTTGCTTTGGTTATAAATGAGACCATTCTCTATTTGAAATTTTAATCTTAGCACAGGAGCAGTAACTTCAACAAGAGCAACAAAAAATGTTGCTTTCCTTCATATTAAGGGAAATACAAAGTCATAAACATGAAATAAAAGTTGTCTTGGCCAATCCCTAGCCAAAATAAATTCTAGAGCTGAAAGAAAATGAATGAATTACGACCTACATTACAATATCCTCACAGGCTTTATCTACATGATTAAACCCAAAATGATTTTCTCAAGAAATGTGTTTTTCCAATAAACTGCAAGGGTTCATGTTGTGAAAAGGGCAATTGGCCACCGAAGTGAGATATTACTTTATGTATTAAAAATTACATAGGGGTTTTTTTACTTCTTATTTGAAGCTTGTGCTTGTTTGCATTATTTTAAATAGTAATTCAGTAGCATTTGAAGTGTCTGTTTGTAGTATATACCTGATTCTGTGGAGCTGTGTTCTAAAAACTGTGGTTATGCAAAGACGTATTAGAAAAACTCTGCCATCTCCTCCAGCTCTCACAACCCCCCTCTGAGATTAATCCATGACCCTGCCTGAAGCTCCTGTTTGCCTGCACATAAAGGATCAAACTTACTTTTTGTAGGCAGATGTACCATGGTCAGCTTAATTTCGTAATTCAATTTTCTCAAATGCATTTTCTATGCTCATTAACTGCATGAAAATTAATGGGACTTAACATACAGTGGCCAAGTAGATGAATAAACTTGTGTTTGAAAGGCTCTGCAGTGCTTACTTTGGACCTGTCTGAGGACCAAAAGAGTTGGTGTTCTCCTTTGTGTCAGTGCCCAGGGAAGCAGAGATGAAGTATTTGGATTTGGGTTTTGGATGCCACAAATCAGAGGTAAAATCCATCTCTTTGTAGAAAATTATTTGAGTGATAACATTCTGGTTAAACAATATTAGTCATGGGATGTTTACATGTATATTTATTTTTTGAAAGGCTTCCCTTAATCTCTGAAAATCAATATAAAGTTTAGAGCATTCAGCTGCATCAAAGGATGAAGCAAAGCAGATGATTTACATGATAATTAAAGATGGGGACCAGTGGCTTATCTTCAGCAGGAGTCCATGGGGAGGTACAGAAACCATCTGCATCTTAAATGTTTTATAAAACTCTACACATCAGATGTTTACTCCAAGCTTTTCTTTGATCCTGTGTGTGGCATTATCATCGATCAGCAAACTCAGCTCAGGAAGTATTGGATGCCTCACTTTTTCCAAAATCAGTCTGGAAACATTCCCAGGGATGCATCTGTTCCTTTAATTTGCTCCAGAGATGAAGAATTTCTGAAGAAAATTAAAGCTGGAATAAACACTAGGCATCCAAAATCTTGATGCTTTTGTGGTAGAAAATGTGTAACAAAAGTGGAAAACGCCTCAAGCATTGTTTTACTTTTAACCCCACAGTACTTGCCTATCTGAAAGAAGGTTTCCTCACATTTATTTGATTTTACTTTCTATTCTGGATGTTGTACACATCCAGAAGCCAACTTTCTGTACTTCTGCTGTTTCTTACAGCCAGGGCCACCCAGTTGCAGTTCAAGACACTGTAGAATAAAACAAACAGGTATGATTCAGTATTGAAGAAATATTTTACTTCTCTGGAACTTGCTTAAACTCCTTTCTCTGCTGTTTCATTGTCCTGTTGTTTTCTAGATTTATTTTTTTTTACCACAACCAACATCCTTTTGAGTAGAGTTTGATGGGGGTTCCTCCAGTCTGGCCTCTATAGCTCTTGCTCACCCTACTTTCTTCTAAGTAAGAGTTAATTATCACATCTCTCCTGTGCTTTGCAGAATGGTGCAGAAGAGACCTAAATGAGTTCTGCTTCCAGTCCTCATTCAGAGCTTTCCTGTGCCTGTTCCTGTACTCCTACATCCATCTTGTTTTTCCAAAGTGACAGCCTGGGTGACTTGGTGGTAGGGAGTAGGTTTGTGACTGATGCAATAAACTTTAACTAGTGAACCTGAGCATTAAGTCTAGACGTGGTTTGGACTGCAAATTGTTCGCAGGAAGCAGGAGAAATGATCCAGTGGGCGTTCTATAGGCCCCTGGCCAAGGGTTCATTTGTGCTGCTCACCTCATCTGCAGGCTCCAGGCTGTATAAGGAGTTGGCAATCAGACTGGCCAGAAATTTATATGCTCTGGGGTCTCTTTTTTTCTCTGACATGGCCTTTTCTCAGTAGCACACAGGAGAGCACTTTTGCTGAAATTCTGTCGATACCCACTGAGGACACCTTTTGTTTTCCTCTTCTTACCCTTTACTTTCTCTGTCTCAAAATCCTTGGCTCATTTCTTGCTTTCATTCCCTGTAAGTGGTTTGCTGCTGCTCACTTGGAAATAACCAGCCATCCAGAACTGATTTTCTGTGGTTGTCTTTTCAGCCTAACTTACTGGGTGCAGCTTTGAACCAGCAGCAATGCACTTGCTTTGAGTAGGAAATACACGAGGTATATGAAGCAGATTATTTTTCGGTAGTTAATGGCATGAACCCAAGATTATTACAAGTAAATCCTGGAACCTGGATGCTTATTACTTGCCCCCAGTTGTACCCAGCATAGAGTGGATGAAATTCTTGCTATTGTTTTTCACCTTTTTTGTTTTTTCTGTAACATCACCCATGGGATATTAAAAAAAGAACTTGTCAAAAGTTAAATTGGCTTAGCACATTTAAAAGGGTGAGAAAGGTTGGGTTTATTTCTATATATACTATAGGGGGTTATGCTATTTCTTTTTGTTTATGTTCTAAATGTTTATGATGCTAAGTTGTAAGTATATTCTCTCATCTGGAGTGACTGTCCTGGGGAAGTGAAATCTTGTAAATGCAGCTGCTGTTGCTGAATTTAATGAAATCTTGAAGGGATATGGGTGCACGCATGCCCTCATTTTTAAATTTTTTTTCCCTGCAAACCAGATTTTTTTCATAGTATCATGCAGCTATTTGAAATAGGAAAATGTAATTCCTTTTTCATTACATGGACTGTCTGTGTGGTGGAAGGGAACTGCATAGCAAGTCAAGTGGCATGACCAGTTGCAAACCTATAATCAAACTCTGGAATATTAAAGCAGTTTACACATTTTCCACCTCAGTGACCTCAAGAATCCATTCAGATTGAACCTGGCTAGTGCTGTTTGACAGAAGAGATCCATTAGAGCTCAGCTTCCTCAGAACATTTCAGAGCTACAGTTTGGTGAATCAGGAAAAAAACATCTCTCTAGAATGGGTTTTGCAAGTGCACTGAGTATTTCTTAGTAGCTGCCTGCAGCTGAGGCACTATTACTGCACCTATGCCAGAGTCTAATTCTACATTTTCAGCAATAGTTATAACTTACTAATTGGTAATTTCATGAACCAAGTGCTGGAACCAGGAGCATTCTCTGTAACTTTGCTTTACCTTCCCATGAAAATCTGTCATGCAGTATGAATTTTTTTTTTGAGGTTGGACAATAGGAGCAAAGAAGAGATGGGAACTCGGAGTTTTACCCTTAGAAATTGTATCTTCACTTGCTGTATTTTCACGTACATATTACTCTGCTTTGTTTTGTTTCTGCTTTATTTTTGTGATCTATTACAAAATTTCACCTTTTCTACTCTTTCTCTGGTGCTCTGGGAGAAGCTCTTGCTTGCAGCTGCACCCACAGCTGTAGCTGCAAATAAAAAAATAGACCAAATGTGCCAGCTTTCTTGTTTCTGTAACAAAGAGTGAGGATGCACAGAAATGCTTTTATTCAAACTGTTGTTTCTTTGTTTTTGTTTTTTTTTCTTGAAGCACTTCTTTATTTTCTTGAAGTGCTACATCCATTTTCACTTTTCTGCTTGAGTGAGAAGATGACTGGTGTGAAGGTGAGCAATGGTGGAACAAAGTTGACATCTCAGAAAAATAACCATTTCTTTGCCCATGTTACTGAAGAGAAAAATTTCAAACACAAGATTTTTGTAGGATAACAAAGGTATAAATACCAGAAAATATATCAGTCCTATAAACCCAGGTCTAGCTGTTGGCTTGATACTGTTCTACTACCGAATAAGTGCTTTATTTACAGGTATTTTTTCACATCTTTTCTTCTGTAATTCTGAACTTTTCTTAAGCTATTCTAGGGATGTGGTTGGCTCCTGATTTTCACCTCATGTCCCATAGTATTCAGACAGTAAAGAAGCTCTTCAGACTCCATCTCATCTCCTTCTTCAGGTTCAGTTTTTATTTTATGCCTGTGAATTATTGTATAAGGAGTAAACATTGGAAGTGCTCTAAAAATAATAATAATCTGACCCACTATCTCCTACTTCAAGAATTTCGATCTTCAAGACATCCTTTCCCCTTTTTTCTTTCTCTTTCTTGCTACATCTTAGCTCCTTACATCCAGCTCTTTGCTTTCCACTGGTTCATAAAATTCTCTCTTAACAAGTAAACAGGGAGTGGATAATACAAGGCTAATGAATCATTACCACAGAAATTAAAGTCATAAGGAAGATCCTGACTGGGAGAGACCCAGGGGTGGATTGCTGGGATTTAACAGCTTTCAGGTCCCTCTCTTAGCATCACTTTTTGCTACTTGGGAAGGGAAGGGCTCTGCCTCTGGAGAACTTTTCACCCTCCACTGCTGCTGCAGCTACAACCCCTTCATAGACAAGGGCAAAGCCAAAAGAGGAGAACAGGCAGAAGGCTGAAAACTGCCTCTAATCTCTGGTCCTGGGAACACAGTCGAGGCAATATACTAAATTTTCACTCATACTGCCTGGGTCATCCATGGGTGGATTATGATCTACTTCATGGCTTCTGGAAAAAACATGCAGTGGGAATACCTGATCTCTTTTCATCTCAGTCTAAAATGTGTCTTGAGGTCGAAAGAAAACCATCTTTTTCTTCCTCAGTTTCCTAGACCACCAACTCCCTTACATCTTTAGTCTTAGCACCTCTACCCTGCAAGATTATTTATTCTTGTGCTCTTACTATTTTGGAAATAAACTATACATACACTGAGTTAGAAAAAATTATTATGCCAAGTGGGATAGCCTTAATTAAACTATTTAGGTTTTGTCTAGTCAGTGTGATTAACTTTTGTCCCTGTAAATCCTTGAAACACGAGCACTAACAAATATTGTGAGGCATTTGAAAATTAAATGAAACGTTCCTTTGATTACATTAAAGATATAATGCCTTTTAGAACTATTCCTTCAGGAGTTCTTTCTCACCAGTGACAGCACTGATCAATTTGCCTTGTCCTTCCCTGTGGAAGTAATCTTTGAGTCTCCTTGAGTCATCATTTGATCAAAGTGCATTTGCAATTGGGCAATTTGAGCAGTCTGAGTAGTCATCTTAATGTAAAGGTCCTCAGGGAAAGAAGAAAAAGAGGGAAAAAGCTTATGCATAGGGTAATAAATTGATCTGAGCATGTGGATAATTATATACAGGTAGCAAAAAGCAAAAGCTCTGGGGGGAAAAAAACCCCAAAAAACAAACAACAACCCTCTGTTCTTAAAAGGCTTCACAAAAGGCTGTCTGAGTTGTTATTTTTTCCAAGAAAACCAAATCATGACTGCTAATTAGTGCTACCTGCAGGTGTTTGTATTGGAAAAATAAAACCTCCTGGATAACAAGAGCAGGACACAGAAGTCCATTGTTCTTATTTCTTCCTCAATTTATAGTTTTTTTTTAAGTAGGGTTTAAAGTTGCAGTGAGGATGGGAGAAGAGTTTCCTAACTGGTGCAGGAATGGCTACTGCAGGTTTTTTTTACTCCAAACTGTAATGACAAAGGTTATTCTTCTGCTTTTCCTCAACAAAATGTAGGGTACAATGGGCAAACCCTGCAGTTTTTCACGTTGGGGGAACGGCCATTGCTCTTGTGTACTGAAGGCAATTACTGTAAGTTAATTCACTAAACCTTTGTGGCCTTCACTTTATCAACTTAGAACTTCAAATACAGCTCTGACTAAAGTGTTGTGAAATTACTGCACCTGAGCAATTCAGTTTGCACTGAACTTCAGGCTGGAAATTTGTGTGCAATCAGAGAGTGAGAACTTCTTTTCCTTATTATTCTGACAGGATGTTATGCTGAGACCTAGTGCTAGTTCAAAGATTGTTCTAGACACTTAAAAAAGCCTCCTTGGGAGTTAAGAATTTCTGTTGACTTTAAATTTAACCTCCAGAGGAAATTGGGTGATTTTGGGGGAAAAAGAGATAAAATGCTGTGCTCTACCATCTATCACAAGGTGATGCTGCAGTGAAGTCCAAGGAAGCTGCAGACTCACTATTGAACCACCTGTAAGAGTTTTCTGGTTTGCTGGGAACCATCTTATTTGACTTATATCCTATAATAGAGAGGATGCAACCTCCAAAACTATGCCAAGAAAGTTTCACTACCTGGTAAATGCTATTTGATGTATTTCTGTGCCTGCTGCTTGAACTCCTTGTGTTTGGTTGATGGTTTCTCCAGTACTCTGTAAATTCTGAGAAAATGCCATCTCATGTCTTGCAAGGACAGGAATTTGCTGTCTCCTACTAAGCTGTTCCCCACCATCCTTGGTGCCCAGGCATGGAAGGAATGGTCCTGTAACCCAAAGTAGGTGATGTCTTCTCTGTTACTTACATTAAATAATACAATTATACAAATACTGCTGCTGAGAAAAAGAAAACAATTTTAAAAATAAGTAAAAAGCAAAGCTAGTTGGTCAGATCTGAGCTGTAAAATTCCCTCAAAGCGAAACCAGCTTCCCAGCTATCATGCATATTGAAGAGAACATGAGAGAAGAATTTAAAATGAAAATAAAAATCTCTAACAACTCCTTATGGCTTAATTTTGAATTTACAGGCAGCTTTGGTGATGAAGAGTTAGTATTAAGGCTGTAGCTTGACAGATTCCAAGGATTTGAAATGTAAAGCTGGAAGTTCTCATAAATCTTTCTGTTAATGTCTTTGACAAGTTCCAGATATTTGGGCAATTGGATCTGCAGTTATTTATGTGCTGCTTCCCAGTAGCTAATAGAAGTATCCTGAGAATACCTTCCTCAGAGGTATTAAAATTTTAAATTGTTTTGAGACTTCTCTAATTTACAGCCCAGATTTACTGTTGTGTTTTTGACTTTTGCACATTTTTGGTTAATGAGCATTATGGCCAGGAGGAAAAAAATCTGTAAATTCCTCCACTACTTTAAATATCTATTTAAATAGGCTTTGTGGATGTAGTTCTACCTAATTATTAATACTTTCTAACGTTGTTCAATATAATACCTAAGAGCCCCAGGACTAGGAGAAAATGTCATATCATGAACAGGAGAACAATTTGTGTGTTAACTTTATGTTCCTCTTGCTGTGAGATATTTAAACAAATCACAAGCTGCACACATCTGAGTTAATACCATTTAATCCTGATGCCTTGCTTAAAAAAAAAAAAAGTGCTGAAAGAACTGAAGCTGAAGAGGAACTGGAGAAATTACTCAGCCACTTTGAACATTGCAGTGTGGTGCTGGAGTGATCATGATGAAGGAATGCATTAGATATTCCTGTGGGAAAACAGCTTCAGAAAGGGCTTATTGATCATCCCTCCCTACATCTGCATTTCTTTTGCCTGCTCTGCACAGGGTGTGATTGCACTGTTGTTACCTGCATATAAGGAGATTTTTCTTTTTTCCCAAACTAATTCACTGAATTTCAGTTTTTACACTGACATTTCCAACTTACTCACGGGTTTCTCCAGTTGGGATTTAGTTACATAGTTCCTGGGAAATTACAAAGTCCCTAAAGTCATTAAATGATTTTTTCCAAATGATGAGATTGATGCTCTAACGTCAATGATGATTTCTTCTCTACTGGGCACATCAGTTCCCCATACAGCATATGTTTTTCTTACCTGTAAAAGGCAAAAATCAGGTTTACTTTCCATTATGAGCTGGATTCTAGGTACAACATAACACATCAGGAAAATCTGACTATTTAAAGAAGTAAGCAGAAGAAACTGGACAGGCTGCTGGGTTTTGGTCTTGGGCATGTGTCCCCTATCCCTAAAGCAATGTCATGCATAATTCAATAAGCAATTGCATAAGGGGACAAAATAATCACACTGTTCTTAGGATTTTATTCCCTATCTTATTTTTATTCCAGACAGAACTGTTTCAGGTGGTCAGTTCTGCATTTGCTCTGTATGCAGTAATGTGAGACACAAAACTCTTAAAGCAAGTTGATTCATCTTGTATTTGTTCTTGTTTATTGATGCTGATACAACAAAGTAAATTTCTGAAGTGGAATTTTCATGAATGGAGTGAGCTCAGTTGGTTCATAAGAGAGGAGGAGCACAAATAGAAAAAAATACAGAAAATCCAGTGTAATGGTGTCAAATAAGCATGGACTATTAAACATCATAGTACTGAACCTCCCACTTTGTTCATACAAAAAGTCGAGCTAAGTGGGGAAAAATAATTAAAAGGTAAAATATAAACAATTGTTCTTCTTATGTAGTTTTGCTACACTCTGTGAAAACTCAGTCTATCTCTATTGATTTCATTGAAATAGTAAAAAATGCCACAAATATACAGACAACACACCATTTATGCATTGCTATGTCTTTTGGGGGTAAATGCCTGATTTCATTGTGATGCAAAAATATTCTGCTTTATTAATTGAAGTAACTTATCTGAGCAGTAACTAAACATGTTTTATTGAAACTGGAGAGAATATTCTCTCTGGCTTCAATGCAGGAGGGAACAAGCCTTCAGCTTTAGGCATCTGTGGAGCATGGACATTTCTGGCAAGTCTTTTATTCTATATACACTGGGGTAAATGAGGAATAGAAAGACAATGTTCAAGCTTAAATGCAAAACCAGGAGAGAAATATCAGTTCAGTTGTCTAACCAGTGGATAGTGGATTTCATCCGAACAACCAGTAAGCAGAATAAAAGCTGAATAAATAAAATTTATATAGAAAATAATCTATAAGACTGCATCACACAATATTGAAGATATGCTTTGCAAAGCAGCACCACGGGGAAATAAAAGTAAAATAAAGTAATGACATGTTGACTGAATGCAAAGTGCTTTTATTTTCTGTCATTACAGACCAAAGAAAGAGCATCCCAGAGCTCCCTCTCTGCCCTTACTTCATGTACACATATTGATTCTTGAGAGCATTAAAACCAGAGGTGTCGTTGCACCTGGGCTGGAACAAGACAAGTATCCTCTGGGCTAAACCTCTGTCATGGTGGTTCCCACCAGAAGATGTGCAGCTGTGGGATTTATCAGTGGTTTACACCTATGAGTAAAAATCCTGAAAAACAAACCCAACTCAGAGGAGTGAAACATGGGATGTAAAACCTCAAGAACCCAGAATCTGCTCATTGCTCCCAGCCCAGCCTCATCTCTTCTACACCTGCACAGTGTAACGTGTGAACCCCTTTGTTGCTGGTTGGTAAATCTCTTAGTTTTGGTTTGAATTTAGACGGGGGAAAAAAGTTGCTTTCCAGCCCTGCGGCATCACAATAACTTTGTAAATTCTCTCCCCAGAATGTCATCTGTTGTCTCATCCTGCAATTAATCTTGTAAAAGAGCAAACAACGACAAGGAATTAATCAACCGCTGTGACAAAAAGATTGTGATGGAAAGATGAACCCAGCTAAAATTAATTTTTTGAGCGACAGCTTGAAGCCTAAACAAGTGGAAAGCGTGGTGCAAATTGTACCTAGCTTCAAGAAAGGGATTTTAATGAGAAATGCAATGGAATGGCAATACTAATCAGTTATCAAAACCACGATCCACCTTGGACCACTGAGTGAATATCCTCCTCCCCATTCCTGAGTTTTCCTTTCTCCTATAACACACTGGAGGGTAGCAAAGACTGTCCTGCATCCATCAGCAGAGAAAGAGATGGAGCTGAAGTGCCAGAGCATTTGAGGGAGCAGTTGAGTACATCTGTGCTTATGTGCAAACGACAGAGGCAATGTCATTTGGCTGCATAATTCCTGAAAATGGAAAGTGATTGAGCTTTTCATGGATGCTCTCTTGCTTACTAGGCATAAGATAAACAGAAAGCATCCTGCAAGCTGCCTTTATGGCTGTCAGCTGTAAGGAGTGGAGCCCTGGGATGTTCATGCAGGCATCGTTCTGCAGCTGCAGCCAGGACAAGCACCAGGGAAGTCACATGAATGTCAGCTGCTGCTCAGACCCTGAAACCTTCATTCCTGGCTGAGCTACTACAGACACCATCACTGTCATTTATTTAGGGATGTTCAGCTATGTATGCTTTGTTTCTTTGAGGTTTTTTGGTTTTGGGGTTTTTTTGGTGTAGGTGATTTATTTCTTTTTTAGTCCTCAGAAGTCTCCTGTGTTTCTCTGTTTCCTTGAACCTTTGGGAAAAAATTCAGGTATCCTTTCCCATAAAATGTATCCTTTTCTGTATTGCCAGGGCTGAGGGGAGCCAAGGAGCAGCCTGAGTGCTCCTCCCACAGATCCCTGACTGAAGGGAAATCAACCCTCCCCAGTTGCAGCTGAATTTCATGCCCAATAATAAAACAGCTGGGTAAATTCCATCTCTTTCTTATGTTCTGCTTGACTATTTTTTAGCCCTGTTTACCTCACCTAATGTTCCCTGAGTAACTGAAATCCTCTACCTTTGTGGCAATGGTACAGAATCCTTACTTTTTTCTTTTTTTTCAAGTATTTTGTAAATATCAGTGTGTTCTTTTTTTTTTCCTTTCAAAGTTTAAGAGCTTGGTGGATATGCATAAGTGTACAGTTCTGCTCAAGGTAACTTCCTAACTTTTCCATTTTAGAGTTTAAAAAAGCTGATTCACTTGGAGATCCTTTGTTGTTTCAACCTTTTATAAGGGAAAGTGTAAAGCTCGTAAAGGTTTATGTAGCTGTAGTCATGATAGTAACATGATTTCTCATGGTTTACATCAAAATTTTGTTTTTAAAGAACAAAAAAAAAAACCCAGAAACCTGCTGTCTTCTATATGTAAGGTTTGTCTATGTTAAATTCATTCCTTGAAATAATACTTCAGAAAGGTACTACAAAGTGGTAGTTTTAAAACTCTGCAGGAAGAAAGGGACTTTACTGTGATAAATATGATTTTATATTTCTTATACTGGCTGAAAGCAGGCTTGCTGTGTGTCTCACAGCCTTGGATGGAAGGTGTTTCTCCAGCTGGTTAATGATAGTATATTTTTCTATGATCCTTTATAATGGCAAAAAACGTCAAAATGTACTGAAAATGGACCTTTACGTGGAGTGGTGATAAATGCTTGAGATGTGCATATTTATAGTGAATATCCTGAATCTCAGTCTCCCCTTTTGCTTCGCTGTTTCAAGTCCTGGGAATGCTAAAAATGGGGATAATTTAATAGATAGGAAAACAAAATGTGACATAAGGAGAAGAGTGACTCCCATGCAACACCATACTTAAGCCAGTGAGCTTTTACTGACTTAAAAGAAGTCCCTCTTGGGTATTGTGAGCAGAACAGGGGTTGTAACCAGCTCTATGCCTCTGCAGCTTGCTCCATTCCCTTCTCAGTGTATTCTGATTTCTGCTGCATCTTTCCAGCTTTATTGAGTGATGTTTCATGCATACAACTAAATGACAGAATCTATCCCTCACCCACTTAAGCTGAGATGATCCATTGCAAAATAATTTCTAAACAAATGTGTCATCATTGTGCTATGTTCAGCCCTTTAAATCTAGAAAATTAGTAGAGAATGTAATACAGGTAATCAATGTCCTCCTCCATCCCTTCCCAAATGCTAGCTTCTGTATTTTAATAAAAGTCACTGTAAACATATGGAAAAAAAGAAATGCTTGTCAAAACAACACACAGGCTATGGCTGTGGAACATTTAATGCTGTATAATTTCCCTTCTTTATCAGAAATCTATTATTGTTTCCCTTCAACTCTCATCTGTTCCAGGCTGGTTGAGTCCAGTTACTTCAAATGTTCATGGGAGGTCAGGTTTTCTCCATCTACAGTCATCCACCTTTTTCATTTTAAAGAAGTGATATAAAAAATATGTTGCAGTTGCTGAGACTTGTGCACTGACTTGTTGGTTCATGTCTCTGCCAGGGGACATTCTAATTTATCCATCTGGATGTGGATCTTTTTCTACATTGGCATATGCAGGATATGAGCCATAGTCCAACTTTACTTAGATCTCTGTTATTTTAGAAATTTCACAGGGAATCTATTCCTGTTCTCTGTTCCTCAAGTTCATGTACTGAAACTCTGAGCAGAGCATGACCTCAGTCCAACAAACCTCAGTTTTCTTATGTTGCATGAGAACTGAAATGCTCTTTTACTGCCTCTCTTATTTTGTTTTTAGAAGTGTTCTGTGAACGTTCTCCTTTTAGTGATACTGCTTAGACTATGACAGCAGAAGGAAAGCATTTTATTAAGACACAGGAACCCTCTTTTTCAGTTGATTGTAATTACAGAAAAATGCACTCAATTGGATGCAGTTCTTCATAATCAAGGCTGCCTGTAGACTCTCTCACCATAAATAACCTGGGTTGTGCAGCTCATCTTTCCCCCCCCCATGTCTCTCCTGGGTTGGGCAGTTGTACAGTGATGGGGTTGAGCTCAACAGCTGAGACTGAACACAAAGCTGGGAGAAAGCTGGAATTTTCAGCCTCTCTCATGCACTGTGAAACATTTCAGGAAAGCCACAGAAAGGAGCAAGGCCAATAATATCTGAATGGGGAGATGTCTATGAAGTTAAAGCCATGGGTTAGAAAGCTTTAATTAAAAACAAAACAAAACAAAAAAACACCCAAAAAAAACCCAAAAACCAAAACCCAAAAACCAGTAATGGTATTTTAAATAACTTATTTAATGGATAAGAGATTTTAAGGTGACTAAAATTTGATGTGAATTTCTACATTTGTGTTTCTCTCTGGTTTGTAATGTCACTTTACAGAACAAAAGAGCAAGAGCTGTGACTACAATCTTCCTGTCAGTCCCACTTGCTGTACTGATTTATCTGTCTCTTTCTTCTATGGAATTTTGCTCCCATTGTTTTATTTAAAAAAAAAAAAAAAAAAAAAAGGCCATTTTAATTAAAAATTCTTACATTTGCTGGTTATTTCTGGAAATATCTCTCATAATTATACTGCAGGATGACTTTGACACTTTATTTCCTCAGACCTTTCTAGAATTCTTCATTAGCCAGACTGAAGTATGCATGTGGTGCCTGTGTTCCCAGCTCAGGAAAGGTCTTGTAAATGTATCCTGTTCTTCTGGAAACTTTGAGAGCTTTCAGCTGGCTCAGAGGTGAGTGCCATCTTCTAGGCCATCCTCATGGTGCCACCTCTGAGGGTTCCTTTGCCAGTAAACATCTGGAGGAAAGGGTGATAAGAACAAAATGACCAACTGATTTTGGAGAAAAAAAAAAAGTTAAATCAATGTTAAATCAGTAACATGCAGCTGTAGATCCCCTGTCACTCCTGGAGTGGCAGTAATTTTGAAGGAAGTAGAAACAGAAAGTCCTGGGAGACCCCAGAGAGCACGAGAAACATCTGCTCCTGTCCCTGGTGGCCCTGGCATATGGTCCCTCATGAGTGCTGGACTTTTTGGTCTGCTTTTCCACATGTATTTGAGACCTCTGAGGGTCCCCTTGCTCCAGAGGGCTGTGGACACCCAGGTTTACATGTCCTCTGCAACAGATGTGCTCTCCAGATGTCACCAGGAAATAGAAATATATGTGGAGGAGTGGCCAGCAATGCTTGACTCCAGAGGGAGAGGTTGTTAATAAAAATCAAGCAAGGCTCCATCAGCTTGCCTGGAGCATGGCTTCATCTCTGCTCCCCTGATAGGACTGAGGCAGAGTGGAAGGTTCTGCAGTGACAAAAGAGATTCTTCCCCACTCTGCCCATGGCCTAAACATGTCCTGGGCACAACTTTCTGCTAAGCTCTGGTACAACAGACCTCTGGAGGTCTTGAATCTGATCACTTTGTCTTAAGGGTGAGGAGTGGAAGATTTCTCATGTGCTTAGAAACTGTTCTTAGACCAACAAATTTCTGTATATATACTCCTGAAAGAATAAGGTGGAATTCAAGAAGTAGTAAATTATAATCCTAAGTGATTTTTTTTTTCTTGTGCTTTCCTTTGTTCCTCAAACTTCTACTCTTAGTCCTAAGAACAAGTAAACTTGTCTGTATTACCAGTAATAGAAAAAGCAATCATACAATCCCCACAGCTTGTGGTCTCACGATTCAGGATGTCAGCACTACAAGCAGACTTTTTAGAATGTCTTTTTGTGTGAGATGACCTACATTCCTGCTGTGTCTAAATGTACTGATAGTTAAAACAAAAATACAAAGAAAATACAGCTCTAGCCCAGAAATAGCTTCATGGAGTCACTTTGACTTACTATTGCTGCTTTACTTTTCATTGTTTTAAGTCCCCACCAACCAATCTGCCCATTCCTTCTGCTGGACCATTTTTCCTGTGATATCTGCTAACAGTAGCAGACTCCCATTTTAAACAGTGGGTCTTTTGTTATCAGAAATCAACTTTATGTTCAGAGAGTTTTCTTTTAGATTACCACCATGGAAGGGATAGTGGGGCAGAAGGTTTATTTTCCTTTTTTTTTTTCCTCCAACAGCCTGCCTCTTAAGAACAAAGCATCCAGAAGGAAAGGCATAGGTAAAGCAGCATCAAAGAATTCACAGAATAACCTTTTCTCAAAGCAGGGGTGGCTATTTAATGAACAATTTGCTTAATTTTTAGGCACCTTCTCCTTTCAGATGAAAAGCAATAGAAATATGTGTGAAAGAAACCAATCATGGCAAAATCTCTACCCAATAGGCAGAGTCTAATAGAAAGAGATAATAGTACAGAAGAGCAGCTTTTTGCTCTTTTTCTCTCTTTTGTGGGGAGCACAAAGACAAGTGCACGGCAATCACATGATTTTAATGAACAATCCAGTTGTTTGGCCTGGTGCTGTCATTCCAAATACAATCTGTTTGAATATGAACTGGTTCCTCTTTGAATTTTCACTCCTCTGGCAGGGGTGTGCTGCTGGCTCTCAAGGCAGCCCTATTGCAGTGGTTCCCTCTTTAGAGGGTGCAAGTGAAGATGTGTGAGAAAGAAGTTGCAAGAAATAATAGTTTTGGATGCTTTTGCCTCCCCCCACACCTTTTTCAATTCAGTTTTTTAGCACTGTGCAGGACCTCTCTGCTTTTGAGTCCAAAGTTTTATCTGCACTGAGAATAACATCTGGGATGATTATAAAAGTCCCTAAGCTTTGGAGTTAAAATTTCTACTGTGTGCAATCAAAACCATATATGAATATGGAGACTTGATGTGATTTTTTTTTTTTTATTATTATTACCTTGTTTTGGACAAGTTTGTGTGGCAGACGTGATGTGGGAGTGGGGGCAGAAAGCCACTGGTAGGAGCAATTGAGCAGAGTATTACAAAGAGATGCAAATGATAAAAAATATCTTCAGTGAACTGTCTAGTGGTGAGATAGTTGGAATCATATGTGTTTTTACCAAACACATTAGTATTTCTCTTAAAATTCCAAGCAGGTTTGGAGCAAGTCTGGATTTGTGGACAGCATTTGCTGCTAGCACCATCCTCTCTCCCTCCACTTCTTGTTACTACAATCATTTGAAAATCAGGTCTCAAAAAATCAGTTTCCCCAAGAATGGCTGCTTTTCTCTTCTTTCCATTTCTTCAAAATCCAAATGAGCCTATGAAAAACCTGCAACTTACATTTATGCAATCAGTTCAATGCTTTCTCAAAAGCAAATTATGAAAAATAGCTCTCTGTATGTAGAGCAGTTAAAGGACCTCAGCCTATGAAGAACATCTATATTGTTGACAGTAATTATAATGTTCCTTTTTCCCCCCCTAATGGTTCTATTGCTTGTATTATTACTCTTTTCTTATGAAAGAAATTATATCCCTGGAGCTTGGGAAGAGATTCAGATCTACAAACTAGACTTGAGGAGGTGAAACAAAAATCTTATTCATCACTTAAAACAGCTCATAGTGACCTGTGGAAATAATAACTAGTTGGAAAATTGAAGTGATTTCCATGGTTAGAATTTTGTGTGTATTTTAACTGTTACTAGTAAGGGCTTATCTTGGCCTCTAATGAGAAATTTATAATTGTGTGCCTGAATCTAAAAGATTAAATATAGGTCTTAAGGTTGCCTGGATGATTGTGCTTAATTCTTGTCTTCTTTTCAGCACTCAGTGTCAGTAATTTAGTGCTGAAGGAGATTGTCTTTGCTGGGCCTTTGTGTGAACAGCACACCAAACTTTTTAAGGTCTTGGGTTTCTTGCTCTTCCAGCTGGCTGTGTGAGGTTCTGGATCTAAGAAAAATTGGCATATTTTTTTGTTTGTGTGCTACGTATGACTATAATGTGCTTGCTCAGGTTTGCAGCCTGTTTAGGTTGTTGTTTCTACAGGAATTTCAGCTTTATTATTATTATCCTTATCATAATTTTTATTACATATTTACCTTTTTTTCTCTTTTCAGTAAGTTTTTGGTTTTTTTTTTTTCCATTTTTCTTCCCTATGAATCCTAAACATAGTACAGCAAACTCAGATTTCTGTTCTTTGGCTTTAAAGACACACACTTAGATTTCCAGAAAGTAAACTCTAGGGAATGATGTGCGAGATTTTATTGATCAGAAGTAATTTTTTAAAATTAAAATAATTTTAAAATATTTTATCCTTTTAATCTAGCCTTCTTATAAGAATGAGAATGCTTGGCCTAATTTGAAATGTTAATTGTGTACTAAGGAAAAGGACAAAGATAACCTGTATGTGCATGGAGCTGTAGCTTTGTAGCTGTCACACCACCTGCATTCCCCAGTTGTGTAGCACTCAGCATCCATGGCTTTGGGATCAGAGCTCCTTGTACAAGGGTAACTCTTGCCCCTCAGCTCTAAGCCAGACAGTGTTCTCTCATCCTCCATCTGTTCTCTTTTCAACCTAAGCAAATGCATTTTCTTTCCAATGAGAAAATCCAGCAATATAATAGAAAATATTTTTTAGTTTTTCGTGCTTTTTTCTTACCTTGTTTCTGTAGCCCACGATTAAGAAAATCCTCCATTAAAGCTTTTTGGTCCCTTTTCTAATGAGACCAACTAAAGTCAGTTTACTTGGACTGCAGTGACCTTACCCAGCCTTTTTGGGTAAGGGAGGAACAACAATTTACAGCTGTGCTGGTCTCTTGAACAGAAACAGGCAGCACCTGCTGAAAAATGTTAATAGTCTGCAGACATGAGTGCTGGAGATGATGGATGCTGACAGACAGATGCAAGTAAACAAGGTAATAGGAAGATATTTGTCAGCATGATGGGGGTTGGTCTTCACAGACCATTAGGTTGTCTCCTATCAAGACTTCTTAAAAGCCTTTTGGGTGATGAAAAAAAAAAGGTGTTTTGAGACTAAACAATTATATGGTCTAGCAAATTACTGGGGATTAAGCTAAGCAAAAGGGATGGCAAGCAAAGTAGTGATGGATCTTTTAAAATTTGACACACAGATGATGGAAGGAAGGCTCATGAACTGTTTAGAGCTGTGTTAACTGCTCAGTGTTGGATCAGTGAGATCCATGAAAACATGGACAGTCAGCTCATGTTGATTTTTTTTTTTTTTTAGTCTGTTTTTCATTTTTACTGTGAAGGCTGATTTCTATTTTAAGCCAGTTTTAATTTCCTTCTTAGCTACATTTAAGGGGAATCTATTACTACAGTCCATTTCCCCAGAGAAACTTGATGGATATAGCTTTTGTAACATTCCATAAATAAGAAATATTTTCTCCTTATTACTCCATGTAACCGTTCCATTTATTAACTTGTAAAAAAACAAAAAAACAAAAAAACAACTTTGGATCTCATTAATTTACTTGCAAGTAATTTATTGTGAGATGTTTTGCTTTACTGGATGCAGCATCTTCCAATATGGCAAGGGAGAGAATTAACGACTTAATGAGAAACATGTATTTTGGCATTACATAAATATATTTGGTTTTACTTGGCTCCTAATTTCAGCATCAGCTCTTGCTGTTGCATGAAAAATAGAATAGTCTTGTCAGAATTTCTTCTGCTGTATTAGAGGTCTTAGAAGGATTAAGTGAATGCACCAGCTGTTTCTGAACTTTAAAGGTTCCCTAAACAGGGTAATTAGTCTGGCCTCATTGTATCAAAATACAAGCAACACCCTTGTAGCACATTCCTGATATCACCTGAAGTGCCTAGAGAGAATCTGAGTGATCCCTTGTGCCTTTGCTGCCCCTGGTTCCCAGGATGATAGCAGGAGAACAGAAAAACCAGACATGGTCCTCTGCTTTGCATCATCTCAACCAACTGCACAGGGCCCAAGTCCTGGAAGAAGAGCAGTAGTACTGATCTTGTTTATCTTATTCTGAGCCTTAAAAATATCTGGATGTGTAAGTGATGCTGTTTCTCTCTCCCAGCCTGGAGTCCCAGCAGGCAGCTGGCAGAGAAGGCAGCAGCAGCTCTCATCCTTCATCCTTCTACCAGGGTTTCCATGAGTCCTTGGCTCTTCCACTGGCAACTGCTCCTCCTGAACCCTTGGCAGGATGTTTTCCTGAGCCTAATACTGATGAAAGGCACTTGGAATGAGTCTCCTGGATTTACTGAGGTCTTGAGTGAGGTCTTAGCTTTCCACAGGCTTAACCAAATCCATTGCCTTGGCCAAAGTCCTCAGGCTCCTGCTCTCCAAGAGAGAACCCCTCTCCCCTCCTTATGAGGCCTTGGGCAGGGATGTGGTGCTGGCTCTGCAAGGAGACATCCCTGTCCTCAGCTCAAAGAGGATCGTGGCTCCAGTCTCTCTGCTCTCTGGCCAGGAGCTGTGGGAGCTGCTGGCTGCCAGATGCTGCTGCTCCCCTGAGCACCCCACCGTGTTTGCTGGGGACACAGAGCCCTGTTATCACAGCCCTGTTATCATCTGCTTCTTCAGCTTTCTGGCAGTGATGGACCTTAAACTGAAGCCCAAAGGAAAGTTTGACTTTCATAACTCAGGAGGAGTCTGTTGGTGACCTGACTAGGACCTGGATGTCATTAATTTTTATACAGTCAATGAATAGCTGACTGGGCCACATATACTAAGAAGTTTGTCTTTTCTTGTTGGAAAAACTGGTTCAAGAATGGTTAATTTCCAGTCTGAAAGCAGAGTGTAGCACAGTTAACCAATATGTTTAGTAAATGCCTTAAGGAAGTGTCAGATTTTGTGCAAATTCTGTAATCCAGCCTGGTTTACAGGCTCCTGTGCATAAGGTCCCTGCCTCCTTTCAGATAGAGGTTGAATAGCAATTAAAGCAGAAAAATAAAACAAAGAACTATTTAAAAAATCTTATCTCAGGGTTCAGTGATTGAGGGCAGAGCCCCAAAGTGTGTTTCTGTCTTTGGCTGCATCAGTGCATTCCTGTGATGCTGGGAGGAGTGAGGAAACCTTTGTGCCTGGGGAGGCTGAAATGAGCTTGCAGGAGCAGTTGCATTGAACTCCTTTGTATCTGCCTTTAAGTATAGTTTTTGGGTATACAATTTCCTGTATTGGTTTATTATAAGGCAGAGTTTTCATCTCTGCTGCACTGCAAACCCCTCCATCTATCAGTGACTCATCTGGCAGCACAGCACAAGGGAAGAGCCTGGATTAAAAATGTTTTTGTGTCTGGAGCTGACAGAGATTTGCCAATGTCTGAAATATACCCAACACGAAAGACTTTTTTTTCCCCCCCTCTTTTCTTTGACTGCCACTTACATTATCATTCCTAATCTTTTAAGACTCGGGGAAAAAAATTAAGAAGGAAATTAAAGCTGTTTTTAGCATAAGAGGAATGAAGCAAAGTTTACTGTTCTTTCAATTACTGTCACAAACTCTGTTCCTGCTTGGCTGCTGGTTTTTCCTGCTCTCTATAAACAGGAACTGCACTCATAGTTGGTTTGATTCATTTCCATATCCAGTTTGTGGCTTTTATCTGTCTTGCAAGGAAAAGCCTTTATTTTTAATTAGACTACAACAGCAGAAATGGATGCTTCAGCATGGATTTGGTTATACAGAAAATTAAGCTTTTTTTATGCTTTCAATAAATATGAATGGTTGCTGAATATTTGTTTTATTTTCAGGCTCTATCAGGTTCCCTTTGAAATTAGCTGAACGTTGCAATTTATCTCAAGGTGATAGGTAAACAAGAAAGCCCTTTGGGTTTTTTTGTTTGTTTGTTTTGCTTTTGTTAAGGACAACTACATGAGTATAAGGCATGTATCTAGCACAGAAACCACAACCCTGCAGATAACATCTTACACAAGTAAAATCCTATTAGGTGGGATTTTCCAGTTACCATGAAAGCCAAAACCTTAGGACCATTCACTGTGCATTTTTCAACTTAAATGGGTGTGTATAAACTCTTGCTCGTTAAATATTACTATATTGTTTCTTTAAAACTTCTTTCCACTGAGAGACAGGTTAAGAGATAATAAATAAATATTATTAAGATACTACTAATAATTAAATAATAACTGATTGTCCTGCAAACAATAATTCTGATTATTGTGACAGCATGAGGATCCTGTAGTGCCACTGCTTGGATACCTCTGCTGAGTGTTAAATGTCACTGCTAGAGACTAAACGTACAGGCTGTTTCTCTTGGTAAATTCATCCCCATGACCAGACTGACACATGCCAGACATTGTGTTTGGGGCATTTTCCTGCTGTCACTGAAGTGAAGAGAGACATGAATATTACTCATGTTTTGCAGAAAATGGGTGGGAGGCAAGAACAGCATAAATGACACATCAGGTCTATTAAAGCAAAGGCTGATGTTGGTGGCAAACTGTAGTTAAATCCTGTCAGGGAGAAGCGTTTTAAATTGCTTTGTCAGATGTTAGTGTCTCTTGTCGTGCTGTGAAGTCCTTGGATCGTGAATTTTGGGCTAGGATTCAGCAGGAATAGAGCTGCTTGGTTTTTAATGTCTTCAGAGAAACTGTGACAGCATTGTAATGTAGTTATGTGACATGAAGGTGACGTGTCCTGTCTGCTCTCCAGCCACAGCCTGGAGAGTTTCAGCCCCAAAAGTGGTGTTAATGAGGAAGCAGTGAAAAAAACCTCCACTAAACCCCAGATGTCTTATCAAGATGTATCCTGAAACAGGTCTAACAAGAGATTCAGACCCAGATGTTCACTGGGACTGTGATGGGAGCTGCTATGTGTATGCAACAAGGAGCTGCAGTGGACAGGAATTCATCCCCAGTCATTTGTGTAAAAGCCAGGGAGAGTCCCAGTCTCCTTTCTACCATCTTATTCCCTAAAAACTTCCCTTATGCAAGGAAAGTTTTAAGAAAATTTTAAGTCTGTGAGAGAAATTAAATAACTATATAAAAGAATTCAAGACTTGCTAGAGCTTTAGATGTACTACCTGGTATAAACTCGGTATACCAGGTGGGGGTTTTTTTGGTTTTTTTGTTGTTTTTTGGGTTTTATAGAATAAATGCAATGGAGTGTTCTTTTGAATATTCCCATTGCCCTGGTGGTGCTCAATGTGAAGGGGAAATTGTTTGAAAGGAAATGAAATGCTAATTACACACCTAAAAATGGCAGCATCTGTTCCATCTGCATAACCTAAACTGTATGGCTGTCAATAAAATGTCAAAGCTCTCAACAGGAAAGTCTATATTTATGAAAAAAAACCAAAAAACTTGCCCTAAAATTGTAAAGAGAACAAAACTCTTGCAGTTCTGAACAGTAATTGTATCTTGGTGATCCATTTTCTGGGAAACAGAAGAGCAGACACTGCTTAAAGGAGACTGGGGAAAGAAAAAATTGTCAGTCACTAAGGAGAGGTGGCCCCTGCTTGAGCAGGAGGTTGGACCCTATGACCAACCTCAACTAATCTTAGATTCTGTAGATTCCGTGTGACCTAAAATTAACATAGCAATCCTTGTAAAAATTGCATTGACTAATTGCCTAGTGTCCTGGTTTGGGCCAGGGTAAAGGTAATTTTCTGTCTTGTCCTTTTGCATTCAGCTAAGTCTCTCGTAAGCAGCTGCACTTGCTGAACACCTGGTTAATGTCACTGGTGTCTTTTCTCTTTATGTGTCCTGCCTCATTTTTCTGCTCAGCCAAGAAATTCCTTTGCTTTTCACCCAGGCTGGTGCTGAACTCTTTATATGAGCTTTTTGCCCTGAGCTGCCTCAGGGTTTTCATACCTGGAGCCAACTTGTTTCTGTGCTCTCTGGAACTCTGCCTGACTCGTGCACTGACTGCCTACAGAGCAGGCTGTAGGATAGTGTGTCCTAGAAAAAATCCTCCTGTCATTGTAATCACAGCTTAAGAGGAATCTGATTTTCATATTCCTTCCAACCTCTACATGTTTTCAAAGGGATACTTAAAAGGGACATTTTGTTTTGCTGCGTTTTATGTTTCTTCTTTTGGTTCCAAGCACCACTAAGAAGCCTCCTGAATTTTTGCCTCATCTCCCTGTGCTGTGTGGTTTACAGAAATCATTGTGTTCTTCTATTATTGATATATTTACCTTCTGAAGTATGACTGGGAACCTGCAGTATTTTTTTTCCTTTAAACCTCTTAATTTTTTTCCCTTAAGGAACAGAAATCCACCGACTCTCATGTAATACTCTGAATTGCTCTTTTAATAGGCATGGTGCTTTTTCTTTTATTATAACTGCTTCACCTTCTCCACCATGCCCATGTATTGATATGAAAGTTGCATTCCTTTGGAGTATTGCTGGCTCCTGTAGGCTTCTTGTGTTGCTTTTCCTGACTCCTTCTCTCTGTCCCAATCATTTGGCACTGACAGAAATGCAACAGCAGCACTTACATGGAAAAGAAAGTAATCTCTAGGAGGGAACAGTTTTCTTTTTCTTAGGCAACACATAATTATCCACTTGTAATTTCATATGAAATTTATTTTCCTATTAAGCTTACAACGGGCTGCAGCTGTAGCTTTCCTTTCAGTCCCCTCCCCCCAAAATATTCCAGCGTTGGATTTGCTTTCTGGTCATTTTAGAAAATCAAATTAAAGCAAAAAAATCATCAAGTTGCTATGTCTGGAAACAGCACCCCTCTGTTCATCTGCCTGCAGAGGGATGCTTAGTCTGCTGACATAGATTCTTCTTTTTGCTTACCATAGCTGAAAAGCTGGTTCTACAGCCACCACAGCAGACACTCCAGTACATTGATTTTGGCCTTGGGAAGTAGGCAGGTTGTATTATTGATGCTTTGGATGCCCCTTGCTCTATAGCAAGATGAAGAACACAGAAAATCTGCAGTAGCAAGTTTCATGTTTACATGGACTAGGGCTTAAAGACAGGAACTGACTTTGCAGCTATCTTCACTCTGGCAGGATCAAATTGGATGCCAATGCTGAAAAAACCCATTTCTGTTCAAATCCCATTTATTGTTAGTCTTGATATACTGAAAAAATCTTAGAATCTCTACATTTTCATAAGGAAAACTAATTTTTTGTTGTTTCTCTCTATAGCCTAAGCAGAGTGATTTGAAAGACTTGCTTTGAACAAAACCATGAAACCTTGTTTAATTCAGTATTCAAAGTGAGTGGGGGCAAAAGATTCTTACCCTTCCTATAGCTAAAGCAGCAGCCTCGAGGAGCAAGAGCAGATTGTAAGCTTGCTTTCTGAATACAGAAAAAATGTCTGTATAAATTACTCAAGTCTGGTTTATGCAGAAACATTACCTCTGCCTGTAAGAAAACCAGTTTTGAAAAGGTGCTGTGTTTCCTTGATGCAAACCTGAGCAGCACCCTCAGTGCTTCCTTCTAAAGTCTTCCTCTTCAAGGAGCCATTAGGTTCTTTGGGTATAGTAAACCTCATTTTAAATTAGTGTGAAGAAAAACATTTTAAAAAAATTTGCATTGTCAGAAACATGACTAAAAATACATAAATCTGCCTCCAGTTACCAGCTCAGCATCTTTGTTTATGAGGAAAAAATGGACAGGAAAGCTTCATGAGGAGCAATTATTTGCCATGGATAATCAGCCTCAAGAGAAATCCCTGATCTTTCTACCTATGAGTTTAGGTTTATTTTAGATGTTTGACCATATCTTGGTGCCACTGAGCCAAAGATACTGCTAAATAATCCCCTGAGTTTCCTGTGTACTGCAACATATGGACAAACCCACACATCATCCCTTGAGTATTCTTTTAAAATTCCCAACTGGCAAGGGAGATAAAGCTTGATAGCCATTAAATCTTTGAAAAAAGATTTCTCTTCACTCCCATTATCGCCTTAATAAATCACTTTAAGACGAAACTTCTTGCTTTCCAAGTTTCTCAGAAGAGTCAAAAAAGTCAAACAGCTTTCATGAATCATCTCATTGACAGGGCTGTCTATCTTTGTTTTGGGGAGATAAGGTCTATTTAGCTGGCTTTCAAGTTTGGTTATGGACTGACTGTGTAGGAAAAATTCACAGAAAGTTCTTTTTTTACTGTTTTAAGCTGCACATACAGAAACAAATAAAAATAATAATAGCAAATTATTTACTTAATGCTAGAGTTTTTGGGTCTCAGACACAGACTTTTTTTTAATACCATGAAGCCTCTCTTGAAGTCTGGGATAAGTCCCAGTGGTCTCATTCTAATGACACAACTGATAAAATCAGCTTTTTTACAGTGATGTTGCTGACAGAGTTGACTTGTTTTCCAAGTGATGGCTCAGTCCAGGTCTTTGGGGATGACTCCAAGAGCAGGACAGACTGGTTTGTTCTGTTTCCTTCAGAAAGCTGTGGCTCTGTTTGAACACTGGCTGTGTTAGGGTCTGCTAAAGCTGTGTTATGCCCTCAGGTTAATCTGTGCCAGCCCTGCAGTCTGCCTTTTTGTGTGTGTGTGTTTGTGAGAAGATGCAAAAAATTTAATCTGGCTTCATTTGAAACTTTACTGATCCTCTACAATGTTGTCACAAAGCTTCTGCTGATTCCAGACAAAGCACAAACAAGCCTTGTAAAGACTGGGGAAATCTGACCAACCTATTTGTTTAAATGATCATTGGCAAGGGGATTTCCATTTAATAATTTTTATTCCAGCCACCACTGTGAAACCATAATAATAGATAAAACATCAGCAACCATTTGTTATTCATTAAGCAATGCAAACCCACAGTCTGTTGCTAACCACAAGTGCAGAATCCACAGTAATTAGATTTGGGTAATTTTTTTTTCAGGAAATGCTTTAGCACAGCACAGATGTACCCAGGCAGTTTCTTCACAAAACACTGACTTGTCACGGGTTGGGATAAGAGGAGAGTTACAATAACAAGGTTACCTGCTCAGGTATTTAGTTAGGTCTCACTTTTCTAGAACTGAGAGAGCAATTTTTCCTGCTTAGTTTGGGTGATGAACTTAACAGTGATGGGTCATTGACTGCTGGTTTTAACAAGGACTGAAAGCAGTTTGAGGGTTAAAATTCAATATCAGGACAGAGAAAGTTTTAGAATGAGACTATGATGACTGTAGTTCAGAGAAAGTTTTCTAAACTAATCTAAAGTTTTGGAACAAGAGGCAAGGCAAAAAGGAGCTGTCAGGCCTAATTTAGGTCAAGAAGACAATAGGTTGGGTAGACTGGCAATTATCCTGTACTTCTTTTGAAAGAAATCTGGAAATAATCCAAACCCTCTAAATATTGTGTTCTGGAGTTATGGAAGATGAGGTGCATGTGTACATGTGGTGAATAACTTTATTTTTCCTAATATTAGACAATTGTTACCTCTCCAAATTCAGGAAAATTTTGCTGCCTGGATGCAGATAGGATGAACATTTAGTGGCAAGGGTCCAGACTGGGCATCATCTGTGAGGGGCTTAGATAATTTATAAAGAGTAGCTTGAGCCTCTGAAAGTGGGATTTGTCCTTTCAGACTCAGATGTCTATAACTATACCTGAAATCACTGTCTGCATGAATTTCTTGTCTGAAAGAAAGTAAGTAAGGTAGATAATTACTCTGGCATCAGATTTCTCATGCAAAGCTCAGACTGAGTTGTGAGGGATCATTGGAAGTTCCTTTCACTGGGTGGAAAAGGGAGGAGGGATGACCTGCTGCACGTGAAGGATTGCTGGGTAAATCCTGCAGGATCTCAGTTAATGGAGTTGCAGCTTAATTAAACCTCATCATTCACAGCTCTGCTTGCTTGCCTTGAACAGTAAATAGAGGAGGCAACCAGCACAACCTGTAGCAGGGAAGTGGCCTCTTCACAGGAATCAACCTGAGCTGTGCCATAGTTCATTGCCAGGCTGCTGTCTGCCTGATTTGTGTTTGAGTAAAAAATCTTTTTTCGTTTTTTCCTGCTCTTACCCCATATGCAGCAGCCTGCTAACCTACTTGTGTAGTTCTGTCACTGTCTGAAGAATAAATAGTGTGTCTGATCTCTGGGTTCATGCTGAATGGCACAGAAAGGGGAAATAAGTAGGGACACAGAGAACCTGCTTTTCACCACTGTTTAAAGGATCTCTTTTTTCCTCCACAAATAAATACTTAGTTAAAGAAAAAAAAATGTTCTATCTATGGTCTTTAGCTGGTACCATTCCTTCCTGAAGGGCAGGGAAGACTGCATGTAGCAAAGATACTAAAAAATGACAAGTGTTCTGGAAAGAATTGCTGTACTGGGCTCAGTGTGTCATATTTTATATTGCCTTATGCTCTGCATGTAACACTTTAGTAGTGATGTTGTTCAAAACTAATTTAGTGCAATAGTCAATCCTCTTTTGCTCAAAATACTTGCTTCTTTTTCACCTATCAACAACAATGTTACTTAAAGCTCAGTGATCTCATGAAGGGTTCTTTCATGTCACTGTTGATTATTACATAGATTAAAAACCAGAGCATGGAGCATGAAGCATTTATCATACCAGTTAGGTTCACAAAAGATATGTTATGAAATCCAGAATATGAAAGTCCAGAGAGATTTCCAAACCTTTCAGCATTGTTTGAAAGGTCTGTAATCTTTTTGCTGATTTCTTGTGATAGTGTAGCATGGCTAGTCTTGTCTCTGATGCTCATAAATCTAATTTTCTTGTATCCTTCCTTGCCAAATAGCACAGCAAATATAACTGTAAGTGAATTACAGCTGTTCTTGACATGGTGGAATGAAAGACTTATTTTCCTAACTCTCAAAGGTGACAGTATTGATATTTGGTTTGGGGTTTTTTTAATCATGAAAGAAAGTATGCAGTTTCAAGGATGCTCAAATGCTGCTGCCCTTAAAATAAAGTGCATTTCAAATGCTCTGAGGGGGTCATTTTAAAAAGCTCATTTTCCAGAATAGTAAACAGCAAGAAATATGTGCTCAAGGCACATGAAAAGAGCAAAGTACATCAGAGGTAGTAAATGCAATGGAATAGAAATGTATTTGAAGGCAATTGGCATCCACACTGATTTACTGCAGTGCATGCCCTGGCCCAGCAACATTACTTGGATTACTTTGGTCCCCTGTTGAACCAGTGTTGAAGGAACTGGCACAGTATTTAACCCCTTCATCCCCAGGTTGCTGAATAGTTGCTAAGAAGCTGTTTTGTCTTTTAGTTGCTTGGGTAACAAGCAAGGACCCCAGTGATAATACCAGAATGTGGCTAATTACTAATGGTCACACATGATTAGAAGTGTAAAATCTCAAACCTGATCCTCCTGAGCTGAGGTGTGAACTTGGTTTCTGAGCTGTCAAGTTATGGTAGAGTTGAATAACTCCCTGTGCTGAATCTGATGCTTCCCATCCCTGACAGCATCCTGTGTGTTTCAGGTTCAGTCTGCATGTTACCTGTACAGAATCTGTGATGAAAACATGAATGATGAGAGACAAACCACGAGGGTGATACCAGCACTGCAGGGCAGGGCATTGCTGGTATGCAGCAAACAGGAGAAAGATGCTCTGATTAAGGCTGCAATTTCCCAATCCAAATATCAAAAATTGCTTTGATCTTAAAACCTCTATCTCTGAGCTCACCCCACTTAGCAGGGACTGCAGTGAGAGTGCTAAGAGAGATCTGTAATTCAAGTGTTGGTGGACAGCACCAAAGATGAGCTAAAGGTCAAACTCTTTTTTTTTTATTTGTTTTTTTTCTCTTAGTTGTTCTTATCCAAGCCTGAAGAAGATGTTGTCCATGGGAAAACCCATAAAGCAATAAAAAAACCAGGGAAAATCATATGATTACAGTGAATTCTCTCTGTAGTAACCACACAACTGCATGCAATTTTGTAGCTTTTAAGTTCTATTCCTAGAGGTAGTTATTTCCTTTCACAGAATAGAGGAAGGTTTTGTGTTAATGGATGTAAAAGTTCTTGACTGTGCAATTAGAATAAAATCTTTTTTTCCTTGAAATTATGCCAATTTACAATATGGAACAAAGGAACAAAAAGATGAACAGAATGCTATAAAAAACTGGGAAGGTTTGA
This sequence comes from Heliangelus exortis, assembly GCF_036169615.1. NCBI lineage: Eukaryota > Metazoa > Chordata > Aves > Apodiformes > Trochilidae > Heliangelus > Heliangelus exortis. The sequence continues at coordinate 3,310,492 of NC_092436.1, read as the reverse complement.
AAAGGAAATAAGCTAATGAAACAGATAATTAAATGTACCTGTATGCAAAATTAATATTCATTTTTTGTATTGGAGACATATTCTCCATTGCTCCTCAGTTTCTATATCTTCCTTCCTCATGAATAACTTTGACTTAATCCTTCCAGATTTGTTCTATTGTATGATACTTCTTGAGTGAGTAATAGTTAATTGAGATATAAGTTATTCAAAATACAGCAGTAGAAATGTTAAAATGAAACATCATTTTGAGAGTAAGACACAGGCTCTAACTTTTAAAACCAATTAGAGTGTGATCCAGAAAGAGAAGGTATCAGGAGGAAAAATGGCCATGGGGTTTGAAACCAAATGTGTTTGGGAAGCGTGCAGGAAGTGTTTCATAAAATCTGATTAAAACCAGACAGCAGAGGGAAAGGATTCAGAAGGGAAATGGGAAATGTTCAAGGTTAAATTAATACATGCTTCAGTATAACAGTGACCATCTGGCAGCTCATTCCTAACCTGTACCCTCAGGAGAAAGGAAGAAATGGTTGAAATGCAGGAAAGATGAGCAAAAATAATCAAACCCTTAACAAACAGAAATGGGGTAAAGAAAATTGGGTAGGTTGTAGAAAATTTTGGCAAATTTTGAGAAAAGCAATGAAACTGGAGAAGAGGAAGAAGGCTGTTGTGCAGGGTAAAGGTTGCTAAGGTGTTAGTCGGGCATTTCCCAGCCTTCTGTCCAGAGATCTTTAACCAAACTGCAGGGCAGCTGCTGTTGTATGAAAAGAAGTTGAAGGAAAGGGTGTTGTACAGTGTTGTTTCCAGACTCTGATGTGATCCTGACCTGCAGAATCACCAGAAATTCAAGGTGTGAAGAATTGGTGTCAGTGCAGAGGAAAGCTCTGCTCTTCATGTTGGGTGCATCTGTGTGGCTTTGAACATGGGGTCAAAGCCATGTGGTGGAGGATGTTCTTCAGCAGATGCTTGAAGTTAAGGACCTGTTCAGTTGTGATGAATGAGAGTTTCAGCAAACATGGAGAAACTGACACTTTTTTTTGGTAAAGTGATGCTTGAGGTTTGCTGAGGTTCAGTAGCAAAATGTTTGGTGGGAAACAGCAATGAAACCTCTGGTAGGTGGACATGTTCTTCTGGAAGCAGTAAGGATATACACCAGGTAATCTCACACAGGGAATAAAGGACAATCACTGCTTTTAAAATGAGTAGTTTAAAAAAAAAAAACACAACAACAAAAAAAAGGTACAATGCTCTCTGCAGCCATATTTATCAAGATATGTATAGAAATGTCACTGCCTATGGCATGACCTTGACAAAACCTTGTTCCACTTTTTAGTTGGAAATGAGTCTGTAATGTAGGGAAAGGCACAGGCTATAGTTATGAGAAGAAAGGAATAGAATATCTGTCTTTCTAGTTTGTTTCCTTAGTGTTTGAATTTATAAGCATATATATTTTTTCTGTATCTCTAACCTTAATCTTAATAGGAATTAGATTCTTCTGTAAGAACTCAAACACATTTATTTGTATTCCAGAGGTTTTTTTTTTGATTCAAATGTTAACTGTCCAATTTATTAACAGAAGACTTCTTTTTTGGCATGGAAGGATCATTTACTTTTAATGTCTGATTATCATATAAATTGTTCTTGAAATACAATGGGTTAAAAGAAACAGCTATTTGTCAAACCAATTGCTGGTAGTATCTTAAATCAATTTTGTTCCCCTGCTGCTTTTCTGATCTGAGGGATATCAAGTATGGTCAAACTTATCTTTGTTGTGGGTAGATTCCTGCTAGTCTTAGTAAAGTTATTGTGAAGTAGTTATACCAGTGAAAGTAGTTGAAAGAGGAAAAAAATTCACTGAAGTGAATGAAACCATCTTAAGTAGAGTGGTTCACATCTAGACAGAGTGAGTAATCACAATACATTCCACTTATGTTTTCTAATATGAGGGCACTTGGGCATTTTTCTTTTTTTTTTTTTTTTTTTTTTTTCATATGGAAAGATATTAAACGAGGTTGTACAGCCAACAGGGTTACTATTCATAGATACCCTTGTGAACTGCCAGTCATCCTCACCAATAGCTCTGGAGAATAAAAAAACCCATGAGATAGTAAAAGTAATATAAAGATATCAAGCTATATTTTGCTTTTAGTACCTGGTTCAAAGCTGGGTCAGGTGGGTGTAATTCCAGAAAAAAAATTAGAAACACACATTATGTTTTATAATTATCTTCTTGAATTTTTAAAAATTATGATTGTGCAAGATAGACCTATGTGCTAATATCTGGTTATAAGCACTAGAATGTTGCTCCAGGTAGCTCAATGTGGACTTGGTTGGAAATGCTACATGCTTTTGGTTGCCCGTGTCTCTTGTAGTTAATGCTTTAGCTTTACCATTTATATCTCAGCTGAGATCATCTGTTTGAGAAGTTGGTGTTTAAAATGTGTGGACTGGAGGGATCAAGTCAAGGTTATCGGTGACTAAATAAATAAAAAGTCTCTGGAAAAAAAGGGTGGAAAAAAATGTTTATCACTGGATGTAAAATTTCTTCTGACAAATCGTTGCTGAACTTCCACCTGCATTCTGATTTGTTCTGGTCGTGACAGCAGTAAAGGGGCTGAACTGTGGAAATGACTAGGAGAGAACAGAGAGGACTCTGCTGAATAACCTGAGCATTAACTGCTCTGAAAATGAATCAGAAGTTTAATACCATGAGGGGTTTTGCTCCATTTCACTTAAGATTTCCCCATTATAAAAAAATACTTCTTCAGTCTGTTTTGGTGGCATAGAGATAACTGTCTGAAATATCAGAAATGAACAAACAAGCAGAACTTCACAATAATTTTAAGGGCTTCTCATGCAATTCTCTTTCTGCAATATGTCGGGCATGGAATAATACTGGAGGACAGAGAATACTGAGCTCAATAAGAACCCAGATACAGTCTATAACACTGCAAAATGTTGATGTGCAGGAAGAAAAAACCAGGTTTTAATGCCTTAGTCAATAAGACTCTAAGTGGAAGGGGTTTGTATAATATTAGAAACAGATTTCTCAGCACACTCTTGTCATGTGAAACTGTTGCAGTAGCAAAATTCAAAGCTAATCAAGAAGACAACTTGTTGAAGTTGAGAAGCTCAGGATAAATGTCTTTTAAGAGAGCCAGGTGTAAGATTTTTGGTACTGCAGATGTGGATTCCCACTAATCCTGAGATGGGCTTTATCTGAAACCTACAGCAGCAGTTGCAATATTTCTCATGTGCATTATAATACCAGGCTATAGACTTCTTCAGTCCCTCTTTTTTACCTCCCACTTTTTCTCTTCACAAGCATTAATTAATTACAATTGGAAGTGCTGTCAGTATTTTATCAGCTGCTGATTTATGGTGTGGGCAAGCTGTTGATTTTAAGATTACTAAGAAGGTCCTCCTGATAACTCTGAGTGCTGGCCATTTCTGAGGCTTGAGTATTTTATTTTATTTTAGGAAAAGTAGATGTTTGTGTTACCTGCCTAAAGCAGAGAAATGCATCTGTGCAGCCAGAGAGCACTTCAAGTTTATTTCAACAGCACTCAGAGCATATAGTGGTGGAGCATCTCTTTTTTTGCCTTCCTTTTCACAAGATGTCTTTCCCCAAAGGATGCTGTTCTCTCCTGAGACTGGTAACATCCACACCCTTCTCATATGTTAACCCACCCGGATACTTCTAATGTTCTCAGTGAATTCCAAGAAGCTATAAATGGGGGAAAGAAACAAGCAGTCAGTGCCTTTTAGAGGGCAGGAGATATCAGTCACAGGAAGACAGTGTCAAAGCAGGAAGAATCCTGCTCATATGAGTTAGAGGCTAAAACATTCTCTCCCTTGTTCAAGCCATAAGAACTCCTGATAAGAAAAGGCTGACCCTCCTCACAGCTGAGATTACAGCTCAGGTTGGTGAAGGTATCTGAGCTGCCTGGGGATGCAGGATAAAAGCCCTGTGCCAGCTGCCTTTAAGGTTTTTTTAAAGGCATGGGCTGCAATACTCTTATAGTGCTGACACAGAAGCCACACCAATCTCTCAGAGGTCCCTGCTAAAATTGTCAGTGTCTGCGTCCATAGTTTCCCTCTAGTGCTTCCATCAAACAATGTCTTCAACTGAGTTGATCACCTAGATTTGAGACTGCAAATTTGTGAAAAAATCTCCCCTTAATAAGTGCCCTCTCTTCCCCCAGTGCTGTGAGGAGGTGGGAGAGGGAGAACATCAAAATCAACATCCTTCACTCTCACCTGTGCTGCTCAGAGAGATCCCTGCACTGCCACCCTCTGTCACCTCCTAAAGCAGAAGGTTTTCTTCACTTCAGGCTTAAACTCCAGGAGACAACACACCAGGTGAGGCAGCTGGTGTTGTTAGGTAACTGCAATAGGGTGGTGATGAGGTGAGGATCCCCACGTCCAGGTAAGGAGGAGTGGCTGGAGAATTCCACAGATGAAGAAGGACAGGGAAGGTCATAGGATTGGAGAGCTCTGTGTGGCTGGAGCTGTGTGGGAGGTTGCAGAGAGCAGGGCGGGGGGATGTCCTGCTCCTACCACTAGGGACAGAAAGCAGAAGGGTCCACGGGCTCTCCCGGGTGTCATTTGAAGTCGGTGTTCTGGCGGTGTTCCTCTGCCAAGCAAGAGAGGGGATTGATTGCACTGTCTGGTTACTTTGTGTGCTGGTTACATTTTCCCCTCCTCCCCGCCACATTTCCCGTACACACCCCTCCCCATTCACCCTTAGGAAACAAGATCTCCGAGGGAAGACAATCTCAACCTGGGCATAGCAGACAGGTCACTAACCACTCCCAGTGGAGGGGTGAATGAGACAGAGGGGTGGCTTGTGAGGGGGAGAGCCCCGGAGAAGCCCCCGAGCCCACTGGGCAGCCTGCAGGCAGCCCTGCCCTCTCCAGAAAGGCTTTCTTGCCACGCCTGCTTTGGGGCAGCCCTTGGGAGGGAGCAGGGGGGCACTCGCTCAGCTCCGGCTGAGAAGAGAGCGTGCCGAAAACACCCACCCCCTGCAGGAGGACAAACGGCGTGGGAAGAGGAGGAGGAGGGAAAGACGGAAAGGATAACGCAACTTACACGCTAGCCTCGCGGCAAGCTCTTCTTCCAGGAAGAAAATCCCCGGCTCTCCCGGAGAGCTGTGCCCTGGCAGCGCCCAGGGGATAAGGATGAGCAGCCCCTTCCAACGCGCCGCCGGCGGCTGCGGCACCACGGGCAGCGCCCGCCCCGTCCGGCCCCGCTGAGCAGCGCTTCAGCACCGCGGAGACGGGCGCTTCAGCACCGCGGACAGCGCCAGCGCCATGCGGGACCGCACCGCGCCGCGCCCCGCGCAGCGGGAGTGAAGCGGAGCAGGCTCCGACGCGCACATGTAAGCTGCTGTTCTGCTGCTGCTCTGCTGCTGCTTCCGCGGGGGTTCTGCGTCTTTCGGGTCCTCTGAAAAGTGCCCCGGCTCTAGCGCCTGTCGCCAGTTCCTCACTGGGAAGTTTTGTTGGGATTTGAGGTGTCTCCGTGGGACTCGGTCTCCTGCAGGTGTGAGGGAGGTGGGTGGCTGCGTGTACAATCGGTTTGGCTCTCTACACCTGGAAATCGTGCAAACGTGCTTGGTGTCAGTGGAGCTCAAAAGGTTTGGTTTTTGTTCCCAGCCACATGGTTTGGAGCCACATCTCTTGTGTTCTCTTGTGGCTGGGTGAATATTTTAAAGATTTGTTTTTCCTGGAAACAGTGTGGGCAAAGCAAAACGAGGAAAAATAAGAAGTGTAAATACTGGACACTGTACCATGCCTGTTGCAGCTTGCTGGCTCTAATTGTTGTCAGGAGTCCTTCACGTTTTGGTATTTGTTGGGGTTTTTTTGTTGTTGCTTTGGTTTTGGTTTGTTTTGAAATTACTATGAAGTGAGCAATGAAAAGGGTGCAGCACTAGGAAAAAAGATAAATACATCCAGAACTAAGATTACCAGTTCTTTTCAGAGCTTTTCTCTCTTTTCAGCAGAACTGTTTTTTTAAAATCAGCGTTACACTGCCCCCTGCTTGCACAACTAGAAATATTCTTCATTGCTCTCACTAGTAAAAATTTGTGAATGAACAGATATTCCTCTGCTGTGTTCTCAGTATGATCTGAGCCTAAGTTTTGAAGTTCTTCAATGGTGAATTAGTCCTAGTTCCCAGAGAGAGATTTAAAATAATAGGATTCATTCTTGCCATGGCAGTTCATGTGGTGGTCAAACCTGTTAATGAATGGACAATGGGAAAGAATGTAAAAATAGATTAGATTCTGGCACCTCTATCTCACGTGTGTTCTTTGATTCCTTCATAATATAATCAGTTGTCTTCACAATCGTGTGTTAAAGGAAATCTAGAAAGGAAGGAAGAGGGAAAACCCCACTACCTATATTATAAAACAAGAAGAAAATGAACACCAGAACCACAGTGTTTGTTTTACAGTCTCTCCTGCTGTAAGTCTTGTATTGGTCCATGACGTTGCTTTGGGATGGGAAAAAAATACTGATATTTAGTTTATAAGAAAGAGGAGGATGAGACAACTGAGAAGCAGTGGATGGGTTTTTGTGAAGGACAGCTGGTAGAAAGCCAAACTCCATTTCCTTCTTTTCAAACCACAGGGCAGAGCTGCCTCCTTTCTCATAGAGATGAGGGAAGATGTGAAAATTCAGATGCTGGTAAAGATTTGGTGGTCTGTCCTCAGTGTTTGTGGGTTATTTGTCTCAGACCTTATGCTTTATGACAAGAAGAGGATGGGGAGTGCTAGTATGTATCATTCATCTGAATCCTCTAATGACATGAGAGTTGGTTTGGTTTTTTTTTTTTTCCTGATTGTATCTCATCCTGCCATTTCTTAAAGGGATTTGAGAAGGTGTGGCTGTGCTGTCTGCTCCTGTATTTTCACTTGGAGAAAGGACTTTTTTCAAAGTTTGACCTTGAAATATGATTTTCTTTTATCTGTACTAGCAGTGAGATAGGTGGGGATGGGATATTAGTTCCTGAAACTGCTTTGTAAAACTACTTTGCAAGTGGGCAAATATCTGCCTGAATAGAGCTTAAAAAGTCTAATAATTGTCCCAGATATGTAAAAAACTTCTCCTGTAGGAGGACAACCATGTTACTAACAGTACTGAATTAGTGTTTTGGGCACCCTAAGATTAAATAAAAATGATACTTAAGCATTTCAAAACCTATAAACCTTTGGAGTAAGCTGCTGTGAATCAAAAATAACCACCCCAAATGGAAATATGTGAAAAAGGATACTTAAAACTTTTATCTTAATGTATAACATCTTGGTTTAAGGTGCAATTTAGAAGGCTATTTAAAATATTGGAGGACAAGAGGGTATCAGAGACCTCTGGTAATATATACCTGCACAGAATAACAAAGTAGCCTATTGCATGCAGAATAATAAATGTGTGTGGGACTGTGTTCAGTCTGTGCTCTAGACCTGAAGTTTGGAGTCTGATACAAAATATCTTGCCAATTTTTTAACTAAAAGATGCAACATCCTACTATTTTTGCTCTGAACATTTGACCTACTCTTTTAAACGGATTAATTTCCAGATCGAATAGTGTTTGCTTGATGAACTTTATTTCCTTATTTTTTGTTCATGGTTACAGTGTCTTGGGTGACAAGGTTTTCTGTGTTGGAAGCAAGGGTCAGTGTAGGAGAATGCTCCTTTTGATGTATAAAAGATGTGGCAATTCCAAAGAGGCCTCAGGGAGTCTGCAGACTTTGTGAAATTCTTTTTTAGAAATATTGGTGTAAGTAGAAAGAAAAATAATGTGTCAGTTTGACAATTTCTGAGGCTCTGCAGGGACCAAGAGTAGTGCTTTCAAAATGGGTTTCAGAAACCTAAATTTCCTTTTCAACAAGAGAGAGTCAATGTCTCATCAAAGCCTACTTTGATGGTTGCTTTACCCAACATGGGGCATAGAAATGGTTACTTATCCTGAGATGCTTTTGCAGTTTCTGGATGAAGGAGTCCATTGAGGGGGCACAGGGAGACTCCTGCCAACCTCCCTCCACTGAGTGAAAGCAAATCCAAAGAGCAGCCAGAGAACATAAGTTCTTAAAGCTGCCTTTGTAAATGCCCTACTCAATTTTTAGGCTTTAAGACAACTAAAGGTTGGTATCTCCTGAGAATTCCAACATTGCTGCAGTACCTAATACCCACTGATTTCAATACCAGTTCAGACTTCAGATGTTTTTAAAACTGAGGCAGATACCATTCATCATGTGCTTTTAAAGTTCTGGTTCAAAGCCCTGTGTAAAAACTCTAATTCAGCCTCTTAAAGTATTTAGGTCTTAGAACATTTTCCCCACATCATAGCTCCAGGTGGTAGCCCTGCCCCTTCAGAGCTCCTTGTGTGGCACCGGAGAGGCAGCAGAAGGTCTTGCGTGGCATAGTCTGGAGGACTTTGGAATGGAGGATTAGGGAGAAAAGACATTTACTGAGGTAGGCTCAATATGAAGCAGTTCACTTTCATTCCTGCGTTGTCTTAGATGCTCAGAGCAGCTGAGTGTAGTTGCAAAACCACTGAGCTTCATCCTCAGCAGTGTTTTCAGTGCCACATAAAGAACAAATCTGTAACGTCATGTTCCCATTTCAGATGTTGAGTATCTCAGTGCCTGGTACTGCCAGTGCCAGTTGCAAGCACCTCCTCTTAGCTGCTTTATTAGAAACTGAAATGCTCCCAGGTGATGATTTGTTAAGAGCTAAATCACCTTTCAGAACCTGATATTCTTCTCCACTCACTACAGGAGTCCAACCACCTTACAGCTCCCTTAGCTGTGTAAAACTGGATGTAGTTTGCTGCAGGCACCGCTTAGGCTCTGAAATTTTTGGTTTTCTTTTCCCAGAACATTTTCTGTCCAACAACGCTGGCATCCTTTACTAGAAAAACACAATATTTAATTGCAGGCCCTGATGAGTTTGATCACTAGATGTCTCAATAAAATATGCAAATACGGAGTCATTTCAATGCGCAGCACCTTTGAACAAAAATGGTGAGATAAATGCAATCAAGTCATAATTACTTTTTTTTTTTTAACAGGGCACATTACATGCACTCAGTAAATATGATTAGTTCTAAAACAGCCTGCACATAATTGAAAAGCAGAACAGAAAAAGGTGCTGAGTACAGTCGTGACATTATAGTAGAGTTCAGCCTCCCAGATCTTCAGCTCTTGCATACATTACTCCTTGCACTACCACTTCTCTGTCATGATTCTGTGCTTCGGTCAAATGTAATTATAACTCTCTTTTCAGAAGAAGAGTTCAGAGCTGAGGATTTCTCATGAAATTGTTCAAAGTTAGAAGTACAATTCTGATGAAGTGCAATAGCAGAGATATTGATCTTCTTTGCTCAAAAGCAAGGGGGTCATAATTCAAGGGGGTCTCTGAATTACAGTGCTCTTACCTGCAGGCAGTGAGGTTCAACTCTGTGCTGTAGAGAAGTCCTTGCAAATCATTTATTGTCAGATAAATGTTGTGTAGTCACTACCTTTCAGAGGGCAGGTGTGCTTTTCTGCTTCCTCTTTTTCTGATGCAATTTCTGTTGCTAGAAAAAGCATGTGCAACCTGTGCTCTGTCTGAACTGATGATCCCTTTTTTTTTTTTTTTTTTTTTTTGGTATTTTATTATGTACACAACAAACTGGAGAGAATTAGCTCTAGGCCAAACTCTAACCTCCTTTCTTAGGCACAAGTCTTAGAATAGGGACAGTGGTAATATTTTACATAGTTTAATGTTTATTTTGGGTATAATTGCAAGGTTATCTGTCCCATTTATCTGGGCTCTCATTTCGAGGCAATAACATATAAGGAGATAAAAACTTTCTAGGAAAAAAAGAATGAATTCTACTTGGACATCAGGAAAATGTCTAGTAGATTCCTGACTCTTAGAAATCTCCCATATTTCTGAGCTGCTTCCAGTACAGACCATTAAACATAACACCAAGTATAAGGTTGCCAAATATTGCACTATACAACATTTTTAGAATACAAAATTAAATGGGTTTTGAACATCAGAAAAGCCCAGTGGAATTCCTCCAGCTTGAAGCAGCAGTTGCAATTATCTGCCTTAAAATATTTAGGTAAATGCAATCCTGCCAACTCATAGGTCATCACTGAGCAGCTACTGGATGTGGATCAGTTTCCATTTGATCCCACCAACAGCTGCTTAGGCTATCACCAGCTCATCCATTTGGGTTGTTTGACACTTTAAGAGGTTTAATTCCACATGCAGGAATTAAAAAAAAAAAACAAAACTGAAAATATGTGAAGTATTTTCTAGCACTAGAATTCTCTATTTAACAAAGTCGTATTTCAGAACTTTAAGAAGTTCCTTACTGGAACTCAGGAAGACATCAGTTCCTTAAATATTATCCTGAGTATCTAAGGACATGGGCTCCAGTTAGATAAGTTCTTTGGCATATGGTTAAATACTTCATTTTAAGTATGTTAGTCCTCTTGGCCTCACTGGGACTTCTTTAGAGATGGAATTTAATTTCTAGGGACATTGGGAATCTTTGTTTTCCCAGGTTTTTGTTTGATTGATTTTCTCTTTTCTTCTCCCAAATAACAGATTATTGAAGAAAACGTATCTTGTCCACTTTGTCTCCTGTCATGTTTCCCCTCTCATCACACACAACACCACTTTCAAACTCCAGAAGTATTTTTTCAGAGCTAAACATGAACTTTTCATTGACTGAAGGTCAAAACTGACTTGCTGAACAGATGGAGCATGGAAAGATGAACCTTTGCCACCCACTGAGCACTAACACCTGCTTATTTGTTACATCTGCCCATGGCACATTAGAGGCTCCTGAAAATTTTACCCAAGTGATTTAGGACTTGCTGTTGGACTGAATGCAAGTTCTTTGTGGTGAGGAAAGTGTTGGTTTTACCTTTTCACTGAGGCTGCACGTTCTGTGGGCTTAGGATGGCAACTAACTCCAGGGGCTTAGACTAAAGAGAGACTATTGTTTTGTAGAGATGCTACAGCAATAAAATGGGAAAAAAGAACACCATCGAGATTACACTGAATGCAGAGTATGAATGTTTCAAACAAAAGTTTAAGATTCCAGTTAATTTTGCACAGTGGGGTGTTTACTCTCCCTTCAGCCAGGTTGCACATAGCATAGTTTCATAGTTTCATACCTGTGGTATTCTCTTTCTGCAGTTGCTCTCTAAAAGATGCTTACTGGGGAATGATGTGACACTAAAGCAGAAGTTATCCCTCTCTTTTTCAAGGCTGGTCCCTGGATTTGCATACTTGTGTTTAGAGTAGCTGCCAACAGTATTTCAGAGAGAAAATCACACAGTCATTCATGAAACTGCTCTTCAGGAAATAGAAAATGGCATTATGTAGAATGAAAAAAAGAGTGAGTGGATTGGTAGTTTGCTTGTACAAGCTGAATGTCCACAGAATGTGTGCTATATTTATCCTGGTTATTGTGTGTTTAAAATTAGCAGGATGCTTTTTAACTTTATGGAACAGTTTATTGGCTGATCTGAGGTTCATTGATATGGGGAGTCCTGCTAACTTTCTACAGCTTGCCTTGTGCTCTCAAGGAAGAAACTTAAGAGGAATAATTATGAGAATCTTTATGTTGTGGATATGATTCCTAAACACTAATGAATGTTCTGAGCAATAAAAATAGAAAGCAATATTTTCACACTTTTTTTTTTATTATTATTTTTTTCTATTTTTCAGGTGAAGAATGTGCTGTATATCCTTGTTGAAATCCAGAAGGGTGTCCAAGTCAGAAGACAACTTGTCCTTCAGAAAACTGATTTTCTTCCACTTGTACCCTAAATGCTTTTAACCAACTGCCTCAAACCCCACCGAACTAGGACGACCTGATAATAATGAGACATTTCTAACCTTATCGAAGGCTATGTGGGTTTATAAATCTCCAAGACCATAACCTGCCTTCCTTTCTGGTTTTCAGCAGCTTGAGAAACAGCAGTTATAAAACCATGCATCGAAGGCACACAACCCTACGGGAGAAGGGCAGGAGGCAGGCCATCCGGGGCCCAGCCTACATGTTCAATGAGAAAGGCACCAGCCTGACAGCAGAAGAGGAACGTTTCCTCGACTCCGCAGAATATGGCAACATCCCTGTCGTGCGAAAAATGCTGGAGGAATCCCAAACCTTGAACTTTAATTGCGTCGATTACATGGGACAAAACGCTCTGCAGTTAGCTGTAGGGAATGAGCATCTGGAGGTGACGGAGCTTCTCCTCAAGAAGGAGAATCTCGCTCGAGTTGGAGACGCCCTCTTGCTGGCGATCAGCAAAGGATACGTGCGCATTGTAGAAGCAATATTGAACCACCCGGCCTTTGCACAGGGACAGCGTCTCACGCTCAGCCCCCTTGAGCAGGAGCTGAGAGATGATGATTTTTATGCCTATGATGAAGATGGAACTCGGTTCTCCCATGACATTACCCCCATCATACTTGCTGCCCACTGCCAGGAGTATGAAATTGTTCACATCTTACTTCTAAAAGGCGCGCGGATCGAAAGGCCGCACGATTATTTTTGCAAGTGCAATGAATGTATTGAGAAGCAGAGGAAAGATTCCTTTAGCCACTCCAGATCAAGGATGAATGCCTACAAAGGATTAGCCAGTGCTGCTTATTTGTCTCTTTCCAGTGAAGACCCCGTCCTTACCGCTCTAGAGCTAAGTAATGAACTCGCCAGACTGGCCAACATTGAAACAGAATTTAAGGTAATTTGCCACTGTGCCTTTTCCCTTGGGCTGAATGTGTTCAGGATATTTACATGTCTTTTACATGTTTGATCAAGTTTTGGTTTGTCATTTGAGGGGGTGGGTGAGGAAGCAGAAGATAAAACTCCAGAGGTGTTGACTACACATGGGTTATCACTGTGTCTTCTCTGGCTGATAAATACTTGGAACTGACTATGGCATGTTAGAGTAGAGCCACCAGAGGTATTAGGTTGCACACTGTGATTGCTTAGAATCCCTAGTTTGCATCAGGAAGAAAAATTAGATTATTACAAAAATGGAGACTAGTTTTTATTAAGAAAGGTAAGTCTTTTTAACTGAGCAATGTATTTTAGAGGCAGAGCTCTACAGGCTGTTTAATGGAATAAGAAGCAAGTACATTTAGTTCTGTTGTAATTATGAAAGCTATAAATTAAGAGGTTTTGTATCTCTGTGAAATTATTTAAATTTCATTGTATTTACGTGTTTTCATTCTCCATCTGTATATGATGAATTTTATGAAAAAGGATGGGGGAAATGACCAAGAGATTGTTAGGAAGTTTCTCATCATGCCAAACACAGCAGTGGAACTTGCAGAACTCTCTTAAAAATTATTCAAGATTCCATTATCGTCATGAGTTGTAAATGTCCAGCACCATTTGTATTATTTTTCTAAGGCATTTAAACAATATAAATAGCATTGTCACCCTTTCTAAAATAAATTAGTCATGAAAAATCTCATTTTCAGTGGTTCAGTCATCATTGTAAGACTGTTTCCTGACCTATGACTATTCTGTAGCTACAATCACGATCAGTGACACCAGGATAATGAAATCTATGTTGTGAGTAAACTGGGAGAGGGTGCCTGCCAGGAATACATTATTTTTAATTCAGAAAACTATTCAAGTGTTAAAATATTCATTTGGGGATTTGTAGCTGTACTCCCTCCAACTTAAAATTGACAAGAAACACATTCTTAAGCCATTGCTTTTGAAACTCTATAGTAATGGACGGGGGTGAATCAACACAGGAAAGTCATTAGAAACCCTTTGCCTGATTGCTGTATTTCCAGGAAGGTTTTCCTATGTAACTGTCACGTTGGTAGGTTTTGTGCAACTATGTGTGTTAGTGAAGTTCCTCAGATATATCCATAACTCTGGTTAAGCTCAAAGTTGTCTATTCCTTTAGTGTATTAATGCTTCCAAAAATAAGAAACATCTCAAGATTATAACGTAGTGTCAAAAACAAATAAAAAAAAAACAAAACAAAAAACCCACCAAAACCAGATTGCATGTATTTATAGAAAAATAATTATTCTTCTTAACATTATCAGTGTGATATGGAATTGTGGTATAGCATTTTTTTCCACAGGACATGCTATTTTGAGAGTTTATTTCTATAGAAGAAAGAGTTTGCTTAAAATGTATTTAAGAAACCCAAAAATTATAAATTTATGAAATCAGACAAGGTCCAGAAGCCTCTTTTTTCTGTGTGCCTTAAAATAATACTTTCCTAGACTTTTTTTGTTGATAAGGTTTTTCTAGCTACAATTGATGCTCAGATTTATAAAATTATCAGCTGGGATAATTTCAAGATAGTTATTCGTAGCACCACAATTTTCAGGAGGTACAAATTGTCCTTGAAGTGGAAGGACACTAGTGAGATTTTAATAATGTAGGTGGACAAATAGTAATTAAAGGTTAGATAACCTACTTCTGAAGAGACTCCTAGAATGAACTAATTAAAATAGAAATGCAGGGCCTCCCACCTGCTGCTTGCTGCCCTCAATCTCTTATGCAACAACACAGCTCAGCACATCAGACTGAGGAGCCAGGATATGTTTTCAGAGAAGAAGAAATATTTTAGGTGAGTATATTCCTTTTGAAAGCTCAACATTAAGAACCAATTAATTATTTTCTCCTATTTTCCAGTTTCCATTTTGTGTTTAAAAGAAAAAAAACAAAAAAAAAAAAAAAAAAGCATCCATTGGAGCAAGGGCAATACATACCAGGGGCCTAATTTAACCCACTCTTGGTCTGGCTAGCTCTTGGGAAGAGGGAAAGAGAGGGGACTCTTCCCAACTTTAGAGACTAGACTGTTTTCTCCCTTGAAACAGCTTCATATTTTAATCACTGTCCTAATGGCTGTTTTCCACCCCTTGTGGGAAACTACAAAGCATGTTAATCTTGCCCTATGTTTCTGTATTAACTTTTCTTTTGATTTTTAATTGAAATAAACCCCTCCATTTCCCACCCCATTGTGCCTACAGTCTGCAGAAGCAAGTCACTAATGAAATGCCATCATGGAATTCAGGCAAATTATAGCTTTATACCTCCCTATCAATTTGTAGAAGTCTCATCTTGTGTTAAAATATTTTGGAGCTTCTAAGCAGAGATGAATGTTAAACACAGCTGACTACAAAAAGAGATGTTAAGCATCTGAAGCTACTGGGCCATGCTATGCTTTTGCTTAAACTGAAAAAAATAATGTGTATCCTCCCATTTCTTTCAAACTTGGCAAACCCTGGGCCTGACTCATAAGGCAAATATTTTTTCTCTCATCTACCAGTACATTCTGGCTGTTTTGTTCATGCAAGTAAGCATAATGTCACTTCCAGTGTTAATAACAGATCCAGGCTTTGTTCATATGAACAAGTCCTCACCCATGAGCCAGGCTGCTGAGCTACTCTCCTCTTTGTTCCAGAGAAAATAATTTTTCTCATGTCATCTTGATGTAAAGCTGTATGCAGATGTCTTCACAGTTCCCAGCTGCCCTCAGCCAGGTGATTCATTTCTAAGACTGGAATATTAGAAGCAAAGTCAACAGAATAATTTTTATGTGTCTGTCAAACCCTTAGGAGTTACATTCCTAGCAAACAGTCTGCAGGAAATGCCCTTGCAACTGTCTTATAGCAGCATTAGGTTTAATGTAACAAATCAAGTCCTGAAAACAGTGAGTAAAATGCAGAATGATAGCTCTATTACCTCTTTTTTAAGCTGCAACAGTGCCTTGTTGTCTCTGGTGAGATTCCACTCTGCACCCAGGTCTATTTTACAGCCTTGCACTCTCAAATTAGACTACAAGCTTGTGTCTGTCAGGAGATGTCCTTGTGATGATTACAACCAGCCAATTCATTCCATTTAGCAATCCAGAGAAATTAAATTGTGGAATAGCAAAGGAGGCTATTAAAAGATCTCACCAACCAGAAGTGGTATATAAGATCTCAGCTTCTGTTGATTAAAATGTTACTGAAGGTATGATCAAAAACACCACCTGGAAGACATATGGTGCGTGGTCTTTGTTCTTCAATCCTACCAATGTTGTTGGTTCATTTACTACAGTGGAACATGGTTTCTTTCTAAATTATCTGCCTTTTGCCATCAATTTTCTTCTACCTGTTGTCCTCTCTTTAAAAAGACCATTGGCATCCAAAATCAGATCCTCACTGAGAGCTTGCTCCTGGGGGCAGGTGAGCATCATGCCCAGGCTCAGCTGGATGCCACCTTCCTTGTGAGGAGTGATGACAGCAAGTCAAGTGTGAAGATGCCTGAAGAGAGATGCCTGATAGGAACTGCCTGTTTTTTTCTTGGGGCTGCAGCAGTGCAAAACAATTGAGACTCCAGTCCCTAAATCCTCATGATGCTGAAAGAGAGAGAGGCAAAAAAGCCCTGAAGACTGGATGGCTTGTATCTGCTAGGGATGATCTGACATTCCTGCAGCACATCTCTTGCTCCACTAAGTCCATATTTTTTCTACCTAAATATCAATTGCTAACTTCACAGCCAGTGGGAGGTGTTGGAACTAGAGGGGGGTTGGAACTAGATGATCTTTAAAGGTCCCTTCCAACCCAAACCACTCTGAGATTCTGTACTTAATGAAAAGCTGAATCTTTTTAAGGTTTGGAACTCAGCAGCAATGAAAGAAACCTTTCAACTTCTTCTTTTCTCAGTCTATCTTCAAATTGTAGACCTTGCCAGGATAAATACATCAGAGATTGGAAGCTGCTTCTTTGCCCTGTATTAATTACTAAACGATGAAATTTGGCTTAATGAGAGAAGCGTAACTCCTCAAGTATAAATTAAATAGCATGTGTGTGGTGTTATTTTAAAATAAGCCAGGATGGTAATATGTATAAAGAAAATAAGATATAAAAAAACATTCTAATGCCTAAGGAAACTTAGAAAAGCTGACTGCAAAAGTTGAACTCTGTAGTTCTGACTGAGAAACATTTCAGCATCAGAAATCGATGCTGCATTGACCCTTAAAGAAAACATTATTAGACTTTTTGAAATTAGTTATTAGAAGAAATAGGGAAGAGCAGAAAGGGAGGCAAAATAGTAGGGAGGGGAAGTATTTCTGTGTGAAGGGAGGATAGCAGTGAGCTTGGAAAAGGAAAAAATCTTGAAACCCATTAGGCTGTAAACCAGTAAAACTGTGCTTAGAAACTGATTCCTATCCATACTGAAAACCTCATAGCTTTGTTTGCTCTGAGGACTGACTGGTTGGAGACAGCCTCTAAAACTCATCTCCCATTAAGAAAATGAGGTTGTTGTGGGAACCTCCCTAATTAGCCTCATGAAAACTCTTGTAAATCATGCACTTAATTTTTCCTCTCTGACCCATTCTTCCTTGAGTAATCCTTTTATCCCTTCATTATCTCTCCCCTCAACATACCCTCTGGCAGACACGGTGCTTCTGATACGTTTGGGAACACCTTTTATGAGTCAGATTTATTGTTTCAGAGAGATGCTCTTCGAGGTTTATTTTCATTGTCTGGTTTCACTTCAGGTTTTATTTAATTTACCAGAATTTCTGTTTTTCTATTTTATTTTTTTTCTTCCAGGCAGGACTTGCACTTTCAAAAATGGTGTCTTTTTACCTGTACAATTTTTTAATGTTTTTTTTCTTCTCTGGGTTTTAAGAAGAGAAAACAAGGAATTTTGGAAATTTGGCCTGGTAGGCAAATATGTTTACTCCTTTTTAATACTACTTTTAATTTCTCCTGCAAAAGCAACATCAGTCTTACTTGGCTCCTGTTTTGAAAATTAGACATCACCATTATAAATACTTTTGCCTATCCAGATGGTCACTGTTCCCATGTAATTTTGTCTCTCACTGAGCCCTGTATGTGCCTGTGAAGCAACAGCTCCTTCTCCTCCTGCCTTTTTTCCCTCCCAAAAGCAGCTGCTTGGGACCAAAAAACACCTTCCCTTTGCAACCCTTCCTCCTGCTGCCTCCTGTGACTCTCATTGCTAAACTTCTCACTGTGAGAGCAGGCCACTGGATTGCTCAGATTTATCCCAAATTAATGCTTGAGGGCACTGGGCTTTGATGTGGATGAGCCAGAACATTCCTTTCAGACCCTCTTTGTGATGCAATTTCTGTTCTAATTAGTTTCTCTGTTGGCTCTCTGCTACTGAAGGACCTTTGGCATCTCCAAGGAAGTTCTACTGCCTTTGAAGCCATCTCTGCAGTCAAAAGCTCAACTTACTTTCTGCTTTGTTTTGATTTTTTGTGTTTTGATGGGTTTTTTGTTGGGGGTTTTTTTTTTTTTTTTTTTTTTTTGGTTGGTTGGTTGGTTTGTTGTTTTTTTAATTTATTCTAAATTTGCGTTATTCCTTGTAAAGGACAAAACTGTGTAAATTGCTAAATGCATTTGCACTGCTGATGTGAGGTCAAAAGAGTTTTATAACTCTGTAGAAACTATGAAAACTGCTCTCACTAAAGATAGTAATACATAATATTTTTTTAAGGTTTTTTGAATATGAGCTTTTCCAGGTCAGCCTTCAATGAGAATATTATTTTTTCTTAGAGACAGGTGGTTTTTAGCTTTAAAAAAGAACTGTTTTCCCCTCTCACCTAAAAGACAACTTCCTCTACTGCCTTGAAAACATGGGTGTTAAGAAGCTTTTTATTTTTTTCAATTTTCGCTTCTGCAATGTGAACACATAAGCAGGTATGACCAATTACCCAGCTCATCATACAGGAAAGAATAAAGTCGCAGTGAAGCAGGAAAACAAATTTCCTATTATTACTATTTTAATTTATTGTTAGAAAAAATTAGGTATTTTAATGAGAGGACATTAAAAATTATCATGAAAATAGCTTGGGAGAAAGAGAATATATTTAAATCTTGTAGTGAAATTTATGTTTGGCTCGCTGAGTGGGACTCCCTTTGCAGATGAGGAATGCATTCTCCATCCTATTCTTTTTCAAAGACAAATCCACAAATAATAGATACTACATTGGATTTGTCTTGAGAGCCCAATTAACTAATTGCAGATAACTTTTTAAAGGATGTGTAGCAATGGATGTAGGAAATCCTCCTGACCTTAAAAAATACCAACAAAACACCACCTGAATCTGTGACTCTTGTATTGTTCTGTTACGAATATTTAAAAATTAAGAAATAGCCTCTACATTTTGAGAGCTGTTATTGCAAGTGCTCTATCTATGTGATTAAATAATTTCCTACGTGACACCTTGCCCCCCAAAAAATGGTTTTAAAATGTCGCATGAGAAGAATATCTCCAAGGTTTTTTGAGTGGGTTAGAACTGATGCCAAAGCTGTGGTGCCTGGAGCAGTCTTTAAAAAAATAAATTTGTATCTGCAAATGTGAAGGTAGACATCTGTCCATGTCTATTTGCAGTAAAGCAGAGCAGTAGATGCTGTAATTCACAGTGAAGGGCATAACTCAGCTATCTACAACCCACATCTGCACCTGGGAAAAAAATGTGACCATTATTCATGGAAGTTGTAACTCTAAAAGCAGCACTAGCCACTGAGCACTCATATATAATTGGATCCTGGCCACTGCCTACAGGGTCATTTAGCATCCTTTATGGATGACTGAGTGACACTGTTGTTAAAATCTCCCAGCTAACTTTGGTCAAAAAAGAAAAAGAAGATTGACAAAATACTTTCTGCAGGAAAACGTTCTCTTCTTTCCCAGAGGAGAGCCTTGTGCTGCAGCAGCAGCTTGATTTTTGTTGCTGGCGTAACAGATCTTAAACTTGTCTTCACCAAGAAAATCAGCTGAGTATTGTTTTGAAAAGTGTAATTTGTATTTATTTTTCATTTTATATTCAGTAAAGAGAAGCTGTTGACAGGAGACAGGGAGACAGACCCTCTCCTTCATTTGACATGCCGAAGCATTTAATTCCTCAGTATTGCTTGTCCTGTTTGTGTGACACCCAGGGACTGGAGAGTTTATCTTCTGAAAGCAGGTGTTTCAGTGTAAACATTCAAATGAGCTCGGGAAAATCTGCAAGAAGGTAAAAACCCCACCTTTTAATTAGTTGAGGCATCAAAAGCATGTGGCTTACTTGTGACATGGGTTTGAAAACCAACTGATGATATGAAAAAGAAGAACATCAAACACCACCTGACGCTGAAAAGCTGCTCTGCCAGCCTTGAGATTTTAAATACCCTATTTTAAAAAATTTGTTAACCAACATAATTTCTGTTCTAAGTGTATTTAAATACCTCCAGAGACTGGGAGCAGGGTGTTCTACCCTGAATAACACTGATGTTCCTGCATGCAGGCAGGCTACAGGGGTTCTCAGAAAAGGTATCTGTCAAAAAGAAGGTGACAATGGGAAAGGAGTGGAGGAGATGGAGGTGTTCTTATGGCAGCTCTTGGATGTATATTTAAAAAAAAAAAAAATTACTCTGTTCGAGGTGAGAACTTTAAGTGCTCCACTAATTTCAGTGGAGAGAGAGTTCACATGTACGGGAAACTCATTTTAAGTTTCAAATAGAAAAAAAAAAATCAATATAAGTAATAAAAAAAGTTGAGGGTGGACTGACACTGAAATTTCTTATGCAAGGGAATCTAACACTTTGACTAAAGAGTAAGAAATTATGTGAAGTCTGAACTCTCAGCTTTCTGCTAGGACTATATGAATGCCTTTATTTTCCCCCAAAATTCACCGAGGTTAAAAAATTTTATTTGTTTGCTTGTTTAAAAAAAAAAATTCAAGAGCATATCAAAGAGAAGTCATTTGCAGTTTCCAATAGCTTTATTGATGGAAAAGGTTTGCAAAATTTATTCATTGGTATTGGTCTCACAGAAGCTTCTGTTTATCACAAAATTGAACAATTTTCCAGAAGAAATTATTGATGGAATTGATAGAAACATAACAGCTAGAGTAAGAAAAAAACAGGGAGACACAAACCTATCCTTTCTGCTCATTTAGACAGTTTCCACTTTAAAGCTCTTCAAACATTGTTGAAGGTTACATGTATGCCTGGACTGGTGAAGGACGTTGTAAAAGAATAGTAACAAATTTTCAAGGTATTTTCTAACTCCATCACAACAATCATTAACTTGGACAATTTCTTTAATGATCTGATGCATCTACCAGTCAACAAGGATAAGGTGAAATCCAGGTTTAATGATTGATTTCTTACAGCTCTGTGCCCTTGTTGATGGGATCTGCTGTCTCACAAATCAGCTTCTGTGGTGCATATGAAGAGATGAGTGGGAGTTAGAAAACTTAACCTACTGAGGGGGAAAAGAGGCACCAAAAAAAAAATTCTTATAGTAAATCAGTCAGTGCAATTGAAACCCTTGCAATGGTGCAAGGGATGTTATTTTTCATGTCTTGTTGGAATCCATAGTCAAGCATACTGTTGTTTTCTGGATTTCTGCAGCCAAAAATAGTGTCAACACAGACAGCACTGCCTGTTTTGTCCATGGGCTCTTTCACTGGACACATTTCTTGAGATGTCCCTCAGAGGGTACAGCTCAGCCTCTGCTGGAGGCACTGCCCCTCTGCTGCACCATCCCTCAGCCTGGCACTTTGCAAACAGTTGCCATGTTTAGCTTGGCTCCGTTTAGAAAGGTTGAAATTGCTTGGAAAGCAAGAGACACACTTTTGAAATGTCAAACTCTTGTATTTGAACAGATTGCTTATTATGTTTTGCTCGCTGGAGGTGAAGAAGTCAAGGTCTGGATTGTTGAAAAAATGAAGCAGTGGCATCTGTCGCTGCCTCCAGACGTGCTCAGCAACATCCACCTGAGCAGGGAAATGGCTTAAATGAGCACTTGGCTTTATTTTCAGAGACATGCCTGCTAAATATGACTGAGCAAACCCAAAGCTCCAAAAAAAAATCACTGATGTGCTGCCACTTAAGAAGCAAGGGAGCATAAACCACCTGGATGTTGTGCTTTCTGGAAAATTAACTCCACGGCCTTGGCACAGGCTGTGTGTGTAGGCATCTGGTCTGGAAACAAAAGAAATGCACTGGGCTGAACTCAAACATGTCAGCAAGTGTGTGCTCAGTTGACAGAGCACTTTGGAAGGGGTGCTCAGTGCAGGTCAGATGATAATGTGGTTGCATGAGCAGGATCAGTGCAGGGGCTTTCTTAGCATCTCCTCCCATCACCTTCTCTCCCCAGAGGCCTTGTGCTTTTTTTTTCATTCCTGAACATATGGCCAGTGGCAGATAGTCTAAATACCCAGAGAGAAATTGGTTTTCTAAACTGGCTTGTGCATATTTTGTTGGTAAATATTGATAAGCGCTTTGAATATTTTACATGATGGTTTAAGTAAAAAAATAATTTCCAATCTAACATGTAATATTATTGGCTTTCTTCCTCCTCCTTTCTCTCACCTTTGTTACTTCCTAGAAATGTTTTTATTTGGAAGAGTTTTATGCTAATTTTTACTGAATTACTTCTCCATTTTATTTCCTCTCTGCTCCTTCTCCTCAAAATGATAGTCTAAGCAATGCTGTATTTCTCTGCCTGGTTATATGTGTATGAGTGATGTAGGTAAAATACAAAGAACCAAGAGCTTCAAGGAAATGTAAAGAGAGGTTCTGTGCAGTGTAAATTTGCACAGCAAGTGTAATGCTACCTAGAAATGTCAGATTTAGTGCTGATTGCACAGTTCCTGCATTGCTCAGAAGGGAGGTGGGATTCAGCAAGTCTGTGCAGTGCAGTTAACCTGTGATGGTATTGAGAAGGTTTTCGAGTGCTTTGATAGCCCCTGTCACAGGTGCTGGACCCACAATGGTCCATTAGTTCCAGAAGTCTTGGATTTGTGTAGAAACAATTCTGGGAATCTATGAACAATTGACTTCACTTCATTTTCTGGTGCAAACTCCTCTGCTCTAAGAGGTTCAGCAAATCTCAGACCTGCTCACCAGATGTTGCATCACTGAGGTCAGACTTCTCCATATGCCATCCCAAACACCCCTGCAGTGCTGGCATTTCAGAGGTAGACTCCTAGGGATGAAGAAGTTCCTTTCCAGTCCTTGGCTATGATTGTTTTGGAAAGTTTTTGGTGGGGTTTTTTGCCATTAACTAGTCAAGAGAGGTTGCAGCTCTTACTTTTTCTCATTTCATTTAACTTTTTACTCAGAGTGTATCTCTCTGACCCGAAGCAGCCCTCTTTTGAAGGAATCTGGGTGGGTTTGCACAGATGTGGAGACATGATGGAGTTCATTTAGAGCATAATCAACAGATAATAATAGCATACTCAGAGAAATTGCAGTGAATGACAAGTACCATCAGCCTTTTCAAAACAGCAAAATTAGACATTTTTAACTCCCCATGCACAGCAGTGTTAGAAGAAGCAGGAAATTACTAATTTGGCTTCCTTTTATTCCAGTTTTTAAGAAATGATATTGTAATATTCTCTAGCATTATCCTGATCATCCTCTGCTCCTTGTCTCTGTAGGAAGCAAAACACTGTTCCCTGTGTTGTTTGAAGCAGACTGGCCTCCTGTCTACTTAGCTGTGTCCTTCATTTTCCTCCCTGAGGCTTGGCAGTGCTCAGCTTGCCAGGATGAGCCCCCAGGATCCCTCGTGTCTGATTTGTAGTTGTCATTACTGTAAAGATCCATCTGTGGCATGAAACTCATCCTCACTCACAGACTTCTGTAGTCTGGGAGTTAATTGGAGTAGGCAGGAAGGTTTGGGTTATTGTCATCACCTGTGTCTGGTTTTGTGACACTGCTAAGATGGCTGAGCTGGATTTTGTGTCTCCAGCCATGAGTTTCTTGTTGCAGTGGGAGGGAGAACCTCCACTTGCAGCCCAGGGTTGTGACCACAGTGGTTCCCCCAGAAATGTATTTAGACCAGGATAACCACGCGATACCTGGCCTGGGGGGTCAAACTCTGCTGGCAGAAACAAGAGAAAAACTAATCTGAGATGATACACAACACTACTTTTTCAGATGATGTGGAAATGGTAATGAGAATTACTTACAATGTGCTGGCTAAAAGATAAGCTGGTGAACTTTGCAAACAGCACACAGGGAATGGTATTAAAGCTCAGCAGAGTTCTCACCCTTGTTGGTTTTAAACCTGCTGGGCTAATTACATGTCTCCATGACCTCTGGCATCTCAGTATCTCAAACCCAGCCTACGTCTGTGTTCAGATCTATTTATATTTGCCATACTTCACAATGCCAGGCTGATATTTTTCTTGGGACATCTAGTCTCTTAGTGAACAGGAAAGCTTTGTATTTACTGAAATTCATCTTGGTCCATTGAAGATTAAAGGACAGAACTGATTAGAGAGAAGCACTTTGAATCCATGAAGTACAATCACAATCTGGTTTTCATTTACATTTCAGACCTTACTTCACCTCCTGTTTAATGACATTCACTCTACAAACCCTATCTCCACAAAATATTTAGGTACTAGATTTAGATGCAAATTACAATCATTTTCTGCCTGAGCACTAAGGACATTTAACTCTTAGCACAGTAAACTGGCACATATTTATAGAAATCTTGGTGTTCCAGTCTCTGCAATGGGGCTCCTGCTTTACCAGGGATAAACACCTGCTTGTTTTGTCTCCTTTTAATGAAGATTTGAAGTTCTTGCTGATCACCATTTCTGAAGACCCCACTTAGAATATTCTGTCTGATTCCATCAATCAGGGAGAAAAAAGGAAAACCAGATTTCAACCTTTTTGATAGATAAGTGGATGTAAACTCACAAGCCTTACAGAAGGTCCCACCACTAAAATACAGCCGGTTCCTGGGTTTCCTTCTGAGCCTCTTCACCTAAACACCCTTCAGAAAGGGCACCTCCCTGTTCCTCTGGGAATGCTCTTACCCCAGCCCTGCAGGACTTTCTTATTTAAAAAATATTATCAGTTTTGAAAGGAAAAAACTGCCTAGAGAAATTTAGCTACCACATTTTTGACAGTGCTGTTCTCCCTAACTAATGAATATTTGCTCAGGGTTTCAATATCTTTGCCTGACAAGAAAGGTTAATATATTGCCATGTGTAAATGTTAGAATTAATAGTTTAGAAAATATAGGAGGATAGAGGGCCAGGTTATTCATAATTTCGTTAAAACCAGGTTTAACTACATTTTTCTTTTCCTTTTCCCTTTCTCTCTTTCTCTTTCTCTTTCTCTTTCTCTTTCTCTTTCTCTTTCTCTTTCTCTTTCTCTTTCTCTTTCTCTTTCTCTTTCTCTTTCTCTTTCTCTTTCTCCTTTTATCTTTTTCCTTTTCTTTTTCCTTTTCTTTTCCTTTTCTTTTTCCTTTTCTTTTCCTTTTCTTTCCCTTTTCTTTTTCTTTTCCTTTTCTTTTCCTTTTCTTTTCCTTTTCTTTTCCTTTTCTTTTCCTTTTCTTTTCCTTTTCTTTTCCTTTTCTTTTCCTTTTCTTTTCCTTTTCCTTTCCTTTTCCTTTCCTTTTCCTTTCCTTTTTCTTTCCCTTTTCTTTCCTTTTTCTTTCCTTTTTCTTTCCTTTTTCTTTCCTTTTTCTTTCCTTTTTCTTTCCTTTTTCTTTCCTTTTTCTTTCCTTTTCCTTTCCTTTTCCTTTCCTTTTCCTTTCCTTTTCCTTTCCTTTTCCTTTTCTTTTCCTTTTCTTTTCCTTTTCTTTTCCTTTTCTTTTCCTTTTCTTTTCCTTTTCTTTCTCTTTTTTCTTTTTCCTTTTTTTCCTTTCCCTTTTCCTTTTCCTTTTTCTCTTTTCATTTTTCTTTCTCTCTTTTCCTTTTTTTCTTTTTCTTTTTCTCTCTTCTGCTTGCTTAATTATATAAGCTGAAGGTTTTAATTAACTCATCAAACCCTAATTTGAAAAGCAATTTCAAGACAGTAAGAGCTTGTCTTGTGCTTAATTTTTTATTTGCTGTGTTGAATCTTAAATATCACTATTTTTTTGGCTATTAAAGGTAGCCTTAATTGTGTTCTACTTTCTGCAATTACTCAGACTGTGGCACTTTCCCCATATTTTAAGTGTCAGCAAGTGAAAATCTATCTCAATTTAATTTAAGGCAGTGAAATTGCTCTTCTACACTCTATCAAGTCAACTCCACTCTATCTCCTTTCCCATAAGTGGAGTTTTATTTTGCAAAGTGAAATTATTTCATAGGAGATCATGTTGAGTTTCTGAAATCCCATTTCTTGGAGAAGTCCTCTTGTAAAGAGTGTCCTCTGGATGCTCTTCTGGGACTGTTTAACCAAGTTGTTAGATAATGAATTTGAAACTGAAATTGGTATGAGAACCATGTAATTAATTGAAACATGTCTGTGAGTGATGCTGCAGCTTGTTGTACCAGGCTGAAACTCCTTGAAAGTTACTAAAAAAGAATTATTAGGAAAAAACAAAAATGTAACATTTGCTGTAAATTCTATCCTGTTAGCAGGATCTTCAGCCATCTTGTCACATTCCGGGAAGATCCGGAACACAGGGAGGAGAGGTTAAGCCATTGCTTAAAATCAGAATTTCCCTATAAATTATTTACTTGCTCTGTAAAACATACAATCATAGAATCTTTCATGTTGGAAAAGACCCTTGGAATCATCGAGTCCAAACATCATCCCTACTCTACAGGGTTCTCCCCTAGGCCTCCCACAACACCACATTTAAAAAACCCTTAAGCACATCCAGGGATGGTGACTCAACCACCTCCCTGAGCAGCCTATTCCATTTTCTTTTCTAATGTAAGATACCTTGCTGATTAAACACCATTAATTCTGGTAGTTAATGTCTATTTGTTAAAAGCTAGCTACATCCTGCTGAAAACAAGTGCTTTTGCACTACTCCATCCAGGATGTTTGGACAAATAACTTTTCTCCCAGCTGATTTCTTGCGTTTTTGCTTTGTTGCTTTGAGTTGGGTTTTCAAGTGCACCATTAAATAACTCAAATGTCTCTGTTTCTCCTCAGAATGACTACAGGAAGCTATCTATGCAATGCAAGGACTTTGTGGTGGGAGTGTTGGACCTGTGCAGAGACACTGAAGAAGTCGAGGCAATTCTCAATGGAGATGTGAACATACATCTGTGCCCTGAGCACCACCGGCCCAGTCTCAGCAGGATTAAACTTGCTATCAAATATGAGGTCAAAAAGGTAAGCAATTTCTTTGAGTCCTTGGGGGATGGGATACATCTTCACATCTAAATTATGCTACCTTGATGTCACCTGCAAAGTACTAAATGAAAGGTTGCAGTAGGACCAGGAACTGGAGCTTTTGATGGCGTGATCTGGATTTTCTAACAGATTTTAGTGTGGAGAAGGGCCCCTTTTTGTAATGTTACAGAAAGAATGTATACAAAAAGAAGCAATTCTGTCATAATCCAGACCCTCTACTGCATTGTGAAGGAAAGTGGAGTTTAATTTTCTTAAAAAGAAGTTTTGTAATTCTTATTACAAAAAAAAAAACCAAAGAAGAGTTTCTTATTAACTTAGAATGTTGCTTTTTTGAAAGCCTCTGAAAATAGGTAAACATGAAAAAAAAGTGGCAGATTCCCTTAAAGTTCCATAATCCACATTCTAAGTTCAGATTTCAAACAGATTTACTAAACAAAAGGTAAATGTAAATCTTAAGGGGAAACATGGAGGTTGAATCAATTTTATAAGTATTTAAACAAATATTTGGCTTCACAGAAGTGTGTTCTGTGAATAGAAAATTTGATTCTGGCAAATACCAGGCCTGGGTGGTCCCGATTAATTGCTCCTACAATATGCATTGATAGAAACTGGGCTCCTGCTATGGGACTTGGAGAGCTTTCCAAATTTTGAAGCTAACATCTGTCCTCTCTTTCCCCTCCCAACCCCACCATCTGCTTCAGTTTGCCTCTTGACTGTGTTGCTGTGATGGACAGGGAAGTTTTTTTCCAGTTGGGAAAGCCATTCAGTACAGATAATCTTAAAACTCTTATTTGAAATTAAATGCTTTCATGCAGGAGCAAATGTTGCAGAGCCAAATATTTCTCTAGGATGTCCTGGTTCTGTGTTGTTTCATCACTAAAACTGAGTGTAACACCTCAGTTCACCCAGAGATGACTTTCAACAAGCTGGGTCAAGCCTGGTCTTTGAAATTGTTGCTTTCCTAACAGGAGGACAAACTTGCTCTGGTGCTCCTTCAGAAAATGAACTCATCTAAAAGCTTTTAGACTGATAGCACCTCACTGAGGAGTAGTCCCAAAAACCTCTGGTCTGGGAGTTATCATGAACCTTAAGCCTTTTCAGTGTGTGAATTCTTCTGCACTATTTTGATTGTTTATTCTGAATATTTTTGTCATCCTTTCTATACTGAGACCATTAGCTAGAGCTGAACTGCACTTACTTATTGTGCTGCTTTCAGCACATCCCTCCTCACAGTTTCAGAGGAACATTTTCTCCATTTCTTAAATTTTATACACATGCATCTTTTCCTACTGTATGCACACTGACCTAAAGCACATGTGGTGGGTCATATACATTTAATCTTTTAACTAACAAATCCTTTCCCATGTTCAGAAATGATGAGCATCCTTTCAGGATCACAGCAATTAGTCACTCACAGATTGATGATAACTGTTAAACTAATTATAGAACATAAATATGAACATTTTTCAGCCTAACGTTGCCTGTCAGGTTATTCTTTTCAGAACACACTTTCCAGCAGGCAGTGTGTGTATCTGTGTGTGCCATGAGCATTTAACTGCAAACTTGAAAGTCAGATCATTTCATTTGTGGGAGGCAGAGACACATTCAGACAAATGGCTTTGCTTATTGGCAGTGACTTATGATAATGGACTGATATTTCTCACACTTGCTGAACAAAGAGATGGTGGTGAGATAATGCAGTCCTGATTTTCTTAACAGGCAATAAATTGCAGGTGCAAGGTTTTTTTTACCCAGCTGAGAGATATTTAGGCTTATGTATACAAACCCTGGGGTTTGAAACCTATTTTCATTTTAAGAAAATCCAACCAAACAGAGAGATGAGATGAGATGAGATGAGGTGGACCTTTCCAGTTTTTTAACTGCACTCTAAACCTGGAATGACACAGAAATAGCTGTGTTTGCCTTTTTTTCTTTGTCCTGGAAGTTTAATTAGCAGGGTAGGATTAATGAAGGGGCTACAGCTGTGTCTGCTACAAAAACCTCTCCATATTTATAATTAGCACCAATATTGAGGTGGTCAGTTTTGCATTATCCAGCTCAGCAAGCTCTAGATGAGCCAAAGAAGTAAAGATGTGCTTATTTAAATTAGTATAGAGTTCCTGGAATATTCTATAATCATTCTTTCCCATGAACAGCAAGAAGAACCTAAGCTAAAATTACAGTGGTTTACAAAGTGGCCTTTAGAAACGTCCTAGTACTCTCATTTCCTACCCTTCCTGAAAGAACTAAATCATTATTTTGTACCCCAGGATTCTGGGAAAACTCCACTCAAATGTTCCCCATTCACGTTTTCCAGAGTCCTTTCTCCCTTCAAATTAGCTGCCTTAGTGATTCATATTTCCTCGAAAATGATTACAATGGGAACAGTTTGTCAGGATCAGAAGAAACAGTTTGCAAACATCTGAACATTTACTGAGGCCTGGATTCTTTCCATGAGATGGACTTTTAGGTCTTGTGATGGGATAGTTGCAAATTTACTATTGTGTCCCCTGAAATTTTTTACTTATGCTTTGCACTTTCATGCTCCAGTCAAAATTTGTTTCTCCTCCAGCTGTGAAAGGCCTCCCAGGCAAAGGGAGGAGAAAAGTTGGATGCAGAAGAGCAACAGAGCATCCTCCTAAGGCTGGAGCAAAGCTTGTTTCTTTGGATGCTGTAAGAGAGGGCTGGGGAACCATCATGGCATGAGAGAAAACCTTGTGGTGGAATCCAACCAGCTACTTGTGGAAATGGCAACATTAAAAGCAGCATTCAGGTGAAACAGGAATTATTTAGGTCAGGTGCTTCTGGTGGATTATAGCCAGAAGTGGCTCAGTTGTTAAATTGGAGTTCTGGTTCCAAGGAAAGAAAACTCATCTTGAGCCTCTTGAGCCAAGGTTACTCTCAGCTCTTCTTGATTTGCAACATTTCTGTTTGCTTCATGTTCTTGACTGGAAATTGCAGAATATTTTCTCCTTTATTGAAACAATTAAGCAGTTTTTTGTTTCAAATCAGATAGTGGAAATACAGGCAAGCCCAGGTTTCCCATGCATGTGAGCTCATTTCTAATTAAGCCAGGGGGTGATTTCTACCTGTGAAAGGCATAGGTATAACATGTCTGTCCTGGACTCTTCCCTTGGAGATCCAGTAGGGAGAAAAACGCAGTTTTTATGTGCCTCAACAAAACCATTTTACTGGTATATATCAGCCTCATAAACTCTTCATGTTTTGTGTTCTCATTTTTGTCTGCACTGTTAGGCTCCTTTCTTGTCATCCTTTGATGCTGGCAGGGGGTTTTATTTTGACATTTACCTTTAGGTCTGAAGCTGTTCCTTCTCTGTAGCAGATGACATTCATTTTCCTTCTTTCCCAATGTCAGAATTATTGTTGCTGTATTCTTTAAATTGCAAATGTTGAGTGCCCACCTCTGTTTTCTCAACAGCTCAGTTCGTAGCCATCACAAACCTGAGCACCTTTCTCCTTCATGAGTTTTAATTTAATTAACAGTAAGACACATAAATTGGGTTTGAAAAAGAAAAATTAATAAGAATTAAACAGAACACCAGATGGCTGTGTAAATCCTATTTGATAGAGAGCTGGAACAGGAACTTTTCTCATAACTCTGTTTGTACTAATTAACATATGGAGGATGCTCCAAACAGAATACTCATGGCTGCATTAGATTATAATTTTTCATTGCATTGGTTGTGTTTAGATACTCAATGGCATGAAAAGTCCCAGCTTTCATCAACAGCTGCAACAACTTCTGCTCCCCATTCTTTTGCTCAGAAGATGTAGTTTCATTCTTCACAGTAGCTCATGTACAGAATTCCTTCCAGGGTCCTTTTCTCCACTGGACAGGACTCCAGCTGCAGCATCTCTAACCAGCATGGGAGCTAAAGGTTAGACCCTGGATGGGCAGAAACCCAGCCCAGCTTTGGTGACATCTCTGTCCCTCAAAATGTGCAGGAAGAGAGCACAGGCAAAATGTGCAGCCCTGAGCACAGGCTGGGGCAGGGATGTTGTGCCACTGGAAACTCTTGCAGAAGCCGTGAGCTACATAAAAAAAAAAAAAAAAAATGTTTAATAGTGAACCCAGAGAGGTTGTTTGAAGGCCACGAATGCAGTTACACAGTAAAAAGAGAAACAGCTTGTCCCTGCCAGTGTCTTTTGACATTACCAAAGTTTGCCTGGATATCTATTTGTGTAGCTCCTGTCCAGCTTTCCCTCACTGATTAAACGCGCGGCTGCTCCCCTGAACTGCAGCTTTTGTTTGCTGAGGTTTGTTAGCATTTGTGATAAGGCTTACAGCAAAGGGACAAGCTGGGGAGGACACGCCAGGAGAGTCTCTGTGAAAGCAGGACATTAAACTGACAAGTCTGTGTCGTTCATTCTGATGGGGAGGTCTCTAAAGTGCTTTCACTGGTTCACTGATGGATTTTTCTTTCCTGCCTCAGCCTCTGGCTGTTTAGTGTATGGTGCATTAGGAAAACAAGATGATCCTGTCTGAGTAGTTCATTCTTTTGCCTTGTCAGTAGAGTTCTGTGCTCATAAAGGAATTGAAATTATTTCAGTAATAGGAAAGATAGTGGGGTTTTTTCTGCACAATTAATTCCAATCATCTGAGGCTGACCTCTGCCTTCCAGCTGTCTCTATCTCTATCTGTCTTGCTGTAAGTTTTCTTATTTCTGCTGACACTGTTTTTCTGCCAAATTTAGATATTCTTTTTTCTTTTTTCTTTTTATTTTTAAAGTTTTTGTGTCTGAGCATAGTCTGATACTCTTAAAAACTTCCCATTTTTTGTGGGGTTTTTTGCTTGTTTGTTTCACTTGGCTGTAGCTTATCTGTTACATGCCTCAGGGTGAGAGAGATGCCCTGCAGGTAGGAACCCTGTGGTACTTTGGATGAATAACTGCAGTGCTAATTCTGCACAGGAGCAGTAACCTTAGACATACCCTTTCTCTAGCCAAGATAATAGAAAATTAAAATTCAAAGTCTCTGTATTACAGGTTTTTCTATCAGAAGTACCTTCCTATGCAGATATAAAGATGTAGAGGTGCTTTTCTGTTTGCATAGTGAAAGTAATTCAGTTTTGAACAAGAACGCTGAGAGAAAAATCTCTCCCTCTGTCACAAGAGCTGTAAAGTACTTTCCCACAAAGCATGTACATGATAAACCATGAAAAAAGAGCTCTCATACATCAAATTAGACAGCAACATGGAAAAGCTACTGTTCAGTGTGGTATCCACAGTGGTCTGTAAAACATTCACTTTATTTCTATATGTAAGACAGTTCCTTTGGGCTCTTCCTGTTCCCACTGAAGACCTAGAAAGGTTTTTCCCATATTTTAGACAAATGTTCATCTCACTCATTTAAACCCTTGTGGCACAGAACAGTGGCTTTCAGAGATGTCAGTGCTTTGCCTCTCAAAATTACCACTTTGGCAGCTTCATACTTTGAGCTGGCTCTTCAGATTGAGGTGTAATTTTATTATTCTTTCTTTTTAGCCTTTCTTTGTTTTTAATTTAAAAGATAATATGTAATCTGGAAGGAAGTACAGTCTTCTTCCTAAATCAGGAAGGTATGCATGTTATGAGGGAAAACACTGTGCTCCCTGTGCCATGGGGACCAGAAAAACTCCGACTGCTGCTTCTGAAAGCAGAAGTACTGGAAAACATTTTGCTTGAGCTTCACCTTCATCAGCTTGGAGAGGATCATCCTAGCCACAAAATAAAGCACTTAGTGCTTTCAAATGGCTTTTTAGACTCACAGAATCCCTGTCACTACCAGTGTTTCCATTTCAATCAGTGTTATCTTGTCCTTCTGCACAGCCCTGGCCACAACACTTTCACTGAAACACTTTCTGCCTTTCTCTTCTGGGATGCTGCACAGAAGCAGCCACAGTCTGCCCCTAAAAGCCACCTGGCTTCATTTTCCAGCACTGAATAAAGGGAAATAGTTATTTAACTCTGAAGAAGCATTGGAGCGTTCAGGCCTCTGAAATTCAATATACCACGTCACCATTTTCATTACACTTTGAAGCATTCTGCCTTGAAGCTTTTGTCTCAAATTCAGTTCTTTTCTGTGCTTCTGACACTAAGTAAAACAGTAGTGTAACCTTTAGCTTGGTTTCAGTGCCCCTTCCCAGAGCAGAGAGCAAGTTAAATGGCTCTGGAAGGTCTCTGATGAGATCTAACCTCAATTTCTGAAATTTGTAAAGAGAGAGAAGATGGGCATCATCCAAGGATCATGAAGCATTTCATTTATATGTGATGAAAAAAATATAATGAAAAACTGTACTGCTTGCTGTGAGCAAACAACAGAACAAAACTCATTCATGCTCTTATCTTTCTTATCCTGATCTTATTTTTCCCCCTCATTTTTGTACTAATCAGAGTAAGATGAGAAACATTAGGGCTCTGTAGCATGCTGCCAATCTTTTATTGCCTTTTCTGAAAAAGAATCGGTCCAATGAACTGGGGTTTATGGCAATTCCTTCCCAATTTTCCTGTATTTGTATTTTCATTGTAGCTGTTCCCAGACAGCACAAAAAAATGAAACTATTAAAATGTCTGATGAATTCTCTGAAATGCCAACCAGGAAAAGTCTTTGACTGCCTCATTGCCAAGGACAGCTGAATTTCATCATCTAAATCAATTCTTAGAATGCAATGAACAATTAAAGAGCAGGAGGAAGCCTGGCTGTTGCTTTGCCCTTTCATCTCAGAAGTCAGCACATCATCTCAGAAGTCTAATTTTCCCTTCCCCAACTTGCTAAAATTGCTGTTTAATTCATCATATCTGAAAATAAAATTTACAAAGGGAATCAATTTTCTGTCTAGCTTCTTTCCACTTCATCTCTCTGTCCATTTGACAGGCAGACACTGAGCCCATGTGGCATTAGCACAAAAATAAACACCAGGAGTTAGGAATTGCTTCCTTGTAATGCTGCTGTCATCACCTTAATCTTAAACTTCAAATGCTCAGAGGCAGTTGGACTGATGGTTTATAGATTATACATATTTTTTTTAATGCAGCTTAAAAGAAAGCATATTAAAATGTTGATATTGTTAGGAAGAAAAAAAATCTAAAGACAAAAGAGTTAAGTATACCTGTTTCTCTACACTTAAGGATTTATTCAGTGGAAGGGGTAGAGTCTTGCTTCCTATTTTTTCATTTTGAGAAGTGCAGGCCCCAAAGCCTAATTCATCTGAAGCACATTTTAAATAGCTGCTAATATGCTGTTAAAGAAGGAAATGTGCTATTCCACAGCAATCCTAATTACTGTGCAACTTTATTTCTTTCTGCACCAGCAATAAACTGATCATTTAAACTCACAGTAACGGTTTTGTTATTACACAAGCATCTAGAAAAGTGTCCATTAAATTCATAAGTAAGGGTTTTGTTATTATACAAACATCTAGAAAAGAGTCCATTAAATTCCCAATTTTATCATCATTTCATAGACAGTGAAGATGAAATCACAGTTGGAATTTTCCTTACTTTTCCATAGCAATAAAACTACAGACTGGAGTTGACATCCCCCCAGGTGGCTGCAGATGGAAGGGCTGGAGCAGGGCAAGGAGCAGCTGTCAGACAGGGTCGTTGTCACCCAGCTCTGCTTTCCTCCTCTCTTTCTCTCTCTACCCTCTTCATCCTCCCTCTCACCTCCAGAGAGTTCTGCTTTTTATAACGGTGGAGGATTTTACTTTTCCTTCCTAAGTACATTTATTCAGCCACAAAATTCATAAATGAAACACTTTGTTCTGCTAATGCAAACTTCTGCATAGGCAACTTATTTATTTTTATTCTTTTCTTTCAGTTATTTTGCTTTTAATTATCTCCCTTGTGATTAAGGATAGTCACATTCTAAATTCAAACACAGTGAATAACAATATGAAATTAAAAAGTGCATTCTTTTATTATAGAACTCTTCCATGTGATCCAGAGGTTCTGTGATTTTATCACTAAGAAATTGCCCTTTTCAGTTGTCTGCTGCTTACCTTTTCCTTTTCCTTTGGACAATAAACTGAAGAAGAGTCTCACTTACAGGATACAAAACATGTACTTTCTGTACTAGAGCAGCACAGCTTTTCCCTCTGCTTTTAAATTCATCTTTTTGTCCGATCAATAAAGAATGAGCTGTAATTTTTTTGAAAGGGGATTTGAAATAAAGCATTTAAAGTAGCAAAATACCATCCAGATCTCTTACAGTTTACAGCAGGAGAACCATGCAGAATGGTTTATTTTGGGTCCAGAGGCAGAGGACAGAACAAACAATCAGTGGAATGCTGGGCTCCTGTTTCAATGGCCAATGGCTTTAGCAAGTTATCAGAGGGGGTTTTCAGCCTGACGTCAGAGTATTCACTGTGCCTTTTCCAAACCTCAGTGTCGACTGTCTCAGATGTCAATGCTGACCCCACAGAGGCTCTTTGTCAGTGCTGGCTGCTGATGGATGTTGGGTTCTGGCCTAGACACTCTGCTAGCTAACAAAACTTTTCTCTAGAGAAGTCAAGAAGCAGACGTGAAACGCGTTCTGCAGCTACCTGGGGATTCTGCATCTGTAGTTTTCTGTTTGTGACACCACAAGGTATGTTGGACAACAAAGACGTGCCCTGTCTCCTTCCACTGGTAGGTTTTTCATCAAAATCTCATGATTTTCAGAGAATGCTACTGATCCTTCTATTTCTGTTTCTCTTACAGTTTGTTGCTCACCCCAACTGCCAGCAGCAGCTGCTCACCATGTGGTATGAAAACCTCTCAGGCTTACGGCAGCAGTCTATAGCTGTGAAGTTTTTGGCTGTCTTTGGGGTCTCCATTGGCCTGCCCTTCCTTGCCATAGCCTACTGGATTGCTCCCTGCAGCAAGGTACAAACTCATTAAGGTGTTTTGTTGCTTATGGTCATTCCTATCCGGGATCTGGAATGATGCTGGTAGGTGACGTGCCAGCCAACACAACATTTACTGTGCATTCTCAGAATTACAGGGTTTGCTTTTGAATACAGCAATAGGTGGGGAGAGTAATTGGATCAGAAACAAGAGAAAAACTTAAATTAAAAGCTTAAAAACTAAGGAGGAAAAAAAAGAGACAAATATTCAAAATAATTTAGTTTTATAGCAGAAATAAGAAATTATCGAGAAAGTTATTTCCTTTTACTTTCCTGAGATAGGTGTATTAAATTTAGAAAAAAATACGGGGTGAAGGGGCTCAGCTTTTCATTGTGATTTCATTACACGAAACCTTTTGTGCATTCTCTTTTTTCAATGTCTCTTTATTTTCACCTCATTTTACATCATACAAAACATACAGAGGCTTCTATCAAGAAGTCAAATTGAAAGTTCTTTCAGGCAGGAATTGTCTTCTAATACATGGCTTTGCATTGCTCAGAACAATCTAGTCTTGATTTTTTGATTGGGGCTTGTGATAAAAATAGCTGAATAAAAAATGCATTTCCCCCCTTGATTTGGTACATCACCTAGAACTGTCATTATTAGGCTCAAGGGCTGTGGCTGATGCATGAGCCTGGTATCTTCTCACAGGATCATTGCAGACAACTTTACATAGGCAGCAAATCCATTGAAAAGATGGTGCAATTAACAGAAATTTTGTGTGTGATGCTCTGAGCTGCCCAATTTTGTTCTGGTCAATTTTAATAGTGTTTTCTTTGGTTTTAAGTCACAGAAAAAAATCTTGATGTTACTCAACTGGATAATGAAGTAATTATTCCATAACAATGATCAGCCAAAATATTTAACTGAAATCAAATCAGGTCTGACTTAAAAAACACATGGATGCCCAGGCATGAATGGGGAACTCATTTTGGGGCCAAGGCAGCCAGAGAAATGAAGGAAAATTCTGCAATTTAGAATGATGCTTATGGGAGTTTTCTTGGCCAATACTACTGTGTGGCACATTGTTAAGATACATCGATCAAATTCTGCAGCTTCACATCTCAAAATAATTGCTTCACCGATGTATCTTAGAGAGGAGTATATTTTCAAGCCTTTACTTTCTAACAGAAAATTTTCTTTCACAAAGCCCTGTGGAGTTACAGTATTCTGTACCAAATAGCACCCTTGAAAATTTAGTAAATAGTATTGACTGGAGTTTGTAAGTGAACTTTTTTCTTTATGACAATTCTATCTTTATTTTTTCCTGTTCATGTTAATCTGAGTTTAAATGTATCTTGCTGCTTGAAAAAAAAATATATCTTCTTATCATAAAGCATTAGATTGACTGGAAAAATCAATGCTTCATATTTAGTTTTTTACAGAATATTCTAGGCTATGCTTTCACCTCCTCTAGCTGGTAGATAAAAAATCAGATTTCTGAGAAGATAGGAAAAGCATCAGCTCAGGGAAAAAAATTGTAAGCTTTCCACAGTAATCAAAGTGATAAAATGCTGATGTATCATTGACTAAATGCAGATTTTTGTTCAATCAGTAGAGAAGTAGGTGAAATTACTCACAGAATTCATTTGGTTCTGCAATACTCAGGATTATTTCTCTGGTAACCAGCGCTGTGCTACTGTTATCTTGGGTCTCTCTCCCTCTCTCTCATTCTTTTTTTTTTTTTTTTTTTTTTTTTTTAAGTTTCTGTAGAAAAATCCTAGATCAAAAACTCAATTATATATTCTGTGTGGGTATAAAGGAGGACGACAAGATACTGCCATGTACAGGAAATTGTCCAAAGGGCATCATTTGAACTACAATGCATAACTCCAAGTAATAGCAAAGAACAACTTGAACAGATCTAAACCTTATTTAGTTCATGATCTAAAATTAATTTCTGAATCCTTTTCACCTTGGGCAAATGGCCCAAGCAGGATAAAAAATCCCAGGAGGCGGATGGGGGAAAAAAAAATTAATCTTATGTTGTGTGTATGTTTCATTGCAGCTGGGACGGACCCTGCGAAGTCCTTTTATGAAGTTTGTGGCACATGCAGTGTCTTTCACAATCTTCCTTGGACTCTTAGTAGTGAATGCTTCAGATCGGTTTGAAGGAGTGAAACACCTCCCCAACGAGACCATCACAGATCATCCAAAACAAATATTTAGAGTCAAAACAACTCAGTTCTCATGGACGGAATTGCTGATCATGAAATGGGTACTGGGTAAGCAAAACCAAAATGTCTACAAATCCTCCAAGGAAATTCTACATGGTTGAGAAATGGCACAATAGGCAGTGACAAGAAAAAAGGAAAAAAAAACCAACCAAAAACCCACCATGGGGCAAAATTAGAGGTCAGTGGAAACATTTTGATTGAAACAGGATCAAAGAAGGCTTTGATCTTGGCCACTGCTTTTGAAAATACTGAATGATGCTTGGCAAGTTCTCACTTTTCTGATTTTCCACTTTCCATGGTGAATGCCACAGATGTCTCTTTGCCTCTCTTAGTTTAATCACTGTAATAGAGACACAGAAACTTCTAGCATCATCACAGGACATTGACCTATCTAAAATGAAAAGAAAGAAGTGTGTTGATTGGGATGTGGGTGACCACCAGCCTGCTTTTTAATCCTGCCATGGGATCTTATTATAATTCAAGAAACCTCATTTTCTTTCATCTGGAAAATGGGAAAATTGTTTTTTTTTTTACTCTGAGATCTAGTGATGGAAACTGCTAGGTAAAAAAGAGTTGGATTGTGTGAAATTCAGAGTATGAAATGGTGAAAAGATAGCACAGCAACTATTTTAAAATAAATTCTTATTTAAAAATTATAAAGTAAGAGTTCATGTGGATAAATCTTTCAAGTGAAAAAGTATGTCACATGCACAAGTTAAACTTCCAGGGAGTTTTAGGCAAATTCAGATATACTGCTTTTCCTACCAGTACAATTTATTCCTGGCAGGTCAGCTACCTTGAACCATTAATCTAATCTAACTCAAAAGGATTTATTGGGAAATTGCATTTATCAACTCTGCAGAATCTTAATCTACTTCTTCTGTATCTATTTTTACTCACCACCATGATTTTGATTCTTTTCTTGCAGCAAATAATCCACAGTTCCACAAGTACTGATGGTATTAAACCCCCCTGAAAAAATAGGATAGGTCTGCTCTATCTGATGGTTTCCTGGCCACCATTCCTTTGTTCCCTGTCCCTGAAATAATCAAAATCCCATACAGGATATTAAACTAGAAAATGCTGAATAGATGCCAGAGTGGATAGAGTAAGTCTGTAAGATATATTTTTAAAATCATATTAAAGCAGTTGGACAGGATGATTAGATTTTAGACTGGATATTCTTTTCTTAAAGGCAGTAAGTATCTGTCTGCCTGGTGAGTTACTGAGAGATGAATAAGAAAACCTTTCATTTAAAGTGAAGGTTTTCACTTTTCTGGGAATAGAAAGAGTGATTCACTGTACAGACTTCTGAGTATAATGAGATTTTCTAATGAACGCCTACATCAGCTGAGACAGTTTTCTCTGGACATTTTACCTGTCTGCCTACAGAAAGCTTCAAATAATATTCCAGCAATACTACAAAGCAAGTTTGGTGCATGTCACCTGCAGACAGGTGGCATGGGGACTTGGGCACCCATTGAGACCCATCTGTGACCTTGAATTTTAAGGGCCATGGAAGCATTGAGTGTGGCAGTCTGCCTATCCTTTTGCCACAAGTCTTAGAGATAAATATGTATAGATGAATATGTAAACCTAAGCAGAAATATAATTAAATAAAAGTAAATGCTGCAGGCAAATGTCACAGGTAAAATCACCAAGACAAGCTTTTCCATATAAATAGACAGTAAGTGATGTTAAAGTATATTAAATCTAACTCTGGAGCACTAAATGCACATCACTATGTTGAATCCTACTTGGCTTGGCTTCATACTCAACAGTGTAGGTGTGCTACCTACCTTTGCACTCAGAGTGCAATCAGAAAGTGAGATTTTATTTATTCTTAGCTTGTAAACCCTTTCCTTCTGTTTCTGTTCTCTCTCTTTTCTCCTTCATACTGTGGCAGCAATGACAAATGCTGATGACACACTCTGTGTTCCAACCAGAGCAAACCACTTTTGAGAAATCAGTTTACAGGTCCCTGACCTTGGTTCTTTTTAGGGTAGAAAATTGGTTGTCTGAGTTATCTGGCTGTCAATGATAAAATGATGATGCATATTCATAACAGCAGTATTTGAGGAGAATGTGCTGCATTAGAATAGTGTGGCCATGAATGGGCACAACTCAGGATAGCATTGCAATTAATCTTGCTGGAGGTATGAATATTGAATGATGTGTATATATTTTAAGACACAACTACCAGTAGGAGGATTTCAGGCTGGAGGTATGCAAAAAGATCTCATTGCCATCTCCTGACTATTTGTAGTGCAAGTGAGGAGTGAAGCAAATTGAGCAGATGCAATTACTTTCAGCAAGGCAAAACACTTCATCCTGCTCCAAAAGTCCATATCAGAGGCTTTGCTTTCCATAAGCTTGCACCTCTGAAGTGGTTGCAGAACATCCTTGGATCAGCCAGGTAGTATTAGTAGCCCATTTCACATCCCCTTGAAGAGCCAGATAGCATTTTAGGGGGGACCAAGCCTTTCTGGCCTCACTCCTCTTTGCTATAAGAGGGCATCCAAGGGCTGTCAAGCTCTGGATAGACACGAGCTGAGCACAGCTTTCTCTCTCAGTCCAGCAGCCTTTGGTGGACCCAGGGAGGCTCAGAGGTGGCTCTCCAACATCAGCTGCTTGTGATTAATATGCCAGATATAAAAAATCTGCCAAATGGTTCCTTTTGGAAAGCAGGTGGTGAACAGCACTTCTTGCACATCTGCTTTTCTTCCATATGGGCTGTGCTTGACTTCTCCTTCCTCTGCTGAAACCAGAAATGCCCAACAAGCTGACATTTCTGGTCATCTGCTGCAGGAGGACAGGCACAAGAGACTCATAGAAGCTGGGGAGCTGCTTATACCCACCTCCCTGTGCATCAAACTCAGGGAATAAACCTGTTCCAGAACCATCAGAGGCCTCAGAAATATCATTCTGAAATGCAGCCATATCCTGGCAAATCTTCTCTGTCTGGTTTCCTCCTCTTACTTCTGTGCCTACATCCCATCTGACCTCCCATCCCCTGAACTTTAGCTGCTTTTTCTCTTCTCAGTATTTTTATTTAAGGAGACATTTGGAATTACTGTCTCACAGTGGGTGTGCAATTACCCAGCAGTACTGACCAAATAATTACTGCAACTTTTCAACTTAGCCTGAATTGACATTATTCCATATGTATGGATAAAAAATGGTTGCCACAAAGCTGGCAAAAAAAGAATTATATAAATTACAGGCAAATAGCATGATAGTTATGGAGTGATTCTAATTTAATCAGTCTACGCAGTTTTAGACATTCCTCTTTTCATTAGTCTGTGACTTAGGTATATTAAGTGGCCTAGATTAGAAGGAAATTTGGATGGTAGAGTTAATATTTAAACCAGAAAAGTAATTTCTGGCTGTCAGTGAATAAGTACTCTGGT
This sequence comes from Heliangelus exortis, assembly GCF_036169615.1. NCBI lineage: Eukaryota > Metazoa > Chordata > Aves > Apodiformes > Trochilidae > Heliangelus > Heliangelus exortis. Next base: position 3,268,934 of record NC_092436.1, on the reverse strand, counting down.
TGGAAATGTTACCATGTGTGTGATACTTCCTGAAATGCTTTAGTACCTTTTTACAACCTTGAGTAATGTGTAGGGTTAATGTCTCCTGCCTATCACTTCTGGGATAGCTTTTTTTTTTTTTTTCTAGAAATCTTTCTTTAATATTTCATCCTTGCTCCAGGACAGATCTTGAGAAACCACTTCTTCCCCTTTATCTCTTAGATTATTTATTATTAAATCTTACAGTGATGATGTCTTGGGATGAAGTTCTTGCTTTTACTCAGCCAAGCACCACTGGCTTTGAGCAGAAGAATTAGGAGGCTCCTCTCCATCCTCCCTCTGGCTCTGCTCAGCACTTAGCAGACCTCAGGCTCTCTCCAAGGACAAATCTATATGGGGCATAACCTATATCAGGGTAGAGCTTCAGCTAGATTCCCATTGCTTTGTTTCTTTCCCTCTAACCCAGCCTTTGACTGCCTCTCTAGGGACACCATGTGCTTCCAGGAGGCTCTGAAGTAACCCAGCAAATGCATTTCCATGCCACACCACGATTGCTTCCAGCAGAGAGTATAGAGAAGGGTTCACAAAAAGGACAAGGTTGCAGGAGGCCACATGGAAATTGGCAGGCACTGCTCCTGCTTGATTAAATGTGAATTTTGCTGCTGCTATGGAAACAGGATTGAATAGAGTGCAGGAAATATTTAGCAGTGAGTTAAATATTCCAATATTTTATTTATTCAGAAGCAATATTTTGGCTTGAGAGGCCCTGCTGTAATTGGTGAATTTGACCTGAGTTCTTGGCTCCAGTTTGGCTGTGGAATTAACCTGTCCTTCCCAGCACTCCCCAGTAGGACACAGATGTAAAAGCGTTTGAATTTTCTGGGTTTGGCATTTAGTTTTATCTCTAAGTCTATTGCCAGAAAGATCTTAAATTCCGGATTCCAAAGTAGCAGATCAGATTTTAATGTATGGAAATTCATTATTATTGAATATATAAAACTTCATGACAAATACTTCAAGGGCAGAATTGCTGTCTTACTTCATCTCTAACCAAACTGGTTTTACTCCTGGATCAGATTTTCTCTTGCAAAATCTCTTTCTATACTCAAAACAGACCCACCCTCTATTTTAGGAAAGGAGGGAAACATCAACAGAGCAAACAATGCCACCTTCAATGGCCCCATTTACCAAGGAGACTTTGAGGACAAGAGAGGAAATCTACATTTTTTTCCCAAACAGATCAACAGAAGGATTTTCTGATGTCTTCAGTATTTCTGAACTGTGCTTCTGGCATCACCAGAAATTTACTTTACCCTTGACTCAGATAGTGAAATCTTGAAACTTTTGTGCACGTTCTACCTCACGTGCACAAAAGGACATAGAAATTTTGAGTTTTTAAGAATTTTTAAGAGAAGAAAATCAGTTTAATTGAACAGTTACTTGTCTTGGTCTTAGAAGCCACCCTTACCCAGGAAACAGGTCTGAATACAAAAAGCACCTTCTGTGTTTAGTGCTTAAATGTCCTCTGGCTTCTCCACAGGCATGATCTGGTCGGAGTGCAAGGAGATTTGGGAAGAGGGTCCCCGTGAATATGTGGTGCATCTCTGGAACCTCCTGGACTTTGGGATGTTGTCCATCTTTGTGGCATCATTCACAGCCAGGTTCATGGCTTTTCTCAAAGCAACTGAAGCACAACAGTACGTGGATCAGTACGTTCAGGATGATGACCTCAATAATGTCACCCTCCCCCCTGAGGTTGCTTACTTTACTTATGGTAAGATGCTTTTTGCAATTTAATACTTCCTGTTCTTTTGAGCTAGTGCTGAAAGCAGCTTTCTTTTTGAGATATTTGTGTCATTTTTTTTTCCTGGTTGAACCAAATTACTCTTCTCAGATCTACCCCTTCCAGCCATCTTCCTAAACAGTCAGGAAGGAATTGAGATCTGAGCCTCGTTCAGGCTCTGATCTTGTGTTAAGGCTACATTCAGCTCAAGCACATCCTGGCAAAATAGCTTGAGCAACAAATAATCAGAAATTGGAAGTAAGCAGAATATAAATTGAATTACAGATGAATTAACCTGTTTGGTTTTCCAAATGTGGCAGTGGAGAGATGTTGGAACAAACAAGATCTGGAGCTGCTGGTGCATTCTGCATCCCTGTTAAATCCAGTGCTTGTATGTAAGAAATACAAACACAAATTAGACCCAGAAGCTGCTGCTCTTCCAAAACCTTTATTTTGGGGAGCCTATGTCATCTATGAGCCCTAACATTTGGAAATGAAAGCTTGTAGCCTTGACAACATTATTTTTGATGGCTGAAATGGTTTTTCATACTATTACAAATGAATAGAATTTTGCACCCCAGCCTGGTGGGCCTGGTTTCATTGAATGCCTCTGAAAGCTGTGGCCCTGACCAAAATCAGTGAGGACTTTTGCTCATGGAAAGGCTGTAGTTTATGCAGTGTCCTTAAAGATATCCCATGCCTTATCTCTGAGTCACAATCTTTTCATCAATTGGTGCAAAGATATTTATAAGCTATGTTGATATAAATGTTCATATTTTCTGTAGATTAAATAAGTGATGCCTATGTGGTAGCAACAAGAAGAGTTTTAAAGTGAAAATGATAGAGTGACTAGATTGAAGGAATTGGTTTTAATTGAAAGATAACATGAAAATTATTAACTTGATGGTTAGATCTACTTTATCCAAACAGATCCTGACTTTCTCATCCAATGGTAGGGGCTAAGATCCCAGTCTCCCTAATGTTTTCTTTACAAATATTGACACAGTGCCATTTATCCAAACTCCACTGTGTTTTGGTTTTGGTTCTCCATCTCAAGAGCTTCAGATGGAAAAGGCACAGCACAGATGATGTTCAACAAGGAAAGAGAAAATGTGAAATTTGTTTGAAGCCATGTTTTAATTTGCTGTCAGACTTTGGTTAACCCCAATGACTTGCTCGTTTCTCATCTTCACCATGTGAAAAATCCAGTTCTTCTGACCCACATGTGTACAGCATGCTGAGGATTTCAGTGTCTGTTTGTCCCAAACTTTTTTTTTTTTAAATTTAACTCCGGGACAAACCTGAGATTCAGTCATATAAAAGAGGTCATTTATTTTTCAACACTATCATTACCATCTAACACTTTGCAGTACTAATACCCAGTGTACATGTATTGTTTTAGCCAGGAACAAGTGGCTTCCCTCGGACCCTCAGATCATTTCAGAAGGACTGTATGCAATAGCTGTGGTACTCAGCTTCTCCCGCATTGCTTACATTCTTCCAGCCAACGAAAGCTTTGGTCCCCTGCAGATCAGTCTGGGGAGGACAGTGAAGGATATCTTCAAGTTCATGGTCATCTTCATCATGGTGTTCCTGGCCTTCATGATCGGGATGTTCAACCTTTACTCTTACTACCTTGGTGCAAAATACAACCCCGCGTTTACAACGTGAGTACCTCTGGAAAAACAGCTGCTCCTTACAGGGCTCAACCCACTCTTGCTCCCTTCCTGCTGCAAGGTTCTACTCCATCTGTCTGGGGAAATCCCATCCAAACTTTGCCAGGGCAACTTTTAGCACAGCCTCCAGCCCTGGCAGGCAGCTCAGCACAGGGAGAGGTTTAGTTCAGAAATGGTTATTTCTGGAAATCAAAAGAACAGATCAAGAAAATGTTTTGGGAGGTGTTTTTTTCAATGAGTCAAGAGAAGCAATGGAGAAGAGGTTAGATCTAGGATTATAACTCTGAAAACTGCAAACTGAAATGTACATAAAATAAGGGAGTATTTTGCTTCTGTGAGGTCTGGTTTAGGACAGCTGTGCTCATCAGGCACACAACTGCAGAGCCAGGATGCTGCCCTGTAGCAGACTGCTGAGACCTTGGAGGAGCTTGCAGAGGAGGGTACAGCCTGGTACCCTGCTGTGTCTGAGGGACATGCCCCATGCAGCCACAGGACAGTCTCCTCCCTTGCACTACCATGTGGCACCATGGCAGTCAGCTTTATGTCCAAAAAAAAACATTTCTGCTTACCTTAGGGACATGGTGGGGACCTTCCTTCCCTCACGCCCATCTGTGAGGGGAGAGGAAGCTTGGCATAACATTCTCCCCTTGCCATGATCAGACTTCCAGTTGTATTGCCTGATCCCACAGTGTTCCCCAGATGCAGAGCAGACAGCAGCTGCCACTTGACGTGTCACTTCTCTAACATGTCACACGCCATGATGGGGGCTTAGCTTGGAGCTCCTCTAGGAGAAATGACCTTTCCAGCATCATTGTTGTCCTGCAAAAGGCTGCTGCCTCCCAGGGGCCAGTTTCATCACACCACCCTCATGTTGACCTTGTAACTTAATGTTTGGTTTTTTCTAATTGAGCCAAAGCTGCCTTCTAGAGCTCTCCCCTAACCTCAGGATACATTTTAAGGGAGGGATTTATGAGGACAAATGCAATTGCGTTTATCTTTGCTTCATAGTAATGTAGAAGATAATTGCATGTCTGGGATGTGACTTGCTTCATATTTGAAGAGGAGGTGTCCTTGAAGCACAAGAGTTAATGAAAAGTTGAGTCAATATCATCCTTGATTGCCTGGTGGCACACACAGTAACCCTCAGCTCTGGTACCCCCCAGGCAGGTTCCTGACAAATTCCAGTCTCTGATGCAGGGACTCCCTCATTAGCACTCAATTTCTCAGTGGATCTTCAGTAGTTACTATCTTTTGATGGCAATAATGAGCAAACATTGACTAAAATGATGACTGCTCATTTGAGTAAAGATTCCTGAAATGCCCCAGGGATTGGGGAGAGGCTTTACAGAAGGCAGTGATCTTTCTCCTTAACTTCAGCCTAGTGACTACTTGTGTTGGAGGGATTTCATGTCGTTTTGAAGCAAATTTGGAAGAGATTTAAACCAGACTGACTTCCTGCTGATTATTTAAACACACAGGAGTGTTAAACGCTGATCAGTGAAAATTAGTCTTTTCATCATAGGAAACAAAGAGGAGAGATTAACATTCATCCAGAAAATCCTTCCCAGACATTTCTTTCAACAAGCTAGAAACCCTCAGCTATCCAGTCCCAGATAATTTTAATAAACTAATGACAAGGTTTTATTGGCAGATGGGCAGCTGCTAACTTGAGCTATGTTTCCTTCTTTGTTTCTCAAGCTGCTTGTGGACCTTGCTGAAGGTGGTGGGGTCCTGCTGCCATTATTTGTGATGAAAAGGAAGGGTTCACTATTAGAGATTAATCCTGTGCTCTCTTCTGCTTGTGTTGCCATCTAGAGAGCAAGCACATAACACCCTCATGGCCTCTGAACTAAGTTGCCATGCGAAGTTTCTGCCATTTCCTTCATTTTAATGTTCTTGGTGCAAAGGAAATAAAGCTGCAGTGGACTAATTCCTTCATTCAGTGGACAAATTAACTTCATGCAGTTAAATACAGAGATTATGTAACTATATATACTTTCAAAATACACTTTAGAAAAACTTTGGAAGTTCTTCAACACTGAAAAGTATCCCATTTCCACCACAGCTGCAACCCACCCCAACTCTGTTTATCTGTTTACTGTATGCTGTGTACAGAACACAGTTCTTGAAGCAGCCTGGAATTAAGCACATGCTATGCAAACAAAATAAAAATGAAGGCAGAACTGATTGCCTTCCTCTTGCTTTCTGCATCACAAACCAGGCTGAAGGCTACAAGGCAAGGTTTCTGCTTCCCTTTGCCCAAGGGGAGATGTGACTCACTGTTCAGTGTGACTTTGATGTCTGAAGACTTTTTTTTCTCATTTTGCTTTGTCAAAATCTGATTTTTTATTTATTTATTTGTTTATATTACATTGACTGCATTGCTGGTTTTGGCAGTCTTATATCTCAACCAATCAATCTAAGGAAATAACTCAGCTGAAGGATGCCTGGAGCTTTCTTAAAGTGGTGGACAATAGACTAACACAAAATCATAGCCCTGACATGATCTTTTTGGATGAACAGCATGCTGCTGTTTACAAAAGTGAGGAAAATCTGCAACTAGATGATTGTCTATGGTCTATTTTCTTCCTTGATACAAAAATCTGTGTTTAACATGACAATGTTAAACAAATAAATCTCTTTGCTCTCTTGCCACTGTAGCAGTCAGGTCAGAGCCAGGAGAGAGTGCAGGTCCCCAGCTCTATAGGAGCATCAATCAATCTGCCATGGCCACATCCTGCTGCTGCCAGGAGCTGCCAGCCTGGGCAGGACTCCTGTCTTCCTCCCTTCTTTCATTTGCCTGCCTTTGAGAAGGATAAAACTCCTGCTGACCTTGCAGGAAGGGGGTAAATTGCTTAGCTGGCAACAGTGAGATGCATCAGCATCTTGGAATCTTTGAGAACCTGGCTCCAAATATCCTCATCTCATAGTTGAGTGAGATGTTCTGGGGAAAATAAATAAAAAAATTAAGAAACAACTGATGTTCCTGATGACCTGTGCCAAATCTTGTGCAGTTTGGCAGCAGTTGAAGAGGAAGAGAGAAAGAGGATCAAGCCTGGTAGGGATGGACAAATATAAGGTCTCCTTAGAAATGTTTTTTCTTTGAGGAGGAACTAGATCTGCCTGGGGACTGGCTGTAATTATAGCTGTCAGTCACCATTTCAGGGTTCTACAGGTCAGGTTCACTATTCACACCACCTTCCCTGTCCCATGGCCATGTGCCCTGGTCCCTTACCTGGCACTGGGAATAAGAGCTATGGACTTTTCCTGGTGTTCTGGGCCTTGCCTGCCTCCTCTGCAGTGCTCAGGGCAGCCAGGGCCTTAATTAACTTTTCCAGGCAAACCTGACAGCAGAACAAAAGTTAGTGCTTAAGCTGGGGAAAAAGAGCAGAGTTGACACGTTGTATTAAAATCTGCCTGCAGGGTGGCAAGCTAAGAGAAACTTTCCAAATTAAAAGAGGAAGGCTAATAGCAGACTGCAGCTGGGATCAAGGCTGGAGGTCAGGGCTTTTATTAGTTTGATAACTGACTTAGGTGGTGGTTTTCAGAGGCAGAGATTTTTTGGTGGTTTTTGTGGTTTTTAACTGTGAAGAACAACATTTACTAGAATAAGCACTTGGCCAGATTGCTACCATAGAGGTGCAGAATGTCTGACAAGGCAATGCCAGCTGTCCTGAGCATGCAGATGAGGGCAGTGACAGGAAAGTCACAGCAAGTGGAAAAGTGCTGGCACTTGTTTGCAGCACAGTCATAGCTCATCCCTTGAGTCAATGCAGTTACGTTGGCTGAGAATGTTGGCAAAGTACTTACTACAGCCTCACTACTACTTGTAAGTGGAATATGGAATATCATAAGTTATGATGGGAGATAAATACCAGTTTGCTGTGGCAGAAAGGGATTGCTCAGTGCTCTGCAACTGATGTTGAAATTAATTTATTTTGCTTTTAGGCATGGTGTAATTGACACTGGAGTTGGTATAAAGCTGATTGTTCCCTTAGGGTATGCTACACTTTGTGCTTATGATCTGTTTTAATAAACAGATTTAGCAGGATTAGCCCACCATCTTAATTAAAAAAAAATTATCAAAATAATTTGTCAGTGGCATTGTTTCCTTAGAAGGCCTTTACCTCCTAGCAGGCAGTGGGAGAGGGAAGGTAATTAACTGCCAGCATGCTAAGGATTGTTCAGCAAAGGCAAAATTGCTTCTAAATTAAAAATTAAGCAAACTGCCTCCAAAATTTACCAACACCCCTTGTCTTCCTTCCTTCCTTTCCAGTTGTGAATGTTCCCCTTCTGCCTGGTACAGCTTTGACTCCTCTGGACCAGATTCTCCTTTTGCCCCCTCAGTCCAGCTGCATCCTTTCCAGCCCCACTTTTCTTTGTCGTGGATTTATCCTCCTCTTTTTTTTTCCTCTTTCAACCCGGTTATCTCTAGTTTCTTTCTACTTTCAAGCAAGGGTAATAATCAAAACACCTCTTTGCAACACTTACCATTCCTTAATTTCAGATTTTGGCTACAAATGCTTTGGTGTCCAACTTGTTTGCAGTCCCAGAAAGTCCCTTTTCCAGATGGAAAAGAAAAATCAGACTATGGTCTGTTTATATTTGCAGTCTTTATATTAATGCCACAAATCAGAACTTCCCAGACACTCCTGGGTAAGAAGGAATGCTTCTCTCCTGCTCTGGAAGCTGCATGTAAGAAGGTCAAATGAAGTTCCTTCTTCCTTTTCCCAGACAATATCTCTGTCTGTCTTCTCTGGATGAGAAACGAGTGAGTGAGTAGAAGTAAAACAACCCTACAGAAAAGTTTTCAAACTGCACATTGCCCAGGAAGAAGTCCTTAACAGGGACACAAAATGGAAGTGACAAGTAGTCCACCTGAGAAGAAAATATGTAGCAAATAAGGGGACACTGTAATTTTATAGGTATTCATGAGGAATAATTCTTCTTTGTTAGATCAGAAAATACAACTTGGTACCTCCCTGGGTGAGGGACAGTGGCTTACAGTGACTGTGCCCCAGGCATCAGATTTATATTGTTCTCTCCCCACTCTTATTATTAATAGTATTTTGTCTGGTTAACTTGGTATCAACTCAATAAAGTGATTCCTTGCTTTATTTTTAGGGTAGAAGAAAGTTTTAAAACTTTATTTTGGTCAATATTTGGCTTATCTGAAGTGATATCTGTGGTGCTGAAGTATGATCATAAATTCATTGAGAATATTGGATATGTACTCTATGGAGTATATAACGTGACCATGGTGGTGGTGCTGCTTAATATGCTAATAGCCATGATCAACAGCTCCTATCAGGAAATTGAGGTAAGATAACAAATTAGGTTACAAATTCAATGCACTTAATTATCGCTGATAATGATAATGTTAAAAAAACAAGGAAGCTGCAGCTTATTCTATTTGCAAGGTTAGCTGAATATTCTATTAGCAAGAGCTGCTGTTAAAACACAGATCTTGTACTGGGGAAGAGTTAAGTCTGTGTCTTTCCTCAGATTATGATCAAATTCATAATTAGCAATGACTCATTTATAGAACAACTTCAGCTTCATTGTGTTTAATCACTGTCTGTGAGTAAACCAAATTTCCTTTATATGTATTTGATGAAAGTGGTTAGTGATATTTTTACTCCCTGTGCTGGTTATGAGAACTTATCCTCACCTGCATTGTTTGCTTATGAAAAGTGGTATTTCACCCATGTTTTTTCCCTGTTCTTTACTGTGTGCAAGGGTCTTAGTTTGGCAAACAGAATCTGATTCTAGTTAAACCCTAACATTATAGTTGTCCCTGTCTTAGCTAAATTCCTTTCTATTTACTGATTATGCATTTTGGTTTGTTTTGGGGTTTGTTTATTTGCTTGTTTTTTTCTCTTCCCTTCCCAAGGAGGATGCAGATGTGGAGTGGAAGTTTGCACGTGCCAAGCTCTGGCTATCCTACTTTGATGAAGGAAGGACTTTACCTGCTCCTTTTAATCTAGTGCCAAGCCCTAAATCATTTTATTATCTCATACTGAGAATAAAAATGTGCCTCATAAAACTCTGCAAATCGAAGGCCAAAAACTGTGAAAATGATCTTGAGATGGGGATGCTGAATTCCAAACAACGGGTAAGTTGTATCTTTTATTTTCAGCTGCTTTGTAGAAAGAATCTATGCCAGAGGCCTTCAGGAGATGGGTTGGATGGTCCACAGATAGATGAAGGACAGCACAGTCTTATTCAGCCTCATCTTTGTGTGCTATTTGTATTGTATTGCAGCTAGAGGGTCCCTGTGGCCTCCTAGAACTAGGTCCTCTCAGGACACCAGGGAAAAAGCAGCTTTTATCAAAGCAACCACTTTTATAAGGGAGCTTCCCAAGGCAAATAAACAAGGTCAGAGACAAAGAGCAGAAGCAGAGGCACTAACAGGCTCCCAACTTGTCTGACTCTCTACCCAGCAGGTTTTTATGCCTTTTCAAAACATCCACCTGCCTTTAAATGAGTTCCAAATCTATTTAGTTGTCATTACATTTACTGACATTCCAGGTTTGGGGACAAGTTTCCAAGAGGGACTTAATAACACTTCCCAAATACCTAAAGCTATAATTAACCTCCCTGTCTGTATCTGTCTAGTGATATGTGGGCACTAATGGGTAGATCCTGCCTCAACCACAGCCCCTTTGGTCATCTGAAACAGACATTTGCTTTAAAAATCCTGGCTAGACACCATGTGCTTCCCTCAGTCCTAGTGGCTCTTGGCAAGAGAAAGTAAGATGCAGGAGTATGTGTAGCATTCAGACCCTTGCTAACAGAATTAGCTTTGTTCCCCCTTGGGAAAATGCCAGAGAAATTAGAGAAAATTATTTTACCCATGGAAATCATCTACAGCAGCATGCAGAACATCACTGGGGTGAAGTGTTCCTAGCTTATAATGTATTTTTGTGCCCCTTAGCACCTTCTTTTCTAGTTCTTGTGTGAGAATACAATGTTTTTGTATAGATAATTTAGATTTCTTTTCTTTTTCCCAGAAATTTGTTAGTTTTAATCTTTTTGTGTCTTTCAAAAGTTTACTTTTGAGGCCAGAATATCCTGGCTTTTATTTTGCTCCTACGCTGAACCATTTCCTACTGTTTAGTTTGGGACTGTCTGGTTACAAGAAACTATCATTGATTTAACTGTATCACAATGTTTTATAATTTCAGAAAGTTCGTTTTCACTCTAACACTCGAAATACAGAAATCTTTTCGGGGAAGAACGCTTATAACAAGCCCACGAGATACCAGGTAATCCCAGCATGAAAGCAGGAGCAAGGGAGACATCTGTCAGGGGACAGCTCTGCCCTGCAAGGGTCACGTTTCCTTTCTTCCAGTCTCTACCATCCTGTGATGTGCCACGTTGGGCTCTCACTCTAATTAATTCCACTCAAGGGTATTGAATTTAATACCAAAATCTTCAAGCTTTAACCCTCCAGTTTTACATCGACAGCATTTCATTTGTCACAACACTACGTCATCTCCTCAGCCTTTGCTTCTCCATTTGCATGGTTTTTTTTTTTTCCCTGGCAGTGACTTCTCCTTCTGAGCTTAACCTGCAATGTGGTACAGTTCAGAAATCCCTGAGGCACTGGGCATCCCAGGCTGGCTGTCTCAGCCAGAGTGTTTCTGCCAGCAGATGCATCCTTTCTTGTGCAAATGTGTAGAGGGCTTTAATTCCCACAGGATTTTTCGTTAATTTTTAACTTATGATGGAAAAGAATATGATGGCAAGTGATATGGATGAAGGAGCTGACATCTAACAGAGTTGAGGAAATTACTAAGTTGGCTAAAATGTGCAACAGCAGCTCTAGAAGTGGTTTGGCTTGTGTTGGTACAACATCCAGAATCCTGGGCTCCTGGGCTCTGCAGCAGACCAGTAATAAATTTCTGTTTTTAAAAATTAGTCTGGTTTTTGTGCCAGGATAGGAGGAGTATCTAAAAATTGAAGTCAGAGATGGGATACTTTCATTCTGCCATCTGGAATTAGTTGGCTTGGTACCATCAAAAACAAAGGGAAGAGATGATTGTGTCCCACTCAAAATGGCATTTCAGACTTTCTGACATTTCCCCATCCATTCAGATCCACTGGTAACAGAGAGATGTATCAGCCTCTGCTGGACTTGTTCTCTTCCTGTAGCTATTATTTCTAACTGAGACCACCTAATGTTTATGGTAAATTACACACCTAGTTCCAAGGTTAAAAAAGTCAAAGTCAGCTGTGAAAAGTAGATAGAAAAAGATAACTACCTGTTATTTTCCTTTAATAATATTCCCACTACTCTTGTCTTCAAATGATCTTCGAAAGTTTCAGTTGTGGCAGGAAGAAATTGCCAGATATTATAAGGAGAGTGTAATAGTATTGATTATCTAAATATAATGAAGAACAGTTTGATAATCTGGCCAGGAAGCTTCCTTCTACGGCTGGGAAAACCTTTCAATCAGTGGCTTCTTTCATGAACTGTTTTCCTTAGTGGTATTTATTGAGTGATGTATCTGCAGTCTGTGTGCTTGGACTACACACAGACAGTGCTCTTGAGGGACAACAAAAGTGTCCAAAATCTAAAAGTGCAATAATCTGAAAAGCAGGAAGAATAAGCCAACACACAGCTGTCATAATCTGGGAATAAACCAGTCCAGGGAAAATGTTATCTTTATCAAACCCTCTTGAGCTGAGACTTTGAGATGGAGCGTTGCTGAAGTGCTGTGCTGAGCTCACAAGTTTTTCCCACCATAAATAGTGAAGTGGGAACAAATCTTGGCTTCCACTTACTAGACAAGGAACTAAGGTCCATCAGGATTTACAAGACCCAAAAAATCCTTTGGTTGAACCAGAAATTGTGTCTTAAATCTTTCTAATTTGAGTATCTTGGCCACAAATGTGTCCTTTTCTTCTCATTTCTTTCTGTCCTAGAAGGTACAGAATGTGTCCAGACAGCTGATGGCAAATGCAGAGCTTGAAGATGGTGCCAATAAATACATTTTAAAAAACAAAATAAATTGACTTCAGTGCAGAGTTATTATTTACAAATGCCTGACCTGTTCTCTTAAGACTGTTTTAAAACCAACACTCAGTAGCTGAGTGCTGAATAACATAAAAGCTCTCTAAGACCTGAAGAATTTCAATTAACTTTCAGGGAATGGGGGAACAGTACTTCATAGAAATCAGATGTATTTTAATTGTTTCAAATTTAGCATTCATTACCAAGATGCTGTCTGTAAGTTTCATTCAGCATTTCCCTGCAGGAATCAGGATTATTTTACCAAGGGAGTATTTTACTCATTGTAGCTGGGGAGAAGGGGAGAGGCAAGGCTTAGGAACCTCAGTGCAATACTGAGGCAAAAATTAATTACTTTCTAAAGCTATTGGCAGAAGTATCTAGTAAGCAGATAAGTAGACTCTCCTTAAAAAGTGGTCACATTTTTTATACAAAGTTTCTTTTGACATACCTGGCCACATTTATTTGACAGACTAAGCCACCTTAAGCTTGTGAGTTCTATCATATATAGTGGTTGATATGGGACAGCATTTGAGTAGTGTCCATTAAAAAATGCAAGCTGTCAGGGAACTGGAGTAGATAGATGCTACACTATCATATTTTTTACAGTTAATAAGAGCATTTGCTGTGTGCTGGTTCCTTATTTTAGTCTAAATTTCCTCTGTTGTCTTTTCTGAAAAAAAAAAAAAAATAGTATCTTTTTGGATCCAGGGTTTCCCTACTTCCCCCAAACATTACTTCATTTATGTTTTCTCAGGTGACAACCCTACCTGCCTCTGGATTCTACTACCTTGGCCATCTTCAACACACCGTACGTGCTCTGTGCCTCATCTCTGTTGCTTTAATGACTCCTGGTTAGCCAGATGCCTCTTTGATAACAGGACAGTCTTAGACATCCCATATTCCATGACTGCATGATCTATACAAATTACTGAATCTCTCTTTGATGTTCACATGCCTTTCACACAGCTAGAACACATATTTGGCTACTAACACAAAAGAGCAGGTGCACAAATGTCTTAATTCATATTTAACACTCTTGGCAGCATTTTTCAGTGACACAAAGTAGAGACATGTTAGATCATGCTGGGAGAGGTTTTTCCCTTAGCAGTGGCCATCTGGTCAGTTAAAGACATTTCTTTACTTGTTCCTAGATGCTCATTGAGCTCTCCTGTGTTTGCAGAGGATGCACCTAGATAATTGGCTCTGGTGGAGCAATCTTTTTTTATCTTTATCATAGCTGAGATTTTTTTCCCATTGATGGGTATCTTCCAACTGGCCATGACTCAGACCGTCAGCTGGAAACCAGCATGTAGCCCAAGTCTGCAAAGTTATTTTCCTTCTAGCTAGATGTAACTTCTGCATTTTTGGAACAATATCACATTGCAAGCTCGTATCCATAACCATCTTCTACTCCTTCCATATACACTGTTCCTTACTAACAATCATCTCACATTTTTAAAGTCTGCATGGCTCTATGTTTTTTCCTATGCATGTCCCTTAAAGTCTTCCATTTCCCTAAGAAACTTCTCTCAGATAAGCCAAGCTCTTCACTCCAATTCAAACTCTCTTTTCTCTGTCTTTTGTTGAATTTATATGCTCTCCTAAAATCCCAATTACAAGGCAGAGTCTTTCTGCTAACTTTGGGTCAGAAATTTAGTTCATCATCATCAGTGATCATCAGTTCATCAGTGATGATGATGAACTATTTGACTATCAGTGAGTTTGCTAACATTCAATAATTAGCCACCTTTTCCTCTAAAGTATTTTTTATTAATACGTTAAACAGTAAGACACCAGTGGAAGATATTTTTTTTATTAATATGTTAAACAGCAACATAACAAAGAAAGGCTCTGGATCCCATTTCTTAGCTTGTTATTGGGTCATTTCTGTTTTCTTTCTGTCTGTGGGACATATTCTGCATTCATGTGCATCCAACAAATCCACAAATTACCCCAAAGTGCCTCAAATGGGGGTTCATTATGGAATGGCTGTCAATCAACTCTTGCAGTTCCAAGTTCATAACATAAAGTAATAAATAAATCTAAAAGGAGTGTAATATAAATGGGAAATAAATAAGAAATTCTCTTTGTGTCCTCCGAGGCCAGGTTTTATCCGTAGTGAAATCAGGTGTTTGGATTGCTCATAATGAGTCTAAAATTAAGGCAATTTGGGGCAGCTCATGTTAAGTGTTCCTGTTCTCTTTTCAGAAAATAATGAAGCGTCTGATTAAGCGCTATGTCCTGAAGGCTCAGGTCGACCGAGAAAATGATGAGGTCAATGAAGGCAAGTGGATTTTTTTATTAGAGCATGCAATGTTATCACTGTTAATATGACCAGTAATAGGGAGAGCATCACCTCTCTAGGTGATGACTTTGAGCCACCTTAATGCTCTTGAAATTCTCAGTCCTTCATTTTCCTTAGCAGAACCCCTGTGTCATGGAGTCATCTTTAATTAGTCCTGCTCTGCCCTATAGTTCTGCCTCCCCTTACTTTACAAAATCCATGATATTGCCAACACCCAACCTTCCCCTGGGCTCTAATTAAAGCAATTTCTGACCATTCTGCCCATGCCTGTCCCAAAGACTTTTTGAACAGGCTAAGGATTTGTATGGCAATAGCATCATGAGGGATTCACATGCAGATAGGAAAGAACCTTCTTTTAAAACCTCTAAACTGCTTTCCTGCAAATGCCCTGTGCAGGGGGAGATCAATGTGGGGAGAGAGAAGAGACTTGAGAAAAATTATGAAGTTTCCACACACAATTGCTATAGCTGTCAGTACCACTGCTGCAAGAGTGGGTTATTTCTTATAAGTCAAATATTAAGTGCATAAAGGCAGGGACATCATGTTGAGATCCACACACATTCGTGACCAAGGGCACTGGAATTAATATTTTCTCACGTCTTAAAACCATAGAGATTATTCAGTTCAATATTGCTAACAAGAATGTTTCCCTCCTTTTAGGAGAACTTAAAGAGATTAAGCAAGATATTTCTAGTCTCCGCTATGAACTCTTAGAGGAAAAGTCACAAGCTACTGGTGAGCTGGCAAGACTAATACAGCAGCTGAGTGATAAATTTGGGAAGAACTTAAATAAGGACATTTGATGGTGAACACAGAATAAGGCAACTGTTTTTCTAAGCATTATTCAGTCTCAACCAGCATTTTAGGAGGGCAAAAACCATGCAAAAGATGGCTACCAGACCCTCAACTTTTGCTACCTGGCAAGTACTGGTAGGAGCACTTTGCATTACTCCTGTTCTTGGTGAGTTACCAGTTAAATCTTTTATGCTACAAAAGTGACTTACTGGTAAAAATATGTGCCCTTTGCCATCCAAAATAGATGCACCAGAGGGACGGCACCCCTGGTTAAAGGCAAAAAAGCCAGATCTTCACCTGTCTGACTCTAGTGAAGAAAACGCAACTGTGCTCGTTTGTACCAACGGAGACTGTGCTGACCAGAGCTCAGCGAAGTCTGAAGAAAAAAATGTGCCAAGCATATTCCTTGAAAGATTTAAAAAATTCCTACCCTTGGGTGTGTATTCTCCTTTTCATGTTTACACAGGCATCCGTGAAAGTAACTTTGAGCAGCACTGTGGTTAATGAGCTAATAAGCAAAGGAGAAATCTGAAATGACCAAGTCGGAGTGTGGCAGGTAGAGATCATCTACACTGGATGACAGTATTGGAAAAAATATACTGATGGGTAAAACATCCTTTCACCCTCTGGTAGAACCTGATGAAGAGATTCCCAGCCAAAAACTCCTCTCTGCCTTTTCCAGCTATATTAGCTAGTCCCCTAATGGGTATGGTCTCTTTGTACACACCTAGCATCTCTTATCCTTAGGTGACTTTCACAGCATTGTACTGAAATACTCATCATGGTCTGAGTCTCACTTCCCAGGAATACCCAGAAATAACATATATTGTGCTAAAGTGTTCAGTTCAAAGAACAACATTCATCCAGGGGCAGTGATGCAACTAAACTCAGCCCTCAGATTCCAGAGGTCAGACAGCAAGCCATAGGGTGAGATAAATCATGAAGAATGTAACCCAGACATTTCACACCCTGAAATCAATATGAAAAGGCTTCAATTCCCCTGAGAATGTTCTGAAGAAAAGAAAGAAAAAAAAAAAAAAAAAGAAAAGGAAAGACTGTAGAAATTATTGGTTTGTGTGTTTGGTTTTACAGAGGACGAGGAAGGGATTAAAACTGTTTTAAAGGCTGCAGGAATACAAGGACCTGGATTATACTTTGAAGACTGGAAAGTGATGAGTCTGTGCAACAGACTGTGCAAACAAATTGCTTGGGTTTTCACCATGAACTACATGATTTCAACTACTTAAAGCACACCTTACAGCTTGGGAGCCACCGGACTGTACTGTTTGTTTACAAGAGACATCTCTAAGATGAACATTACATTTAGGCATCAGCTGAGGAAAACATGCAGAACCAGAAGGTGACCTGTGATCAGTTCTTAAGTGCCAGATGAGAACACAGATAGCCTAATAGAATAATAGTTATATTTGTAAAAAAAAAAAAAAAAAAACACACTAAAATGTGTACTGTACGTAGATCTGTTTAGAGAACAAAGCAAAATACTGTATTTTTACCTTTAATAAAATTATCTTGTATACTGTCATATTTTTACCTAAAAATGGGAAAAAAAATAAAATTACCTCATAATATTTTGTTGTAGATTGTGTGAAATATTTGCCTGATCTTTTGACTATCTGAGACATGGACTTTTTTTGCCTTTCTTTGGTGTGTGAACAATGAAATCATTATAGGAAGCAATTTTGCCATAGGAATTCTGAAGCCCAAATGAGTCAAAAAGCAAAACATAAAACTATAATACATTTAAAAGGAATAAAAGCAAGAAATTAAAGGTTCTGTGTGCAAATATGGTCTGCAACATTAGTCCTTATTTGTGGTGCTTAATTTGGAATAGCTGCAGCCTTGCTAACACCTTGGTAAAGTTGCCTGCTAAGAACAGGCATTTATCCCAGCTGGCTTCAAATTAAATAGGACCATGGAAAAGGCCCCAGTTTCCCCCACACATCTGGGGTATTGGTATTTTTACAGTTTTCCAGCAAATGTGGGAACTCAGTTGCTTTTGCTTGATAGTTCTTACAATGTCAGGTTATGATGAAACTCTGAAATGGCAACAGTCAGCAGAAAGTTATCAAATGCCAGTGTAAGAGAGACAGGGTGAGTGACAATATTCACAAGAACAACTCATCCTTTTGGGCTGTTTTCTGCTGTGTAAAAGCAGAAAATGTCGCTGATTTCAAATATTCAGTTTTTTCCCCATCTACTTTTTTTCCCACCATCCCTTTCCAGCCACTGTATAAAACTCTTTTTCAGTTTGGAAACCCAGCTGTGTTGTAATAGCTCAGTCTTTAAAAAAAATATTTCATTAATTTCATTAATTTCATTTATAAAAAATTCATTGCATTCATTCTCTG